>NW_012156400.1:525493-562367 GCF_000151545.1 Saprolegnia parasitica CBS 223.65 | reverse complement strand
GGTCGTGTACTAGCTGCTTGGACGCTGCGGGCACGGCGACGCTGGAGGCCGGGCAGTTTCTCGACCGCTTTGCCAAGCCGGCGCTGGTCGACGAGCGCGACGAAGACGTGCGTCGCGCCAGCTCACCGTTGGGCCATGCACTGGACCTCCTCACGGGTACGCACCTCTACCGCCTCCTGGAGTTTTGCGCCAAGGTGGCGCCCACGAACGAGCGGCTGCGCGAGAGCGTGCGGTGGCACCTCGTGCCCTACGTCCACGACGTCCACCCGACGCGGGGTGTCGCGCTCGAGTCGCACCGCATGTGCATGGTGCTACTGCTGCTGGAGGATGCGGTCGCGCGCCGCCAGGTTCTCAGCAGCCATTTTGCCAAGGCGACCGTCGTGGCGTGCGACGCGTTCTGGGCCACGTACGCGGCGACGTTTGGCGCGTCGGTTGCCGTCGCCGCGCAGGCGTCCATGGCCAAGTAGAGGCAAAGATCGTGGATTACACATATATATGTATGTACCGCGTTAGATCTCTACGTGGGCCAACGACGACAATCCATGTCTACGTGCAACTTACTGCTGCTTGGGCTTGAACGACTCGGGGATGATCGGGCCGTCGTACTGGTCCGTGGGGTAGCCGAGGCTGCGGCGAAGGGGCACGACGATAAGGGGCATCGAGAGGCCGAGCGTGCCAAGGGCGAACGACGCGACGACCACGGGCTCGCGGTCCATGTAGTAGCGGAAGAATCGGCCGGCGGCGCTGATCATGCTTCCTCTTCGAACCGCTGGTTTTTGGAAAATGACTGGCGATTACTCTCCGGATGGTCGCCAATATTAATCGGCTTGCCTACCAGAGCCAAGGTACTTTAAAAACCGCCGCCTTATTCTCATTATCCGGTATATTCGGCATGCATTGTTCGATTCGGCACACACAACAGAACGAGGCAGCGAGAGATACAGAGAGATGGGCCGCAGGCTCCGGCAGCAGCCACCTCGGGCAGCGATGAGGCTGCTAGCAGAGACAAGGCAGGCTGGCAGCTCGGAGCGACGACGCTCGGCGGTCGATACGCATGGGGCCAAGGCTGGACTACCCACGCGAGATGCGGTACTGCGGCGCTGGATGGACACTGGCGCATGGAAACGGGACGCGATGGAATAGAGAGGTTACTACAAGCTAAATACGAAGGGCAAGAAGACGAGATGCTGCAATCAGTTGGCGTCGGGCACGGAGCGTTGGACAACGTTGAGCATGAGGTTCATGACGACGCCAACGACGATCCCAACCTTTTGACGACGCGGAATCGTGCGCTCCCATAGCTAGACGACGCATGCATGAGGTCACTACATATAGGAGGAAGGAACGTACGAGAAAGAGCATGAAGAAGCCGAGGATAAGGCCCATCGCGACGCCCCAGATCATGTCGACCTGCGTCCCTTCGTTGTCGCCACCCATAAGCGCGAGCTCCGGCATGTCGATGCGGTGCTGCGTATCAAAGTTGGCGCGGAGGGGCAAGCTACCCGGTCGCGGGCGAACGTTGAGGGCTACGATGAGGACCTGGCATGAGCCACATGCCTGATAAGAGAGACGAACCAAACTCGGACTGCGGACCCTGGGACGCCATCCACTCCTCCTCGACGCGGTAGATGCGATCTTCGGCCGTCTCTCCTACGTCAGCGGATCCTTCTCGTGAGCGAGTGAGGCTACAAGACGGCGATTTACCTTCGCGGGGCTCGGACTGGTTGATCATGGCCGATACTTGCGGGTAAAAATACAGGCGGAGCGCTTGCACTTCTTCGCGGCTCAATCGATCGCGCAAGCTGTCAAAGCCGCGGCGGCTCTGCGAGTCGGACGCGTCGTCTTCCTCTTGCTCTTGCATCTACTTGATCGTTCGCACCATTTTCCATGCTAAAGGAGAACGCAACCTGCTGGACGACGCATTTCGGTGGCGCCGCACTCATGGCGCAATGGATGAAGTCGTCTGTTTTGACGTGGCAGGCGAGAAGCGTGGCCGAGTCGTCCGAGAGCATCTTTCCCTAAATGCATGCCACGCGTCCGTGCGAGGTCGCCCGAGCATGGACAAACCTGGTGAATGAGGCGCAGGAACTTGCCCTCGGCGTTGGCCTTCTCCTTGATGACGCTCTTAAAGGCGCCAACGGTCGTCGAGGCCGGGAGCTCGATCGTCAGCGGCCTCTCCGAGAGCGTCTTGACGCGCAGCGTCAGCATCGCGTCGGGCGTCGCTTCGACGATCTGCACACCATCACCGCCTTCCATTAGTCTCCATCACATGGCCTCATGGGCGCGAGGAAGCGCGCATGCTGCCCGTACCAGAGGCTGCGTCTCGAGGTCGATCTCATCGCCGTAAGCGATCGCGCTGGCTTGCATCATGCTCGCCCGTTTGTTCTATTGCACCACCGTCGGCCCAAACTGCGATGGCATTCAAATACCAATCTTTTATTTATACTCTCTATTTGTATGGCGTATGTCGATTTTAATTCCTGCTTGCCGTCACGCTACCGAGCAAGCCAGTACGCAACCGATCTTCAAGGTACATTCAATTCAAAAGCACGTGATTACATAGTAAAACCAAGTCGGATTAAAATGTGGAGTAAAATCACATTCATCCAGGATCTGGATCCCATTCCACGCAGCCACGCAGGTGGCACGGCCAACGCCGCCAGCTTACGTCGCCGCCGATCATGGCCGCGCTGGAGCAACCCGCGCCTGACGTCGAGGCATGGATGTGCATGCTCTCGGTCTGTAGGCATAGGCGACTTGCTCGATGCTTCTGCAGAGGACTTGGCAGGCTCGCTCCACTGCATCCGTGACCTATCGGTGACCATTACAGAACACTCGGTTCGACGGAACGAATGATGATGGCCTTGCCAGCAACCCGAGCTGGCGCGCTCCGGCTACACGGGGCTACTTGCTGGAGGCCCTCGAGACAGAGGCTTGAGCCAGCACGAATCTGCTGGTGGCGAACAACACGTCAGGCCTTGTACTTGTATCTCTTATTGCATTCGACAGCATCTAATAGCTCTAGTGCTATGTTGGATTAGTCGAGGTGCATGGGCTGCATCTCAAGCGTATGGTCATGGAAACGCGCGAGCACGTCGCGGAGCGATGCGCCATCGATTTGACGGTGCACAAGGAAGCGGCGATGTTGCATGTCGAGGAGGATGGCACGCGGCTGATCACCACAAGTGTCCTCTTCCAGGCCGGCCATCTCATGGACCTTGACGCGGAGCCAATCATCCTTGGTCGTGCTCACAAAGAAGAGCATGCTTGGGCCGTCCGTGTCGTGACTGCAGCCGTGGTCGCTGCACGCCGGTTGGTGCGGCTCCGCTTCCGCTGCGAGGATCGACACCTCGGCCTTATGCGCCGCCAGCGCGTCGGCCTCGAGCATGTTGCAAAACGTTACGAGCGTTGGCTTGCTGGTGAGCGCATACCCGTTCGCGGACGGTCCAAAGCGGAGGTCCACGACGCTGTGGGCTGGCCACGGAAACGCACTCTTGCTTGCAATGGCCCCGATCGCATCCTTGTTGATGACCGGACGGTCGGGTCCGGGCCCGAGCACGAGTGCGGCCGGAAGGCTCTCGACGTTGTACGCATCGGCGAGCTCGGTCAACGCCGATGCCGCCACGTCATACGGCAGAGCTCGCCACGGCATGGACGCCACCATTGCATCGTACTCTTCCCGTGTGTCGTCGGCCGAGATGTAGAGGACGTCAAGAAGGCTGCTGTTCTTGGAGACTGCGTACGTCGCTGCGAGGTGCGTCATAAAGTCGTCCGTCGGTGCTTTGGCCGTCGCCGCGGCGAAGTAGAGCACGAGCGTCTTGTGTTGCATCGATTCCAGCAGAAGCGCTTCGGTGTGCCCATCGTTGCCAACGACGTCGCTGCCAAGCATGTCCTGTAGGGTCTTGGGCGCGTACGGGAAGGCGAGACCTTGCGGGTCGACCCACACCTTGTCTTGCACGTTGGCATTGATCGTCGCACCGGTCGGATCGAGCACGACTAATGTCGGCGTGCCGTGGACGTGGTAGCGCTGGGCGAGCGAGGCCTTGCGCGCCGTGTCGAGGAAGGGCACGGCGAGCCACGGCATCGCGTCAAACGCTTCGTTCGCCGTCGCGTCGTCGCTGTCACCGCTCACGTAAACAATCTCAAGCTCCAGCTGTGCGTGCGGTCGCGTGTAGTAGTCGACCAAGGACGGCGTGAAGGCACGACACGACGCACATGCCTGCGCGCCAAAGTAGAGCAGGACTGTCTTCTTCTCGAGCGCACTCGCCGTCGCAACAGACTCTTTCATGCGCGGCACCGGCTTGCTGGGAATCGGCGCCTCGGTAAACGTGCGCTCGGGCGTCGACGCGGCGGCGTGGCAGGCGCGGCACACGTCAAAGTTGTCGTCTTGGTCGCAGGCGTAGCGAGCGCCGACGATCTTCTCGCCGCAGATATCGCACACGTGGCGCCACTCGTACGTCGCTTCATACGCCGCTTGGTCGACGACAATGTCGGTACGCGGCGCGCCGTTGCGCAAGAGCGTGGGGCCGACAAGGTCGACGAGCGTCGAGGCCATCGTGCTGCAAGATGGTGTTGTGCGCAGCGATTGGCGGAAACTCCCGCGCACGTAAACTGCCTTTGGATTGGTAAATAAGCCAGTATTTATAGCGAATCCGACGCGTGCTATGGAAAGCATCGTTGCGGATTGGTTGAAAGCTAAGATTTTGGCGCGCGATCTACTCGGAACTGCGATCGTCACTGGAGCTCGCACGGGATGTTTGGCTTCGAGCTCGCGATATACCGATGGCTAAGCGGCGTTGTTGCAGACGGTCCACCATTATGCAGAATGCTCGATGGACGATCCGCACCTCGTTTGTCCTGTCTACAGGTGCCTTCCAGTGAGCTTTATCATGTTGACCTGTCGTACGATGGCACGAACTTCCAACGTCACAACTCGATTCGTTCTGCCATGTATATTCGATCCTCGACGACAACCAAAGCGACCAGTGAAGGTGCGCTCGTCGTCTCGATCACGGAGCTTCTTGTCGCATGCAATCAGCTCCTGCAATCAGCCCATGCAGCGCTGGACAAGGCCGAGAGTACCCACAGAACCGCGCAGCAGGTGTCGGCACAGTGCTCGCAAGACTCGAAAACCGCCCGCCGAGAGCTCGAGCTCGAGCGTGACACGGCTCAGCACCTGTTCCAGGTCCTGTACATAGAGGCCTTGCAAAAGACTGCAGCTCAGGACATCGAGCTGGCCAAGCTACGTCCCCACCAGGAGGGCAATACGACGCTGGCAGCGCGCGTTGCGAGCCTTGAAGCGGAGCTACGTGATGCGGCGCTAGGTTTGCAGCAGCAAGCGGATGCCAAAAAGTCGAGTCTCGCGTCGCTCAAGTCGAGTCTCGCATCGCTCAAGTCGGAGCTCGAGAAGCTCATGCTCGACTAGGAGCTTGCAGTGGCCAACACGATCGCCAAGCTCAAGCAGAAGCAGAAGGCGCTCAAGGTCGCGCACAAGAAGATAAAAACGCTCGAAGCCGAGAACGCCAAGCTCAAGTGCACGATTGCCAAGGGCGGTTCCCAGCCCCCGCGCATCAAGGGCGGCATGAGTATCCCGTCAGTTTTCAAGAGCTTCTACGGCAACAAGGGCAAATCAGCGACGACGGCGACCAACGGCAAGACGGTCACCAACGGCACGTCGCGGCCGGGGCTCAACCGCGTCGAGAGCAAGGCCCGCGTCATTACGAGCAACTTGCCGCCGCAGGAGTCGTTCAACCTGGACTCGCTCCCGGAGGCGCCGCTGCCGATGGGCTGGGAAGCCAAGGTCTCGCGCAACAACGGCAAGGTGTACTACGTCAACAAGTCACTCAAGCTCACGCAGTGGGACCGTCCGACGATCGAGACGCTCAAGCTCATGAAGCAAAAGAAGGCGCAGGAGACGACGGCGGCGGCGGCGACACCCGCGGCGCCCGTCGTTTCGACAACAACAGAGTAGAAGATGAAGGAAGAAGGACGTCGTATGTAGGTATTATATTGAGTCTGTTGGGAATGCAAGAGATATTCGGGTTACGTGATTGCGTCTTTTTAGAATTATCAAGTTGATAGAGAACATACCGCGCCGTCTGACAGCCTCGTCTTGTTGTGCGATGCAGCTCCACAAACTGAAACCGTTGAAATGAGCTCACTAACAACACCAAGGACGTGGGGTGGGCGGGCCGTGCAGTACGTAGTAGCACGCATGCCAAGTTTGGAGACTCGTTCACATCGCCTTTTCAGTGTCACCGCCGGAATCCACGGATGTCACTTTCGGAGGGCAGTGACCTCAATAGACGAGCCGCACTTCAACTGTCCTGTCGGGCTGCTTTCACGAAACAATCAGCATATTGACCTGTCCAACGATGGTGCGCGCCTCCCACGTCACAACTATTTTTGTTCTCCGATGCCCACTAGCTCCTCGACGACGACGACTGCAGCGACCCGTGGTGGCACACCCGCCATCTTATCACAGTACCTTGTCGCTGCCTACAAAGAGCTCCTGTCTGCGGCCCATACCAAGTTCTTTGAGGCCGAGAGTGCCCACACAACCGCGCAGCAGCAGTTGGCGCAGCGGTTGCTCGACTCGGAGGCTGCCCGCCGAGTGCTCGAGCGTGAGCGCGACGGTGCACAGCACCGGTATCAGCTTGAACGTACACTGTACGTAAAGGCAGTGGAAGACATGGCCGCGCAAAATGTCGAGATGGCCAAGCTGTGCCGCGGCCACGAAGAGATGACGGCGCTGGCAGCACGCGTTTCGAGCCTCGAAGGGGAGCTACGCGCAGCGACACTGGCGTCGCAGCAGAAAACAAGTGCGCTTGAGATCACGTTGGCCAAACTTCTCGACGACAATATCGTCCGAACGGCCTTGAAGGACATGAACGACGACATGCTTTCGCAGATCTCGGCGCTGGAGCAGCAAGTGCTCGCGATGGAAGCACGCCACTCACAAGACAACTTTGCCACTTTGAAAGCGGTCCTGGGGCTGGACATGACTGATGGAGAACTTCAGACCAAGGTTCATGTGATGTCGTCCGAAATGGCGGCTATGCGCTATGAGCTGGTCAAGCTCACGTCCAAGCAAGCTCTACGCGACGGGAACCAGCGTCGTTCCAAGTGAGAGACAGCATTCGTGCACCTTGAAAAACGCCCTCTACGAGGTAATTTTACTGGACAAAGAAGACATTTCATGTTGTATTCCCATCAAAACATCCATAGTGTCAGCCAGTTATCGACTCTATGAATACATATCCCATTTCAAGTGTGTAGCTAGACCACTAGGTCGTAGATACATGGTTGAGTTTGCCTTTTACGACAGTTACGAAACCACCAAAAGAAAAGACAACTTGTCCATTACTACATATCAAATCGCAAGCATTGCACTATACAGCCGGCACCGTTGGCTCAGAACGAGAGCGCTTTCATGTCGAGGGCCTTGTCCTGGAACTGCTGGAGCGTCTTTCGGAGCGCGTCGACGTTCAAACCGTCGTGCACATACGCACTGCCGCCGCGAACGTCGAGGAGGATCGCGTACGGACCCGTGACGTCGTCGTCCTTGACACCGGCAATGTCCCGGACGCGGTCGCCGAGGCCACCGGCGGTCTTGACCGTGAAGAAGACGACACTCGGTTCGTCCTGCACCGTGCAGACGTCGCCGGTGCAGACGGTGCCACGACCGCACTCGGCCGCGAGCGTCTTCATGTCGGCTTCGTGCTGCACGAGGTCGTCGCCCTCGAGCGTGTGGCAGTACGAGACGAGCGACGGCTTGTCGTTGATCGAGAATCCGTTCGAAGACGTGCTCACATGGAGGTCCACGACGCTCATGGGCGGCCACGGAACGCGCTGTTGTCCGTGTCGCTCGTAATCGCTGCGACCGCGTTCTTGTTGATGACGGCCCGCGTCGGTCCTTGGTTGACGCCCAGCACGACGACCTGCGGAATCGTCTCGAGCTCGTAGAGTTCGGCAAAGTCTGTGAACGCCGTCTTGGCTGCGTCAAAGGGCACGGCGAGCCACGGCATGGCCGAGAGCTTGTCGTCAAACACGTTCTGGCTCTCGTCGCACGAGAGATAGAGCACCTCGAGCTCGTGGCCATGCGCCTTGGCGCTCTCGTAGGCGTCCACGAGGCGCAGCGTGAACGCGTCGCAGTCCTCGACCGCCGCCGTCGCAAAGTACAAGAGCAGCACCTTTCCCTTGAGGTCGCCAGCACCAAAGACGGCGCCGTCACGGTTGACGAAGCGGTCGCCGAGCATTTGGCGGAACGTCTTGGGCACATACGGGAAGGCGAGGCCGTCCGGGTCGGACGAGATCTTGCCGCGCGCGTTGGTCGTGATAACAGCACCCTCTTCGTCGAGCACGACCAGCGTCGGGATGCCCTGCACGTTGAACTTGGTGCTCAGCGCCTCCTTACGGTCGCGCTCGGCGTACGGCAGCGCGAGCCACGGCATCGAGCCAAAGTACTCTGCGAACGCCTCGTCGTCCGAGTCGGAGCTGACAAAGACGATTTCAAAGTTGAGCTGCTTTTGCAGCTTGGTGTAGTACGTGGCGAGCGTCGGCGTGAAGCCGCGGCACGGACCGCACCAGTGCGCGCTAAAGTACAGCAGCACCTTCTTGCCAGCGAGGATCTCGGCCGTGGCGACAGCAGTCGACGAGTGCGGCGCGACCTTGTCCGGGATCGGCGCCTCGGTGAACGTGCACTCGGGCTTGAGCGTCGCCGCCTCGTGGATGCACTTGCTGCACAGATCAAAGTTGGCGTCCTGGTCGCAGCCAAAGCGCTTGCCGACGATTTGGTCCTCGCAGCCGTCGCAGCCGTGGGGCCACTCGAACGCCGCCTTGTACGCGTCTTGGTCGATGGCCACATCGGTGCGCGGCGGTCCGCTCTGGAGCAGCGTCGGTCCGAGGAGGTCCAGAAAGGCAGAGGTCATGCTGATGCTGGTCAAGGGGCAAAGGCAAAGTGAGCGTGGTTGCCGAGATGTTGAGCGACGGGATTGGTTGAACTCGAATCTGGGGGATGGCCGTTGGGTTGTGGCCAATCACATGGCCGCAAGACGGCGTGCGCGCGTTTGATTGGTCGCTGTCGGAGCCGCTGAATGGTGGTCGTTGATATGCTCCACGAATCCCTGGAAGGTTGATACTCGATACGGGTCGCTTCATGTAGCCAGGGGCCCTCGGTACAGCAAGTTTAGCAATATGTGACTATGGTTTTATAGAAGCTCCTTGATAGTTTTGTCGAAGAAGAGCGTGACGTTGCACAGAGCTGCGACGCGACTGCGTGCTTTTCTCGAACCATTCTTCGAGCGGACGTTCATTCCGCTGCACGTTTGCCTCCTCCACCCGAGCAGCTGCGTCTTTGACATTGGGACTGAGCTCAATCCCCCGCAAGGAATCCACACAGAAGACGGCAATGCTTAGGGGTGAAATTTAATGTCGACGTAGCGCGCCGAGCTCTTTTGCTTTTGGTGCAGCGACTTGGCGTCCGTCGCGAGCGCAAACTGGTTGGTCGAGCTGCGTCGCTCGAGTGCGTGGGCGACGTCACGGGGCAAACCACGCTTGGACGACGTGGCGTGCTGCGCAGTCGACTACAATGTTCAGAGTACGCCACGCTCGTCCCGATCCTCGTAGAGCCACCTGGAGGTGCTGCATGGCTTCTTCGACGTGACGTGGCGGCACGAGCTTACGGTACGCCATCGAGCTCGCGACCTCGGCGTCCGTGGGTGGTTTGAGCGGCGTCTCAGCATCAGCTTCGTCATAGCTACACTTGTGTCTACTGCACGGTTATCATTTTGGTACATCGAATGTGGAAATGCGTAATTTGAATCAGGCGATTCGTTGCTGACTTGGTCCACTCTAGTTAATGTGGTGAATGGACAAACCAGCTCTGATACACACGCTCAAGATGTGTCGAGATGCGTTATTAGGCCCAAGATATGTCGTACTAGTACATAGTCCATTTCGGAATCTCTATTCTGGTTCCCGACTCCATCCAAAACGACGCCTGTCAAACAAACCCCACACGTGTGGTTTGACAGACCTCTACCAGTCTTGTCCGTTGAGCCCATCGCAGCAAAATACTCGAGCCGACACAACTCAATACAACAGACGTCGGCAATGCGTCTCTCGGTGCTCAAGGCGGCCCACAGCGCGACGCGCGACCGGTTGATAGCGACACAGACGGAGCTGCGTCGGCTGCAGCGCGAGATTGCTCTTGTCGAGTGCAAGACGCTGCCGCAAGTGCCCCAGTACAGGTTCGGCTCAAGTGCTGAGGTTACATCCCCGCACGAGGCGTACGCTGCCTTCCAAGAGCGCACGGAAGCAACTGCACGCTTCGCGGCCATGCAAGCCGTCGTGGCCCAGCTACAGCAGAACCAAGCCGCGCTCGAGAAAGATCATGGCGAGTTGAAGATGAAAGTAAACCGACTCTCGGCGGCGCTGGATCGACCGATCGCGTAGTTGCCTGATAGCGAATTAACCATTGTTCAATCTCTATAAGCGCAGCCAACTCGCTAATTCAATAATACACGTCATGGGTCATGTCTGAGGCTCACTGACACACCCTGCTCTTGTTTGAAAGTCATTTCCATTCGTGTGCACAGAGTCTTGCTCGCAAACCAACTGCTTTCCTGACCAGCAGAAGCCGTCGTTCTTGCTGCGCGGTCGCCCCACCTCGGCAGTCTGCAACGACCGAGGTACTGAGATACCCGGCACTATATCTTCCTGGATCGTCAAGGGATGCCGTCCGTATTTATCCTAGTGGAAAGTATCTTGCGACCGCAGCACGTCCTCGGTGTGTTCGTCATTGATGGTCGTTTCAACCAATCAAATCAGCGCTAGCAGCTGATTGGGCAAAACTCACGCGATTCGATCGCGGGAAGAGGCAGTCTTGGAACGCGTTACTAGCAGAATGACCTCGGACCCCACGCCATCGACCGACGCCGTCGCCGCCCTCGAAGCCGAGCTCGCGGCCCTCAAGCTCGCGTACGAGCAGCTCGAGGCCGAGAATGCGCAGCTCAAGGCCATCATTGCGCAGAGCGAGAAGGACAAGACGCTGCAGCCCGACGTGGCGACGGACGAGCCCGAGTCCGCAGCGTCGCAACTGAGCAACGCGCTCGGCCGCATCAAGAGCGCCGTGGTGTCCAAGACGCCGGCGGCGTTCCGGCGCAATGACTCTTCGTCGCCGCCTATCGAGACCGCGGCCGTTGAGCCTGCAGCGCCAGCGCCGACCGCGGAACCTGTCCGCCGCTCGTCGTTCCTTGGCTACGCTGTCGCGTCCATCAAAGGACGCTTGGGTCTTCCAGGCGTGGCCGCGGCCAACAAGAGCGATACGAACGATAGCGCGACCGACGCTGCGGACAGCACGACGGCCGGTGCAAGCGACGTGGCTCGCAGTACGAGTGACGCTGCCGACACGACGATTGTCGCCGCCGACACCGCAACTACCTCAGCTCACACGGCGACCGACGCTGCCGAAGACGCGACCAAGTCGACAAAGAAGAGCACAGAGGAAACTGTCGCTAGCTCAGTGGACATCGCCGAACCAACGCTCGACGCTGACAAGAGCGCCGACAATGACCAACCTGCGACCACGTCGGGTGCATCGAGCCAGCTGTAAGTCAGCCGCAGTCGTACGAGCTCGTCGGGCCAACCAGCGGTAGACACCGTGTCGACTCACCCGAGCAACTAGCAACGACTAATCGAAAAAATTGCGTGTACTTTATTAACAAAAGCGAGTCGTTGCCAGACCGGACACAAACTACAAAGGAATTCAAGTCGCTGGACGAGAGACACAATGTACCCCTTACCAACGACCAGTGCTGCGCAGCAGCAGCGTCTGAGCCCTTCCGTTGGCGACGACGAAAACGAGTGGCGTCGCATTACCCATACCTTATCGAACATACGTCGAGGCTTGAGAGCGCGATAACGTGCACACAAGATTCTCAAGCAATGTTATACATTCATATAGCCTTGACCATAGTGATTGATCCTTGTAGTCCGACAAATGTGACACCATCAGGCTACCACGCCAAGCCAAGCAGACCACCATTCAACGTGGAGAGGGCGATCCCACGGCATCGCACAGGATCTCGATAAAGCAACCAGACCAACCTGCGGTACCTTGAATTCGGCGCCCATGGAGTGGCTTTTCAAATCTCAAGATGGCGACCATGGGTGGCGACAATCTTCCTGCATTGAGCTGGCAGCTAGTTTTGCTGTGTTGATTAACGCGAATAAACGTCATATCTATCGATCAAGAGACTTCATAGATAGATATGGCGTTTATTCACAGGCTCGATGTGATTTTTGGGCAAAAGCAGCGACCATGAGCTCACACACACTCGAGGGTCTCTACATACATGGCGACTTGGCAACCCAATGCAAGGTTGACTTATCTTGTTGCTTGGAGATAGCAGAGAATAACGAACGCTACTGGGTCGGGCCCGACGTGCCGGTGGCATCTCCAGACCACACGCTGCATTGGAGATGAGCTTGCTCGGACTGGACACCAGAGCCACACAACTCATGGCAACAATGGACAAGCGCTGAAAAGCACGAATGATGTTGGGGTTGTGACGCTGGTTGTGACCAATCCGTGATGAGATTGCAATTTCCGGTCCGAGAAAACCTACAGAACAACCAACGCTATGGCGAGTACTCGTACGGCGCAGGAGCAACCGCCGCCGACCGAAGCCCGCGACGACGCAACGATGGCGACGGCTTTGCGGGACGTCGTCGAACGAATGTGGTTCCTGCCGCCTGGTTGGCAAGAGCTATTGTATGACGCCTTTGGTGGGCTGCCTCAGCTGCCGTCTGGCTGGCAAGTCAAAGTGAGCCGGGAGCACGGCTTGCCCTACTACGCCAACAAGGAGCTGCGCCACACGCAGTGGTACCATCCAGGACTACACGGCGACGCATCCATTCCTCGAGAGATCTCTGGCTTGAAGCGCGCGTGGCGTCAGCTGCAAGAAGAACGCGAGCAACGTGCTGCCGCCCAAGTAGCGCAGCGCCAAGCAGCAGCAGACGCTGCGCGCCGGGCGATCCTGGATCGACTGGAAGACCTCGAGGGACCCACGGCCTTGTACGCCAAGGTGCGCAATGTCCAGGCTATCCTGCGGGGTTTCGTCCAGCGACGCATATACCAACGCCAGCACCGCGCAACCCGCATTCTCCAGGCCAGCGTGCGCCATTTCTTGCTGTCGGGCAATATCCGACGCATCAATTGCGTGCCCACCGTGCAAGCCCCACGTGTGCCAGGTAGTCTCGGACGCTTCGTCTGGTGGAGACTATATTCAAGGCTAGGTTAGGGAGCTTGTCCGTGTGAATCAACACCGCCATCCCCTCCATACTGTGCAGAGAGACTGGCGCATACATACTACTTGGCACAAAGCTTGTGTGTGTATGGAGCCGTGCCTGAACAAGCAGCCGCGATCGCCTCAACCACCATTGTTCCATGCTCGTGGTGCTGAGTGTCGGTGCCAGAACTATTCACATCCTCTCGTCTCACGGAATGGCGAGCGGACGACGTGACCTTGTCGGGCTGGTGTACATACACATCGCTTTCCCATCCCTCGTTCCCACTGCTTCCCTCGCTCCCGCGTTTCCTTCTCACTTTTCGCATGCGCGATGGCCTGTCTTGTCTTCAATCCAGAGGCAGCGTATAGAGACACTCGTATCGTCCATGACTGCAACGGCCTTCGCTTCCGCTTGCAGCACCTGGCAGCTCAACTTCCCGCCCAACCACATTGCACTAGCTCACTGTTTTGAGGCTGGCGCGGTTTCCGCACCCAAGACAATCTGAGAAGACGCCATAGCTACTTCAATGCTTGCCTCGGCGGTTGCAGAGCGCTGCTGTAGGGTACCCGTGCATCTGGTCGCGCGCCGATGTCGCCACTCCAGCAGCACTCGATTTGTGTCAATGACCTCGATTTCAGCCAATCACAGAAGAGGACGCAGCGGATTGGGCAAAACTAATATCACGCGAACGCAGGTGACAGACAAAATGACGACGGACGTCACACAGCAGCCAGCCCTCGAAGCCGAGCTCGCAGCCCTCAAGCTCGCGTACGCGCAGCTCGAGGCCAAGTCGGCGCAGCTCGAAGCCGAGAACGCGCAGCTAAAGGACGCCCTCGCACGCAGCGAGAAGGACGACAAGCCACAGCTCGACTCGCTCACGGACGAGCCCGACCTTACGCCGGCGTCGCACCTGAGCACTGCGCTGGGCCGCCTCAAGACCGCCGTGGCGTCCAAGGCGCCGACGGCTTTTCGCCGCTACGAGTCGCCGGTTGAGGGCGCGCCGACCGAGACGACGTCAGCACGGCGGTCAGACCCAGGCAGCACCGACACGACGCCGCGAACATCCTTGCTCGGGTACGCCGTAGCATCCATCAAAGGTCGCATTGGTCGCCCGGGCGCGGCGAGAAGCGGCAGCGTCGACGCAGCCGACGCGTCGTCGGACGACCCGACGTTGCCCAAAGGCTGGGAGGCCAAGGTGAGCCGCTCCAACGACAAGACGTACTACATCAACCGGTCGCTCAAGATCACGCAATGGGAGCACCCGAGCACGATGGTGGTCATGCCGGCGACAGGAACGAAATCCACGGACGAAACAAACCTCGACTACAAGAGCTGCGACAGCCCGGCAGAAACCGAGCCCGCGGACGAGTGGCCGCCGCTCGCGCCCGGCTGGCTCGTCAAGGTGAGTCGCAGCGGCGGCCGCACGTATTACGTCAACCCTGAGCTCAAGCTCACGACTTGGGAGCGACCGACGGCGTCGGCTTCGTAAGCGGCGGTCGATGGCGCTGCTCGCCCTCGTTCGCCTGTGCAAAGCCCGGTGCTGCATGGGTACCTGGTTCAATGTGAATGTCAATGCAGTTTTACGCGGAATACTACCTCATTTTTACCGCAAAAAACTCGATATGTGAATGTGCATGTAAATGGCGTCGTATAAGCCATTGCACAACCTGTCGTGCCTGAGTGGAGAGGAACGTCAGGTTCGCGCACTTGGGAACCGTTACGCTTGCCGCTTGCAACTGCCACAAACTTTCAAGCATGCTGCGACTCTTCTCCAAGCGGGCGACCGACGCGCCGCCGGCGTCGCTCGAGGACGCGACCGACTTTCCCGCGCTCGCCGCGCAGCTCTCGGTGGTCGAAGGTACGGCCCGCATGCGATTCCTTGGCACACGCTATCGTGGTAGATCGCCTGCGGACGACGAGCTCGCTCCTCGTGCGCCACAGCCAAGCGCTCGCGGGTGCCGCCGCTCGCACCGCCATCACTTCATGCGACGTCTGTGGCTAGAGCTCATGCAGACATCGACCGAGCTGCGCGCGCTGCTCATACCACCGGCCAACGACGACGACGACGTACATGGCTTCCATGCGCATCTGTGACCATGTGGATCTTGCTAGACGACGTCGTTGTCCGAGCAAAGACGTTGGCAGACAGCGTCGCGCAGTTCCGCACCACGGCCATTGCGCCGCTGCAATCGCTCCTGGGCTCGTTTCCGCACCTCCGCGTACGCTGCCGTGCGATTCTGAGAGCTAACGCCTGCCGTAGCATCGCATGGACCACCGCAAGAGTGCACTCGCCACCACCCAGCGGTACGAAGCCAAGGTGCGCGACATGCACGGCGAGTCGGCGCGGCTCCAGCGGGTCACGAGCCTCTTTTGTGCAGAATGGTTGGATGCACGCGTGGTGTAGAACCGGGCCAAGCTACACGCTGCTCAAGAGCGCTTTCAGCAGCTCGATGCTGACGTGCGCGACCAAGTCAAGTCGCTTCTAGCTCTGGACGTTCGCGCTGTCGTCGAGCCGCCGCTGCTTCAAGTAGAGCTTCGTTTCCATCTCGCCATGTAGCCATTTTATGCATGTAGCTGGCCGAGTCCCAGCAGCAGTGGGCAACAGCACTGCAGCACGGCTCGCAGCAGTTGCGCAGTCGCATTCAACTAGCGTCGCCACGGATCCTGCCCAAGGCCCGGTCGCTGGACCCACAAGGTGCACATCGACGCAAGACCCATGCCAGACTACCTCGTTTTTGTAGACGACACGGACACGGAAGAAAGTTGCGACAAAGTCGGCTCGTTCCAGCGCCATGGCTCGGACGATCTAGACATCCTCGACAAGAGTCGCGCGATGCGACCCAAGCACCAACATGCATACGGTACCAAGACGTGGGAGATGCACAAGCACATCAAAGCGTCATTGGCGAGTGGCCTCGATGTACTGGAAGCGGTGCAGCTGCCGCCCGGGTTCGCCAAGCTCGAGTGGATCGCCGTCCACGTCGTGGATTTCTTCAACGAAGTGTCGCTGCTCTACGGCACGATTTCGGAGCTGTGCACGCCGAGTTCGTGCGCGGCCATGACGGCCGGGCCGTGCTACACGTACCTCTGGGCCGACGACGGCGGCGTCCCGACGGCGTGCAGTGCCAGCGCCTATGTCGACAAGCTCCTTCGCTGGGTCGAAGTCCAGATCGAGAACCCGACTCTCTTTCCTTCCGGAACGCTGGCGCCGCCAAGCAGCATGGAAACGAGCGCGCGCAACATTCTCAAGCGGCTCTTTCGAGTCTACGCGCACATTTACCACTCGCACCTGGCCGACTTTGTCGCGCTCCACGCCGAGTCGCACCTCAACTTTAGCTTCAAGCGCTTCGTTTTCTTTGTGCTCGAATTCGACCTCGTCGAGAAGAAGGAACTCAACGCGCTGCGAAAGCTCATTGCAACAATCGCGCCCGGCCGCCTCGACTAGGACGCCACCTTACCCGACACGCGTGACGTGGTCTTGATAGTACCAGCCACGCGACTTGATACAATGAAACTTGTGACTTGATACGCATGAGCATGCGATGCATGCCCCGACGCCCCAACCTCGCGTCGATCGTCCGCTCTCAGCGCCTAGCCTTTCATCAACGCCTGACGTTGGTGGCGCAGCGTCCACAAAACGGGCGATGATGTAGTGGCCTCGATGACCATATACTAGTATAGTGGGCTCGGATTTGTCTATCAGATCTGAATTACAGGGTGGTTAACACTCGACATTTGCTAGCTCAGCGCTGTACACGAGCCCGATGCGCAACGACAATTTATGTCCCGGGCTCAACAAAAGCGTCCCTTTTAGCCGCCCGAATTGGTGCTACGAAGAAGGACTGGTGGATGACGGCAGCAGGTCAGCAAGCGTTGCAATGAGGCTCGTCGCCGCCGGGCGTTCGCTCGGAATGAGGCGCCAGCACTCTTCGATTACGTGTCCGTAGCCACCGAGAGTGGACGGCAAGTGCGGACGGAGCCCGTGGGTAGCCTTGGCAATAAAGTCATCGGGGGCTACTCCCGCAAACGGGTTCGAGTGCGGGTTGGGGTACGGGCAGAAGAGCTCCCAGAGAAAGATGCCAAAGCTCCAAATGTCACTTGGGTACGTATATCTACTCGCTGTGTGTGGCCATACGCGTCTCCATACGCGCCTTACCCGTCACCCGAAAAGACCTCGGGGGCTGTGTACCCCGACGTCCCCATCGCGTCTGTGGCCTTGGACGCACCGAGGCGAATCGCGCTGCCAAAGTCACAAAGCTACCGGCGGAGTCGCCCTCGTATCCTGACGGCCTCTACTACCTTGGCTTCGGGTACACTCGTGCTATCTTCAATTGGCGCCACGAGGAGGACGTTGTGCAGCTATCACGAGGTTATAATACCACCGCATCGATCGCCAAGCGTGACGCACCTTGAGATCCCGATGCACGATGCGCTCTTCATGAAGGTACGCCAGCGCACAAGCGACCTGGAGAGCCAAGTACCCTTTCTATGAAAACATACCGTATTCAACGAAGTAAGTCACTGCTGGGATACCTGGACTGGTGTCACGAGTGCCCACGTTGGGCGGTCCCGGCTCGCATACAGACTATGTAGTACATGGAAGGTCGAATCTTCTTCAAGGTCCATCTCAAACAGTGAATTTCGTACCTGCCACCCGCCATGTACGCCGAGACGAACCCCAAGCGCGGTGAGAAGCGCACATATTGCAGCTCCAAAATGTTGGCGTGGCGCAGTGACAGCCATAGCTCGAGCTCGCGCCCAAAGGCGGCGACGACGGGGTACGGAGGCGCGCCGCCGATCTCTTCATACCGAAACTCTTTGAGAACGCGCTTGCCGTCGTCGAGACTGTAGACGGCGGCAGAGATGCCTTCGCCAATGACAGCGTCGTTGGCTTTTGAGATCGCTTCCGGCTCGATACGCTCGTCTGGCACCCGACTGCGAAGGGTTTCGAGAAGTGCGAGAACGTCGCTGACCTAAACATACGTACGCTAACCCTATGCCAATATCCCAAACGTACGGGGCGTCGAAGGGTGGGGGATGGCGCGAGTACGCTCGGAGGCCGAACGTCGACTTTGCGCAGCGCAGCTTTTGCGGTCGCCAGGTCGGCAAAGGGAAAGAGAGGGTTGCGCGGGGGCGGCGTCGGGGGCACGGTACCTTCGAGGAGGTACAGTAGCTTGATTCTGCCCGTGGG
Source organism: Saprolegnia parasitica CBS 223.65 (assembly GCF_000151545.1). Lineage (NCBI taxonomy): Eukaryota > Oomycota > Saprolegniomycetes > Saprolegniales > Saprolegniaceae > Saprolegnia > Saprolegnia parasitica. The sequence continues at coordinate 543,883 of NW_012156400.1, read as the reverse complement.
CTTCCCGCGTCGACTCCGCAGCTGCACGAAATCGCAGAAGCGGGTGCGCTGGATCGGGATCGATGCCTCGCCAACCACGAGCTCGTTGCCATTACAGCGATTCAGGACCCGCACCTCGAACGCACTCGGAAAGGACGCGTTCGAGAGCAAACGAAAGTCCACCCAGCCCATCGACCACATGGGCGACGTGGTCGGCGCATTGCAGGCTGTCGGCGTCGTGGCGACGGGGGCAGTGGGCACGACGATCTGCACATATGGGCGCAAGAGCCGACTGCAGACGTGGGGGCGCCGCCATCGGCACGGATCAACAACGTTGGCGCCATGCAAAATATGCACGCGAAGGCGCCACTGCGGGTGAGCGTTCACGTCCAACGCCGATGCTCCGTCGCTGTCGTAGTCCACGCCGTACAGCTCGGGGGTCAACGGCAGCACGACTTGCGCGAGGAACTTGGGGTGGCCGGGCAGCCGCTCCTTGCTGTGCGTCATGGCGAGCTTATGGTTGTGCAAGATGATGCCGATGTTGCCGGCGCGTTTCGATTCGTACACGGACGCGTTCCACGCAGGTTTGTGCGGCGACGGCAGCGTGTGGCACGGCGCGTTCCGCAAGTGACGAGCCTGTGTCATTGACGTTGGCACGCCCTTTTTCGTCGGCGACGGAAGGTACGGGCAGTCGTAGCCCGTGGTTTTGCCCCACGTTGCAATGAGCTGCGACACACCGTCTTGCTCGAGAATGCGGTGGATGCGGTGCGGGGAGCCCGACGTCTCTTTCAGCGCCGCTCGAGACCCGGTGTGGGCCGTCGCAGGTAGTTTCAAGAGCGGGCGCTACATCACGCGTCAAGACATGTGCGGAAATCATAGTTTACCTCGCGCAGCCACGCCTCTCGGCTCCTCGTCTCGTTGCTCTGCGCTGGCATCGCGCGCTGTGATTTGGACATTTCTCGAATCTAAATTGGCCCGAAACGGTTCAGAAACAAGTGCGAATGGCGGCCGAGGTCCCGATGGCGAGCGAGAGCGTCCTGGTCCTTGATGCAACCTCCGACTTGCTTTCGATCGCTCAGAGCGACAACCAAACGAGTCCACTGCCCAAGGAAGCGCCCGAACTGCCAAGTCTCGCAAAAGCGACGCCACCCCCGCCCCCCTCATAGACCTTTATCGCATACCAAACGAGGTCGAGACAACCAGTGTCAAGGCGGTGGCGTTGACCAAGGTCATGACGGTCGCAGTGCCAACCAAAGTGGATGCCACGGCCGATGCCGAGCCCACGGCGCCCGAAAAAACGAGTCCCAAGAAAAACCCCATCGATGTTGCCCCTGCACCGTCGGGGCCCTCCCGCAGCCGTCTCGACGATGCCACCGACGCATTGCGTAGCCTTCACTTCGACTCGTATTATGAAGACGACTCGGACGAGACGCCCCTGCTCGAGGCCAAAAGTGGTGCGACAGCATCACCTGTCTACAACGACGCTGCGTCCGAGTGGGTCGTCTGCCAAACCGAGGCAGGGTACGCGTACTACTACAACACACGGACCCACGCGTCGCAGTGGGAAGCACCGAGCACGGACGACAATGGCCGCGACGCCTTCTTTAGTGCGGTGACCGCGGGCGATGTGAACGCGGCGACGCGGCTGCTCTTGCGTCATGGGCGGCAACTGCTCGACGTATCAGACCACAACGGCCGCACCGCCGTGTGGTATGCCCTGGGGCACATAAGCATGGCGCAACTTCTCTTTGAGAGTGGTGCGAACTTGAATCTCACGGACGTGGACGCCAATGGCCTCGTGCACGTCGCGACGCGGCAGCGCAACGTTGCCTTTCTCGCGCTCCTCGCGGTCTACGGCGCGAACTTGGACCTCGTTGACGGTGCGCAGCAGACGGCGCTGCACATTGCCGCAGCCTCTGGGTACCAGCGCTGCGTGGACGTGCTACTGCGGCACGGCGCGACGCCTGACGTGCTCGACTCGGCCGCCCGCTCGCCACTGCAGCTAAGCACTTTAGGCAACCATGTGGCCTGCGTCCAGCTGCTTCAGAAAGCGTCGGCACAGCAAGCGCCGGTGGCCGACATGGCTCTCCTCACACAGGTGGTTTCTATAAACCGACGCTATATTGTCTTAGCGTTATTGTAGCGGGCGGCGCTGGAGCGCGAGGTGACCATGGCGCACGCGCAGTTCGATGAGGTTGGCATGTTGCTGCTGCTCGCAAGCGATATCCACTGGTCCGTACTAGCTGCAAGAACGCTACACGACGCTCGAGACAGCGCACCGCATCGCCAACGCCCGCATCGTCATGCTGGAAGCGGTCGTCGACCGCTGCGAGAAGGACCTCGATGCCGAGCGCGCGCTTTTGTGGCAAAAAGTGAATTGGATTTTTACAAATCTGCATCTCAAAAGACATAGGAACAAACGTTCAACGACGCCCAGCAAGCCCAGTACGCAACGCTCCAAGACCTCCAGCGCCAAGTCGACGACGTCGTTCAAGTCGCCGCGTACGTCGATGGGTCAGCGCTGCAGGAAAGGGCTCACACGCTTTTTCGTAGCCGCTCCCGTTTGGAGGTGACCACAATGGTCGAAAGCCACCTCCCAGTACGAGAGAGCGAGAGGTCCCTTTACGTCGAGGAAGGCGACGCGACGTCGTTGGGGCCATCCGACGCGATTGCCTGTACTTGCTTCTCTCCTTCATTCGAGCCAAAGCCCATGCGGGTATTTTGTCTAGTCGATCATGATGAGGACGACGTCAAGGACGACGAGGCACCGATTGCACCGGAGCGCGTGGGGGCCATCTGGAGTGCCTTCTTCAACAACGCTGCCAAAGCTCGTGTCCAAGACGACAATCCGTCCAATGTATTGGACGCGGTCTATGACGGCGACCTCGTCACGTTGCAGTCGCTCCTCGTGCACGGCGCGTCACCCGATCCGCGCAACGACGACGACCAGACGCCGCTGCACGTTGCGTACGACAATCGATATTGTCTGTCAATTGGTTGATGCATGCTGCATAATCGAGGTAGAAGCGCGCATGGTCGACTCGAATGCGTCTCGCTTCTTTGCGAGTACATGGCCGACATGGAGGCGCGGGATGCCCACGGTATGGACGCTCTTGGCTACAAAAGTTGATGGTGGAGGGTAGGCCACACGCCTTTATTCCTCGCGAGTCGTCGCGGGCACTTGAGCATTGTCAAGTTTCTTCTCGAGAGCGCGGCCGACGTTCGTACCGCCAACGACGATGGCCGAACACTCGTGCACGCCGCGGCGCTCAGCGGCTCCCTGCCCTGCCTCCATCTCGTGCTCGAGGTATGTCTCTGTCTCTCAACACGTTGCAAGAGCGCAAGTGTAGTACGGTGGCGACCCATTTGCGGCCGATCGCGACGGCGAAACACCGTACGAGATGCTGCTCGAGCGAGGCGACGAGACGGCAGCGCCGTTGCTCGACTACTTGGACAGCCAGTGCTCGCTTCGCCAGCCGCCCCGTCCAACCTCGCCGACCGTAGGCCGCCTGTTCATGCAGCCGCCAAAGATCATACGAACTATGCGACTAGGCGGCCGCGCCAGCGCAGCGCGCGGCTACGAGCAGCTATGACATGGACGAGGGGCATGAAGCACCTCGGGAAGGCTGGCGAGGCGTACGTACATTGCGGCGACCAACGATCGGTTCTTAGTTATCTACGGTAGTGGATTCGTGGCAAGGCCACATCGCTCTTAGGACTCGACAGAACAGCTGCAAGCGAAGACAATGACCAAGCGGCTGCCGAGGCGCCGCTCTCGCCGCTCAAACCACCCACTGACGCCGAGGTCGCGAGCTCGATGGCGTACCGTAAGCTCGTGCCGCCACGTCACGTCGAAGAAGCCATGCAGCACCTCCAGGTAGCTCTACGAGGATCGGGACGAGCGTGGCGTACTCTGAACATTGTAGTCGACTGCGCAGCACGCCACGTCGTCCAAGCGTGGTTTGCCCCGTGACGTCGCCCACGCACTCGAGCGACGCAGCTCGACCAACCAGTTTGCGCTCGCGACGGACGCCAAGTCGCTGCACCAAAAGCAAAAGAGCTCGGCGCGCTACGTCGACATAACATTTCACCCTTAAGCATTGCCGTCTTCTGTGTGGGTTCCTTGCAGGGGATTGAGCTCAGTCCCAATGTCAAAGACGCAGCTGCTCGGGTGGAGGAGGCAAACGTGCAGCGGAATGAACGTCCGCTCGAAGAATGGTTTGAGAAAAGCACGCTGTCGCGTCGCAGCTCTGTGCAACGTCACGCTCTTCTTCGACAAAACTATCAAGGAGCTTCTATAAAACCATAGTCACATATTGCTAAACTTGCTGTACCGAGGGCCCCTGGCTACATGAAGCGACCGGTATCGAGTATCAACCTTCCAGGGATTTATGGAGTATATCAACGACCACCATTCAGCGGCTCCGACAGCGACCAATCAAACGCGCGCACGCTGTCTAGCGGCCATGTGATTGGCCACAACCCAACGGCCATCCCCCAGATTCGTGTTCAACCAATCCCGTCGCTCGACATGTCGGCAGCAACCCACACGCTCACTTTGCCTTTGCCCCTTGACCAGCATCAGCATGACCTCTGCCTTTGTGGACCTCCTCGGACCGACGCTGCTCCAGAGCGGACCGCCGCGCACCGATGTGGCCATCGACCAAGACGCGTACAAGGCGGCGTTCGAGTGGCCCCACGGCTGCGACGGCTGCGAGGACCAAATCGTCGGCAAGCGCTTCAGCTGCGACCAGGACGCCAACTTTGATCTGTGCAGCAAGTGCATCCACGAGGCGGCGACGCTCAAGCCCGAGTGCACGTTCACCGAGGCGCCGATCCCGGACAAGGTCGCGCCGCACTCCTCGACTGTTGTCGCCACGGCCGAGATCCTCGCTGGCAAGAAGGTGCTGCTGTACTTTAGCGCGCACTGGTGCGGTCCGTGCCGCGGCTTTACGCCGACGCTCGCCACGTACTACACCAAGCTGCAAAAGCAGCTCAACTTTGAGATCGTCTTTGTCAGCTCCGACTCGGACGACGAGGCGTTCGCAGAGTACTTTGGCTCGATGCCGTGGCTCGCGCTGCCGTACACTGAGCGCGACCGTAAGGAGGCGCTGAGCACCAAGTTCAACGTGCAGGGCATCCCGACGCTGGTCGTGCTCGACGAAGATGGCGCTGTCATCACGACCAACGCGCGCGGCAAGATCTCGTCCGACCCGGACGGCCTCGCCTTCCCGTATGTGCCCAAGACGTTTCGCCAAATGCTCGGCGACCGCTTCATCAACCGTGACGGCGCCGTCTTTGGTGCTGGCGACCTCAAGGGAAAAGTGCTTCTTTTGTACTTTGCGACGGCGGCGGTCGAGAGCTGCGATGCGTTCACGCTGCGCCTCGCGGACGCCTACGAGAGCGCCAAGGCGCATGGCCACGAGCTCGAAGTGCTCTATCTCTCGTGCGACGAGAGCCAGAACGTGTTTGACGACCAGCTCTCGACCATGCCGTGGCTTGCCGTGCCCTTTGACACAGCCAAGACGGCGTTCACAGACTTTGCCGAACTCTACGAGCTCGAGACGATTCCGCAGGTCGTCGTGCTGGGCGTCAACCAAGGACCGACCCGGGCCGTCATCAACAAGAACGCGGTCGCAGCGATCACGAGCGACACGGACAACAGCGCGTTTCCGTGGCCGCCCATGAGCGTCGTGGACCTCCATGTGAGCACGTCTTCGAACGGATTCTCGATCAACGACAAGCCGTCGCTCGTCTCGTACTGCCACACGCTCGAAGGCGACGACCTCGCTCAGCACGAAGCCGACATGAAGACGCTCGCGGCCGAGTGCGGTCGTGGCACCGTCTGCACCGGCGACGTCTGCACGGTGCAGGACGAACCGAGTGTCGTCTTCTTCACGGTCAAGACCGCCGGTGGCCTCGGCGACCGCGTCCGGGACATTGCCGGTGTCAAGGACGACGACGTCACTGGTCCGTACGCGATCCTCCTCGACGTTCGCGGCGGCAGTGCGTATGTGCACGACGGTTTGAACGTCGACGCGCTCCGAAAGACGCTCCAGCAGTTCCAGGACAAGGCCCTCGACATGAAGCGCTCTCGTTCTGAGCCAACGGTGCCGGCTGTATAGTGCAATGCTTGCGATTTGATATGTAGTAATGGACAAGTTGTCTTTTCTTTTGGTGGTTTCGTAACTGTCGTAAAAGGCAAACTCAACCATGTATCTACGACCTAGTGGTCTAGCTACACACTTGAAATGGGATATGTATTCATAGAGTCGATAACTGGCTGACTCTATGGATGTTTTGATGGGAATACAACATGAAATGTCTTCTTTGTCCAGTGAAATTACCTCGTAGGAGGCGTTTTTCAAGGTGCACGAATGCTGTCTCTCACTTGGAACGACGCTGTTTCACGTCGCGTAGAGCTTGCTTGGACGTGAGCTTGACCAGCTCATAGCGCATAGCCGCCATTTCGGACGACATCACATGAACCTTGGTCCGAAGTTCTCCATCAGTCATGTCCAGCCCCAGGACCGCTTTCAAAGTGGCAAAGTTGTATTGCGAGTGGCGTGCTTCCATCGTGAGCACTTGCTGCTCCAGCGCCGAGAGCTGCGAAAGCATGTCGTCGTTCATGTCCTTCAAGGCCGTTCGGACGATATTGTCGTCGAGAAGTTTGGCCAACGTGATCTCGAGAGCGTTTGCTTTCTGCTGCGACGCCAGTGTCGCTGCGCGTAGCTCCCCTTCGAGGCTCGAAACGCGTGCTGCCAACGCAGTCGTCTCTTCGTGGCCGCGGCGCAGCTTGGCCATCTCGACATTTTGCGCGGCCATGTCTTCCACTGCCTTTACGTACAGTGTACGTTCAAGCTGATACCGGCGCTGCGCACCGTCGCGCTCACGCTCGAGCACTCGGCGGGCAGCCTCCGAGTCGAGCAACCGCTGCGCCAACTGCTGCTGCGCGGTTGTGTGGGCACTCTCGGCCTCAAAGAACTTGGTATGGGCCGCAGACAGGAGCTCTTTGTAGGCAGCGACAAGGTACTGTGATAAGATGGCGGGTGTGCCACCACTGGTCGGCGCCGAGGAAAAAGAAGTGTGCATCGGAGGACGAATCGAGTTGTGACGTAGGAAGCGCGCACCGTCGTTTGACAGGCCAATAGGATGGCTTCCAAGTCAGGTGACGGAATCTGACTGCAGAGACAGCGTGCTTGCTGATACCTTCGAACCATCAATGACGACAAACCAAAGGTGTATTTGGCACCGGTAACGCAAGTGAAAACCTAACCCGATTCAGTCGACGACGAGCAAGCTACGTGTGTACAAGATATGGACTTCTTCACATCAGTCCCCCGTGAGGTTGTACCGTTCGTTGGCCATGCAAATGATGGCGCGCCGATGCGAGCTGGCGACATGGCGTTCTATCGCTAAATATGGCAAACGCCACAAATTTTGACATGCACACCACATTTTACCAAACAAGATCTTTGACGGCGTGGTATCAACCACGCGCTCACACAAGCCCGTCTCCCTGGGGGAAGGTGCGGAGCCACTACTGCCCGCGGCGCATAGACAAGGCCATTGCCGAGCGCGACGCCAGCACGTCATCGCACCGGGCGGCGAAGATCGGCATGCCATCGACGTCCACACTGCGGCGAGGACCCATCGACGTAGGCCAAGAAGCTGCATCACGTGCACCCGAGCTGCCAGTCATCGCCGCCACCCGTCGTCGTTGGTTTGGCGCCCAACGATGTTGCAGTGGCCGACTGCGACGAGGGCGATGAACCAGGCATACAACCCAGCGGGACCGCAGCTTGGTAACTTGGTCGAGCGAGTGACCACCAACGAGCGGCAAAGGCTCCAGCCTAAGATTGCAACGTTGGCGGTGCATTATGCTGCCAACTGGTACGACGGTCTGTGTCCCCAGCCATCCGGCTGCGACGCAATCAAGCACGTCCTGGGCTTCCGACCGCGTACTCTCCCAAGCAGGTCGTGCGGCTGCGCAATCAAAGCCTCTGCGAGTGCTTGATGCTTGGCAAGATCGTCGGCGAGGCCAAGCTCGACATCACCTTCAACGAAGCCTACCTCTTGGCCGTGCAGGACGCAACAACGAGCTCGCCAACCACGCGCAAGGCGTCGGTAACGCGCCAGCCGCAGCGATCGTACGCGACCTCAGTCTGACGGAGAAGCCTTCTACGATCATGGCCTGGCTGCGCGAGTGCCTCGAGCTTGGCGGCTTCAAGCAAGACGGGCGCGGGATGCGGAAGCGCGACAACTAACTCTAACCAAGAGCTAGCAGAGTCAGACTTAGTGAGCTTATCTCAATGGTGCCGTAGTACTAGTTTGTGGAGTCGCATCGCACAAGAAGACGAGGCTGTCAGACGGCGCGGTATGCTCTCCATCAACTTGATAGATCGAAAAAGACGCAATCACGTAACCCGAATATCTCTTGCATTCCCAACAGACTCAATATAATACCTACATACGACGTCCTTCTTCCTTCATTTTCTACTCTGTTGTTGTCGAAACGACGGGCGCCGCGGGTGTCGCCGCCGCCGCCGTCGTCTCCTGCGCCTTCTTCTGCTTCATGAGCTTGAGCGTCTCGATCGTCGGACGGTCCCACTGCGTGAGCTTGAGCGACTTGTTGACGTAGTACACCTTGCCGTTGTTGCGCGAGACCTTGGCTTCCCAGCCCATCGGCAGCGGCGCCTCTGGAAGCGAGTCCAGGTTGAACGACTCCTGCGGCGGCAAGTTGCTCGTAATGACGCGGGCCTTGCTCTCGACGCGGTTGAGCCCCGGCCGCGACGTGCCGTTGGTGACCGTCTTGCCGTTGGTCGCCGTCGTCGCTGCCTCGTCCTTCTTTTCCTCGCCCTTGTTGCCGTAGAAGCTCTTGAAACCCGACGGGATACCCATGCCGCCCTTGATGCGGCTCATGGCGCCACTCACGCTCGAGGTCGACGCGGACGAGATCATGCCCAGCACCGAAGTGCGCGAGCCGCCGTCGCTCTCGACGTCCGTCTTGACCGTCGAGTCGTTGTAGTCCGAGTTGCGCTTCTCCGTGTCGGACGTCGCGTCGTCGGCGTGCGCCGGTGTAGCGTGTGCCGGCGTCGCGTTGCCCCAGAAGGCGGGGCGCTTGATGTTCTTGATGAGGCTGACAGCCGACCCGAGGTGGGACGAGCCCGTCGAGACATCCTTCTCGTCCGTGAGCGAGTCGAGCATGACGCCGCCTTCGGCCGCGCGCACGTCGGCCTCGGTGATCTTCTTGGCGCCGAGCGTGCGGAAGAGCTTGCGGCGCGCGGGCTTGGCGCTGGCGTCGTGGGCTGGGAACCCGCCCTTGGCAATCGTGTCCTTGAGCTTGGCGTTCTCGGCCTCGAGCGCTTCGATCTTCTTGTGCGCGACCTTGAGCGCTTCCTGCTCTTGCTTGAGCTTGACGATCGTGTTGGCCATCGCGAGCTCCTTGTCGAGCTTGAGCTTCTCGAGCTCCGACTTGAGCGACGCGAGGCTCGACTTCATCTCGTCGTTCTCCTTCTTGAAGATCGCGTTGGCGTCCTGGAGCGACCCAATCATATCGGCCGAGTCGGAAATAATCGCCTTGTCCGTCGACTTGGTCGTCGGCTGCGACTGCGCCTGCGCGAGCTGCGCGTTGCGCGCCTGCTCTTCGAGGAGACGCTGCTGCAGCATCTTGAGCTGGTACTGCATGTCGGCTTCCATCTTCTTTTCCTTGAGCGCGGCGAGGTATTTCGGGCGCTCGAGGTGCATACGCGCATACGCTTGGACGCGGATGATGAGGCGGCGCTTCTTCTTGTACGTGATGCGCTTGGCATACCCGAGAAGATGGCGCTGGATGATGACGGCGCAGTGGTTGCGCTTGACTTCGAGCGCCACCTTGCGGCCAAGAATGCCGCGGATGCGCGCCTGCGCCTTGACGAGGCCCTTGAGGAACGTGTTGTAGCGGTGCATCGCAAGCACGCAGCGGATGACCGACTGCAGCTTGACGATCGCGCGCAGCTGGCGCAGGTACTTGATGCGCTGCGTGAAGCCCTTCATGATCTTCTGGAGGAAGCGCGCCTTCTTGTCGAGGAACTTCTTGCGGCGGTCCTCGAGCTCTTCGAGCACGCCGAGCTGGAAGTAGATCTTGGTCCAGCCCATCTGGTACTGCGCCGGCGACGTGAGCTTGAGCTTGGTCATGAGCTGCTCGCACTTTTCGCGCGGGTTGCCCGGCCCCGCGGGGACGAAGAGGCGGAACTTGGCCAAGAACTCCTCGTGCGTCTGTCGGTTCGGGTACGCGGCGCGCGAGATGCGAATGGCTTCAATGACACCGGCGCACCGCAGCTGCGAGACAACCATCGCGTTCTCCATCGTCGTCGCGCTCTTGATCGAATTGGGCTTGATGCAACGCACGTACTGCACGTTGGTCGACTGGATCGTCGTCATGAGCTCCGTCAAGCTGTCCTTGAACTGCGACCCGACGGTCGAGATGTTGAGCGTGCCGCCGCGACGGCGACCGGCCGGCACCTCTTCCTTCTTTTCCTCGACGGCCTTTTCCTCAAAGAGCTTTTGGATGTACGTCGTGTCCGAGCCGCGCATGAGGTCCGAGAGATCCGGGAGCAAGTTATCCTTGTGCTTCTCGAGAAACCCGAGCGACTCGTACTTGACGGGCGCCGCGTAGTGCTTGATGATAAACTCGGTGCGCGACGTACGTGGAAACTCAATGACGCTGGGCTTGTACAAATCCTTGTTGATCGACGAGATCGTCGACATGAAGCCGGCCTCCGAGCCCTTGGTCTTCTTGAGCTCTTCGTTGAGGAGCGAGATGATACCAATGCGGTCTTCAATGACGTTGAGCACGTCTTGGTTGTCCGAGAACTCAATGTGTTCCCACTGGATGCCCTCTTCCTCGTACTCGATCTGGACCGTCTTGAACACGTCCGACGTGAACTTTTGCTGCAGCTTCTCGTTGGCGTAGTTGATGCAAAACTGCTCAAACGAGTTGAACTTGAAGTGCTCGAACCCAAAGATATCGAGCACGCCAATGTGGTTGGTCATCTTGGCATCGTTCGAGAGCGACAAGTTGATGAGCTCGACGAGCCAGTCAAAGACGCGCGAGTAGATGGCCTTGGCGAGCGCGTCCAAACACGCTTCCGCATCGCTCTAGCGTCGCAATATGAGATACCGCCGCCAAGATATCGAGATGATAGTACCTTCTTGAGCGGCACGCTGTACACGTCGTTGCGCGCCCGCATCGTACGCGAGCAGAGCGCCTTCTCGAGCGACTCCATCGTGAGGCCCATGAGCTGCGTGATGTACGTCGCCGAGACATCGCCGGGCGCGATCATGGACTTTTCGTCATCGGACGGGTCCGAGATGATCTGCAGGTTGCCGAGGTGCAAGATACCAGCAAGCGTCTTGTAGAGGTCGAGCTGCGCCGCCGCCGAGTAGCCAATGAGGCTGAGGCGCTCGGCCGTGACCATAAAGTGGTGTGCGTCCGACTTGCCTTCGATGAGCGCCGTGCTCTTCTCGCCAATGTACCGGTATGTAGCGTCCTGATCAAGGAAGAGCGTCTTGGCCATGTCCCCCGAGTCGATGAGCTACAACATACAATCTGAGTCCTTCGCATACATATCGTGCAAGCATCTACCTGGTAGAAAATGTGGTAGTTGCGCTCGGGAAACTCGTGGCCAATGACACGCGTCTTCTCGAGGAGGTACGTCTTACACTTGGCACCGACGAGCGTGCCCGCGCGGTCAAACTGGAGCTGGGTGAACTTGCCGAAGCGCGAACTGTTGTCGTTGCGGACCGTCTTGGCGTTACCAAAGTACTCGAGCAGCGGTGAGACTTGGATGATCTTCTTGATCGTGCCATCGTTCATGCCACCGGCGATCGTCGCGAGGTGGTTCATGAGAATCTTGGTCGTCTCCGTCTTACCAGCGCCCGACTCGCCACTGACGAGGATCGACTGGTTGCGGCTGTGCGTCTTCATGTTTTCGTACGACGCGACCGAGGTCGCGTACACGTGCGGCGGCAGCTCTTCGCGTGGGATGTTGAGGTACCGCACGTGCTGCTCTTCCGCATACAGCTCGGGCAGCCACTTGTACGGGTTGACCGCAATGCAGATCGTGCCCGTGTATGTGTATGGGAGCTCGCGCAAGAAGCGCTTCTTGACGTTGTACAAGATGGCGGCCTCATGGAGGTAGTTCAATGTGATCATGTCCTCAATTCCGTCGTCGCCGACGTTTTCGTTCTGGAACGGCAGCGTGTCGACGGTCTCCATGGCCTCGCCCTTGCCGCTCATGAGCGCGCGCGTCTTCTTGTCTTCGAGGTCGACGACGCGCTCCTCGACGTGGCCATCGACGGTCCAGACCTTGCATGTGATCTGCTTCGTGCCCGCCTTCTGCCCGACGACCTCGGCCGGCAGCCATACGTCGACCTCATCGGGCACGTAGCAGAGCGCCCCGGGAACCATCTCGAGCGACGACATCGTCTACTTGGTCGTCGGTCGATGCGGAGGCGGAGGAAGATGAGGCGGTTCCGGAGGTCCGCGCTCGAAAGTAAAGTGAGGCCCCAAAGCCCGTACACCCGATCCAAACATAGTACGTACCGTACATTACACTCAATGTACGGTAATGGACGGTCTTTCCATACAAAACGCAAGATACACTGTCGTCGCGACGGCGGGCGGACGTACGGCTTTGCAGTCAATGACACATTTTTATTCGGCTGTCGTATCTTGCCCCATGGCTAGGTTGAAAGGTATGGCCACAGTTTGCTTTTTTAAAATTGCACCGCGTCGTCAATGACACGGCGGGGTGTGGAGAATGTACGGCCGTACATGCTCTGGCATTGGTGGCGATGAAGCCAAAGGCAGCCGCGCGGCCAAGTTGAACTTCTTTTCCTCACAACGCATGTGGCACCCAAGAGGCGAGCGAGCGAGGTAGACACGACGATACATGCATGTGCAGGCGTGCAAATGCGATGCTGGCGCCAAGAAGAGACGACCGACGACCAGCTGGAGACACAACGCGGCGTGCGACACGCCTTGTACACGCGGCAATTGCCGCCACGCAGAAGAGCACATGAAGGAAGAGGCCAAGGTAGAGACGGGGAGGTCGCACTGGTCCAGGATCGCGCGGCCTTGCGTGGTTGGGTTGTGGTAGACACCAGCTGATACTACATGTACCCGTGCGAGATCGTCCTGAGAATCCTGCAACGTTTTGGCGCCGCAAAATTTCGTGTGGTCCTGCTTCGGAATTCGGCACAACGTCCGTGAAAGTCCGGTTCTTGTGACAGACCCGCGGCTTATTTTCGGCACAACGTGCCACGTCATGTGTGGACCGCAGGCGGAACCGCTGCGATTGGAGTCACCGTTTCTTCTGGCTCTGTAGCGGGCGTTCACACGATGGAGTGGCCGGGTTGTCCTAGTAGCAGTAGGTGCATTCTGCAGCGACGACATGATGTCGAAGCGCTTGGGTCGCGTAGTGACACCGACAGGAAGAGTGCCGGAAGCGCGTCGTTTTTGCTGGCAGCCTGCCAACGCCTACGAAAGCGTATCCTTAGACCAGGTACGCACATCGTCGTTCTAGCATGGCCAGAAAACCTTGTGTTCTGGGATTGTGTGGTCGCGTGACGACGCGCAGCCGTGCGCCTCCCGGTTGCCCACGTCCCTTCTCGCATCGTCGTTTGCGAGCAGTAGCTTTCTCAAGCGACCTCGCGTCACGCTTTCAGGGTACCAAGAAGTTCTGGTACGAGACGAACCGTGGTTTCGACAAGTTTGCGATCTTGGCGCACACGTGTGTTGTATGTGGGCCACGTGTGAATTCGAAAAACACCATGAGCATCACGTGTGAAATGGAGCGTCTTTTCCACAAACAACACGTATTTCACACACGACGAGAAACAGTACTAATAGGGAGGTAACGAGGATCGGCACGTCGCCGGTCACCGACTCCAAGAACGATCGCTTGTCTACTTTTGGGTCGACCAGCGGCTTCCGCTCGGCTTGCCCGCGCGTCTTCGTGTCCACACTTGAATTTTCCAGTCGCAAACCATTTGCTCAAGTTCGACCAGCCGCCAACCGTTCGGTTAGAAAGAGCCTGGCGATGGTACGTGACTCACGCTCGGAGCTCGCCATTTCACAAGGCGTCTCGGCCTCCGCCGGTACGACGCGGCCACGCCGACGACGACGAGGCTCATGCGGTTACGTGTATTAGCATCAACATGTACGACTCGTTCAACTCGCCCCGGAACAACGCAGGCGGTCTCATGGACCAAGGCCAGTACGAGACGCTACTGAGCGAAGTGTCCAAGGCGGTCGGGCAGTTCAATGGCATCATCCGCTCGATCGACCAAAAGGTACTTCGCCCTTTCTGCATCGTCGTCATCGATGTTCGCGGTAGGTCTCGCTCTATGGCACGTCGCTGGACTCGCGCGCCAACCACGAGAAGCTCACGGAGCTCGTCGACAAGGGCAACAAGCTCGTGGGCAAGATCCAGAAGCGGCTCAAGCTGCTCACGGACGACGTCAAGAACAAGAGCGGCCCGAAAGCCAAGGCCCGTGCGACGGCCGTGAAGAAGCTCTCGTCCGACTTCAAGTCGCAGCTCGAGCTCTTCCAGAAGAGCTGCGAGACGGTCGTCGCGGCCGAGACGCAGGCCGTCGACAACATTCGCCGGTCGTCGTCCTCGTTTGTGCAGCCCAAGGGCGAGACGAACGGCAACAACTTCTTCAACTACAACGAAGACCAGATTTATGCCCAAGCCCATGTGACGACGTACGACGAGGACGATATGATGCGCCGCGAAGAAGACATTATTCACATCAACCACCAGCTCAAGGAGATCAACGCCGCGTACAAGGAGATTGACGGCCTCGTTCAGGACCAAGGCGAAGTCATTGGTAGGACGAGTCTTCTGGGCGAAAGATGATGATGCGGATGACGATGCTAGTTGAGATCACCGACAACATTGACAACGCCCACGAAAACGCCGAAGAGGGCTTGAACCAGGTCAAGCAAGCCGACATGCGGAAATCCTACTGCGTCTGCACGAAGCGCAAGATGATCTGCTACGGCGTGCTCGGCCTCATCCTTGTGCTACTCGTCCTCACGCTGGTCCTCGCGCTCGGCAAGACTAGTTAAATTCATCTCGGCTTGCGCTCATGTACCCACATTTTCACATTTTTCGTCGTGTTGGCTGATATTTCACTCACATTTCGCAGGATATATCAGTGGCGACACGTAGACAACATTGCCGCTGATATGTACACTTTTGTCTCGTACATATTGTCATGCCTCCTCTTCCTGGTGACGCACGGTTGCAGTTGACGGTTGCAGTTCGCGCCTTTTGTACCGGTGACGGTAGCAGGATGATAAGAAGCCATCCGACAGAAAAGAGAGAAGACGCTTGCCCCAAGTCAAAGCAGTAAGGTCGACGTCAGCACGCACGAGCGATGCATGTCTTTATCCGTGGCATGGCCCACGCGTGACTGCGTTTGCGGGAGCTCGGACATGCCGAAAATAAAATCTGGTCGCGGCACATGCCGCGTCTTGGGCGGTCGCGCGTCTCTGTTAGTGTACCTGAAGAGCAGCTTTGATTGGTCCAAAACATCGCAGGCGGCGACGTTTGATTGGCCATCGCACCCAACCTACTTCGAAGTTCGGCGCAACTGCCTGCGTGCGAGAGAAAACTTGGTTTTTGTAGGCGAGGATGCTCGAAGCGAAGGTGGGAGCGAAATATCGAAGGATTCGGAGCGTATTTTATTTAAATACCATAATAAAAAGGTGGCCGAGATCCAAGACCGGCAGCAGCAGCAGCATGGCAGGTACGCCGACGCGCCGACGCCATCGGAAGACAGCGGTCGCTATCGCCGTGTCTGTCTAGTGACAGAGCAATGTGTAGTGTACAGCTGGGGGCGCGGCGAAGACGGCCAGCTCGGGCTCGGCGATACCAGCGACCAGTACCGGCCCGTGCTGGTCGAAGCGCTCCGCGACAAGTGCGTCGTCCAGATCGCGTGCGGCAGCGGCCATACCGTCGTGCTCGATGAAAATGGCGATGTGTATACGTGGGGCCGCGGCGACGATGGGCGGCTGGGCCATGGCGACAACGGATGGAAGTTTGTGCCACGGTTGGTCGAAGCGCTGCACGGAAAGCGCATCAAGCAAGTCACATGCGGCAGCTACCACACAGCCGCCGTGACCGTCACAGGTGAGCTCTATACATGGGGCGGCGGCATGTACGGCAAGCTCGGCCACGGCAACGAGAGCGGGCACTCGGTGCCGTACCTCGTCGATACGCTCTCGAACCACAAGGTCGACCAGGTCGCTTGCGGGTCGCGCCACACCGTCGTGCTCCTTGAAAACCGCGACGTGTACACATGGGGCGACAAGGAGAACGGCGTGAGCGGCCACGGCGACACGGACGGCCATCAATACCTGCCCTGCGCGGTCGACGAGCTCAAGGACAAGTCCATCATGCAGATTGCCGCCTGCGGGTTTCACACAGCAGCGCTCAGCGGTACCTATTCCTTCCATGTTGGAGATCGACACGCTTATATACCCGGCCGCCTAGACGAAGGCGAGCTGTACACGTTTGGCGAAGGCAAGTTTGGTCGGCTCGGGCACAATAGCGAGCGCAACCAGCTCGTCGCGCGCGTCGTCGAGACGCTGCATGGCAAGCGCATCAAGCAGGTCGCTTGCGGCGGCTTTCACACGGCCGCGGTCACCGGTAAACGTTGCATGTACATCGCTTGGTTGACCTGATATATGCATGGCCTAGACACGGGCGAGATCGTGCGAACTCTGCTGCGCCTGCAGGATCCATCACAGTGTCTACTCTAGTATACGTGGGGTGGCGGTGAGCACGGGCAACTCGGTCACGGCGACAAGGTCAACAAGACGATTCCGTCGCTCGTCAAGCACCTCGCCGACAAGGTTGTCGTGCAAATCACGTGTGGCTGGAGCCATACGGTCGCGTTGACGGGTGCGTTTGTGGACAATATTGTCTTCCTACAGCACGTGTAGAGAACGGCGAGGTCTATACGTGGGGCAATGGCGACCACGGCAAACTCGGTTCGTCCTCGCGCATGGAACCCTACCCCTCGGAGCGTTCATGTTGTAGGCCACAACGACCAAGTCAAAGTGACCTTGCCCAAGCTCGTCGATACGCTCCAGTCCAAGCGCGTCGTCTCGATCGCATCGTACAACGAGCACACGGTCGCCCTCGTCGGTACCCATCGTGTCGCCTTTGGAAATGTGTGGCGATTCTCGTCGACTTAGATCCTGTCGCGATGCTGCGGCCGTCGCTGCTCACCTCGTCGTACGCCGCCGACATGCGGTCGCTCATCGACCAGCCCGACTTTGCCGACGTCGTGTTTCTCGTCGACGGCCGGCGCGTGCACGCCCACCGCGCGATCTTGGCCGCGCGCTCGGACCACTTTAAGGCCATGTTTTGCTCGGGCATGCGCGAGGCGCGCGAACTTGAAGTGCACGTCGAGACGATTCGCGCCTCGGTGTTTTGCTCTTGCTCGAGTACATGTACAACGACGCAGTCGACGTACCGACGCCGGAACTGGCCATCGAGCTGTACGCGGCCGCCGACATGTATACGCTCGACCGACTCAAGGGCTTGTGCGAGCTCGTCGTCCAGAAAGGCCTCGCCGTCGAGAACGCTGGCGTCCTCTTGAGCGCGGCCGACGAGCTCCACGCGACCCGACTTCGCGACCTCTGCATGCATTTCATCGTTCGGCACTTCGACACCGTCACCAAGACGGAGGGCTTTCAACTACTGAGTCGCGACCTCATTCTGGAGACGCTCCAGAACCGATAAGCACGGGATCGACGCGTGCACCTAATCTACTATAATCTACGTTGCCGTCTCCCACAACATACGCCTTGCGATGATGTGCTGCCCAACATTCGGGTGGTGCGACCTCGCGCCGACATGGTTGGCGCCGTGCGCAGACGTCCTCATTGGTAGTGATACCATCATCATCCTCACCATCGCCGGTGCGAGCCGAGGAAGACAGCTAGAAGCGCACGCTGCAGAAACCAACTTGAAGCCACCGCCAAAGCGAGACGCGCGTCGACATTGGTCTTGCGTGCGATGATATGACCATGTGCTTGAACATCGCACGAGTCACTCGACGATGTGCCTGTTACCGCGGACCGAGACCTAACCACTACTGTCGCTACGACGCAACGCTTCCTACTCGTCGCCCTTCTTCTTGCGGCGGGGCGTCGACTTGGCCTGCTTCTGCAGCGCCAGCTTCTTGTTGATAAACTCGGTCGCAAACGCCGAGACCTTGGGCGTGGACCCAAGGTTGGCGGCCAGTGTCTCGCGGATCTCGCCAGAGTCGTCGAGCGTCGCGCAGTACTGGATGAGCGTGAGGTCGTCGCTTGCACCGAGCTTCTTGAGCTGCTTGCCGCACCACACC
>NW_012156400.1:509856-525393 GCF_000151545.1 Saprolegnia parasitica CBS 223.65 | reverse complement strand
GCTGCTGCTGCTGTTGTTGATTGTTGATGGAAAGAAGTTGTTGGTGCTGACGAAAAAGCAGTTGCTGGTGGTGCAATTGCTGCTGTTGCTGCTGCTGCAGCATCGCCAAGCGTGCGTGCTCTTGCTGGAGGTGGTGCTGCTGCTGGAGGTGGTGCGCTTGGCTCAGCTCCATGCGCTGCATTTCAAGCCGCATGCGCTCCTCGGCCTGGCGACGCTGCTCCAAAAGGCGCTGTTGCTGGAGCAAGTACTGCTGCTGCTCAAGCTGCTTTTGCTGCAAGAGCGCTTGCTGCCGGGCTTGTTCCTGTGCCTTTGCGGCCGCGAGGGCCTGGGCCTGGGCCTGGGCTTGAGCCTGGGCTTGGGCTTGGGCTTGGGCTTGCGGGTTCGGGCTTGGAAGCGACGCAAACGGGATCTGGCCGTGGCGGAAATGGTTGGCCAACGACGCGAAGTCGCCTTCGTGGCCAAACCGGATCGGCAAATGCGGCTTAAAGTACCCGGCTTCGAACCACTCGCGCATCTCGGCCGACTTGAACGGGCCTTGCTGCAATCCCTGCGGGTCCAAGTAGAACCACGCATCGACGGGCGGCGAGACGCGGAGCGCGGGCGCCGAAGGCATGCTCCACGACATGCCTGCGAGGTCCGCCAGCGGATTCGCCGACGTCAGCGACGGGATCTCGTCGATTGTCTCGTCCGCCTTGGCAGGCATGTCCCACATCGGCGGCTCCTCTTCCTCCTCGACGCTGTCTTCAAACTGCCCTTCGCTTTCGAGCGACACCTGGGCCTTGAACTAAACAGTGCAACAACCGTGAGAGGACGGAGCCGGATGCAGCTTGCGTACTTCCGGGCGCGTCGTGCCGTTCTGCCGATGCATCTCGTCCATCTCGGCACGGAATTGCTCAGCCGCATGCGCAAAGTCCGAGAGTCCCTACGCGCAGTGCGTATGAGCTCTTCTTGTGCGCCGTTGCCGGAGCAGCTTTGTTCGAGGTACCATGTCCAGCGTGTCGCCGCCCGTGTCCACATCGTCCCACAAGTCGTTCTCCTTTTCAATCTTGGCGCCGCGCTCCCAATGGTCGTCGCCCTTCTACACGTTTGCTTGAGGGAAGCGGCCAGAGGCGGCATGTACCTTTTCGCCCCATCGTCGGCCTCCATCGCGGTCCGTCATGTCGTCCGATCCCCGGCGAGGACCCTTCTCCGCGCCGTCTTCCATCGAGCCCGCGCGTCCACGCGTCGAGGCGCTGTTGCCGGTCGTGCCCCGCGTGTTGTTGTTGTTGTTGTTGTTGTTGCCATTGTTGTCGCCGGTCGCTCGGCCGCGGCCGCGGCCCCGGTTCCGGTTGAGCGCCCACTGCTTGTAGATTTCTTCATAGTCGAACGGGAGGTTGCCGACGGGCGGAAGGGCGTCCGGCGAAATGACGGGCGTGCCCTCCGGAAGGTCGGGCGGCGTCGTGCTCACGACGTGCAGTGCAAGGAGCTCTTCGCGCGTGTACCGCAGCACGGAATCGTTGCTGCTGATAGTGCTGTTGTCGGTGCTCGTCCGGCTGGGTGCTTGTCTACCTCTGGCCTTGCGGCGGTCGTCGCCATTCGCCCTCTTCTCGTTGTCCTTGTTCCATGTTGGGAGGAAGCTCTCGGCGGCCGTCTCGCTCGGCCGCGCGCGGCCCTTCATCGCAAACATCGTCTTCGGGCGCAAGTTCATGGACGCTTCGTGGCCCTTGTCCGTGTCCTGCGTCAGCTCCATCGCGTCGCTTCTCGGTCGTCTTAGTCTCTCCGTCGGGGGGTCTTGCTAGATTTTTTGTTGTGGTTCTTTTTGTGGTTGCAGCTGAAACCATACAAAAACCAAGTGTTTTCGAGACCTGCGGCTTTTGATGTTGCCTCACCAAGTATGTACTTTGACGGGCCACAGCGAGCGCGACCATTGACGCCGAGGCAAGGGCCACGACGCTCAGCAGCGGGACCGCCGGTCCGGCGCGCCGCCATGGCCCTCGGCGCGTGTGCTACCCTTGGCATTGAAGCCACTGCGCGCGTTTCTCGGTCGCCTCCCGCTCGTACCACACGTACGCTGGTTCCGCTCGCCGAATCTAGCCGGCGCGAGGGCCCGCTTGAAGCCTACTGCTCCTGGAATCATGAACGCCAGGCGAATGCAATGTGCTGGCTGGCGTCCTCCTCCAAGGGCGCATGGCGCGCAGGTCGGCGTTGGCGAACCGTGGTCCCCGGCTTGTCGCACGGCGGGGGCGATGGGCAGCGTCTCTAACGACGGCCGCAGAGAGAGGCGACGCGTGTAGTAGTAGTAGCGCGACACACCCAAAGACACGGCAATCAAGAATCTTACAAGTCGACGAGGACAACATGATGGACAGGGCGTATGGCACCGACGATCATACTAGCGCAGGACTAGAGATCTTTGGCGTCCGACCCGTCGGTGGATGCAGGCGCATTGGGCAGCGGCGTCTTGGCCGTGGACGGCGTGCACTTCATCGCCGCAAGCTCCGAAGCCGTAAACGCATCGGGATGTCCTGGCGATCTCGGGTTGGGTCGCACGGGGAGGCCGACGCGCCACTCGCAACACGGGTCCCCGAGCTCTTCGCCGTTCGTGGCGCCGTCGCCGTCCGAGTCGAGAGCGCACAGCGCAGCGTTCCAGCGCCCGCCGGCCCGCTCGAAGTCGATGCCAAACTGCGTCGGCTGGCCGCCGCCGACCTTGTTGACGTGCCCGACAGCCGCAAAGCCTTCGACGCTGAGGCCGTTCGGGATGCGCAGCCGGTACGTCGAGAAGGCGTCCGTCGTCGCGAGACTCAGCGAGACGAGGACGAGCACCGCTGTGCGCCCTGCTGCCATTTTGCACTTGCGCGACTGGGTTTTAGCCAGGCGCTCGCTGATTGGTCCGCTCAACGGTCGTCGGCGGACGTGGCGAAAGGGCGTGCTCGAAGGATACCGGCGCTTCCGTCCTCACCCTCCTCGACGGTCAATGCTAATACGCAGGGCGAGGGCTTTAGCATCTCGCAGCTGCGGCCGCCACGTTTCGTCGCACGTCTCGAGAGAAAAGCCGCATGAATCAGCTGTACCGATTGTTTAATTCCACGCAACTTGGCGGCGGCGGGCTTGCCTGTGCAGGGGCCACACGGAAGTTCGATCCTTTGTAGCACGAGATGTGGCTTGCGCGCAGCGACGTGAACGGCAAGGTGGTCGGCGAGGGACCGCAAGCGACGGCGCACGGCAAGGGTTGCTGCGCTACCGAAAGGAATGGCGTGCGATTAGCCAGACTTTCGAAGGATCCGGTTACGCTGCTTGAAGATGATCGCTCGAATTTGTTCGATTGTCGGATCAAAGAAGCCAAGGTCGAGCTCATTCCTCGAGCGTAGTCGACCAGCCCATGTTCTTCTGGCGCCCGTCCTCGTCGTCGCCGCCGCCGGCCAGGGAGAGCGCGCTCGTCGAGCTGCCCATCGAGCTCCTCGCCAAGGTCCTTCTGTACTTGAACCACGTCGAGGCCCACCGGCTCGAGGCGACGCATTCCAAATTCCGGGCGCAAGTCGAAGGCTTCAACTGCTGGAAGGCCGACGCCGTGAAGAGCGTCGCATTCGACAAGGCCAAGTGGTTCCAATACGTCGCGGGTCTCCATGGCCCGAGCCCGTCGCACCTCAACCGCCGGCAGTACCCGTGGAAGCGACTCGCATGCCTAGGGTCGCTGGCGACGACCGACAAATTCGGCCAAACCGAGCTCATTCTCGATGTCATTAGTACGCCACTTCTTGCTGCTCATGCGCCCTTATCACGTGGCGTATTCTTGCGTAGAGTACTCGTCGGCCGACAGGGACAGCGAAGCGCCTGCCAACACGCTCAAGCTTTCCAAGTGCTTGCGCGAGATCCAGCGCTACGAGCGATCGGAAGAGCTTTTGCTGCCGTACAACTTGCAAGAGCTGCCCACGTTTACCATGTTTCGCCTCCTCACGCGGCGCAACTCGTCGCTCGGCGAGACAATCCAGATGCTATGCGGCTGCTCGTCGGGCAACTCGTGCTACTGGAGCAGGTAGCGACACCACGGTCAGGGTACCGACGACGATGGACATGCGTAGTGCGGCGTCGACCGATCCGCACGCGACCGACTCGATCTACTACCGCATGCGGGGACCATGCGTCGTGCAATCGGTCGAGGTCGTGCCCTACCGCGTGTTTTGGCACCCGGGGGCGCCAACGTACGGGCCACGCCAAGTGTCCTTCTCGTTCTTCGCCGACCTGCTCGACAGCGAACCCTTTTACACAACACCCGCCTACGACGTGCGCAACGAAATGACGGTAGAACGCCTCGCAGACGACACGTAGCTTGACAGACGACGATGCGTAGAGCCAAGTGTTTACGCTACCCCACCGCGTCATGCTGCAAGGCGGCTACTTTGGCGTCAACCTCCTCGGGCGCCAGCAAGCTCAGACGTTTGACATCCCTGTATGGATGCAGCAGCCGACCCCCACGGATCTCGAGGCGAATTTGCCCAAGTACTACTGCTGCCTCAGTAAAGTAAGTGCGAAGGGTGTCTTTATGGACCGCGCGCCGTCGGCAGCGGCGCTTCCCATGCCGTAGTCGCCATTCCTTCTGCATGTATTACTGCTACTGCGTACAAGTGCGTTCGATTAATGATGAGAGTCGTCAACACTTTCTCTCTTCGTCGCGATGCAGCTAGGATAGTCGATGATGGGATAGGATACGGCGCCATTGGATAACGTCGACCTCGCATCGACCGGCGCGTACCGTCGGACTGCGTTCGACGTCGCCCTTCGCTCGAAGCTCGCCCACAAGTTGATCGCAACGCATCGATGCCATTGGCTGTTCGAAGTTTGTGTCTCGCGTTTGATTGGCCAACGCAGATTGCAGGTTGATTTGGGTCTTGTATGGAAGTCCGCTGCGTTCATTCCAATTCGAAAAGATGCAACCCACCGCCCGGCGACTTGGCGCGCTCGGGCTCGTCCTCATCAGCACTGACTACGCATCCGGGTACGACACCTCGCGGCTACTGCGTATGGAGCTAACAAGGCCGTAGCCATGTACCGTCACGCGCTGGCCGCGTCGCCTACGCCGGCGCGTCCACGTTCGTCGACTTTAAGCTCCATGTGCCCAAAAAGCCTGCTACGACAACCACCGACGCTGACGTTGGTCCGCCATCGCTGAACGACGCCAAAGACCCGGCCATGGTCGCATACAAGAGCGCGCTGCAAGCGTTCAATTTGCGCACGGCGCAGCGACTGCTGCATTTGTGCTTGCAGAACGGCGGCGTCTTTACCAAGATGGGCCAGCAGATTGCATCCATGAACCATGGCCTCCCGGCCGAGTACACGTCGACGCTGAGCCAGCTCCAGGACCAAGCGCGCCCCGTATCCGGCGAGGTGCGACCGACTGTAGGCGATGCCAACGGTGCGAGATTCATGTGTAGGAAGCGAAAGCGGCCATCGTCGCCGAACTCGGCGCTCCAATCGACGAGCTGTTCAGCGAATTTGACGACACACCGATTGCCGCTGCGTCGCTTGCGCAAGTGCACCGCGCGGTGACCAAGGACGGTGTCGAGGTCGCGGTCAAGGTGCAGTACCCGGCACTCGCGTTGCAGATGGGCTCGGACCTCTGGAGCGTCGCACAAGCCATTCGGGCCATGAACTATACGTGGGACATTGACATGTCGTGGCTCGTGCCCGAGATGGAAACCGCACTCCACGCCGAGGTACACACCTACATCTCTTCAACTTGGAGGTTGGTTGACAAGTGGTCTAGTTGAACTTTGACGCGGAGAAGCAAAATAGTCGCAAAATTGCGCATTTGTTCCAGAACAACCCGTTCGTGTACATTCCCAAGGTCTACCTTTCTCTTTGTATCGAGTTGATCGTCCAACTTGATATATTGATAGGTGCTGGACGCGTACAGCACGACACGCGTCTTGACGATGGAGTTTATGCGCGGGGCCAAAGTCACCGACACGGACGCGATCGAACGCATGCACCTCCGTCCGCTCGTCGTCGCCAAGCACGTCTCGTCGCTTTTTGCCGAGATGCTCTTTTGCTCGGGGTTTGTGCACTGCGACCCGCACCCGGGCAACCTCTTCGTGCGCCGCCACCCGAGCCTGCCCAACGAGGTCTTGATCATTCTAGAAGATATCCTGACGCAGCGTCGTAGGCGCAAATCATCCTTCTCGACCATGGCCTCTACCGGCAGCTGGACGAAACCTTCCGCATTACCTTTTGCGAACTGTGGAAAGGGCTGTTGCTGCGTGACGCGGCGCTCGTCGACGCGTGCAGCGACAAATTCGGCATCAAGCAATACGCCAAGCTGCTCCCGCTCATCTTTACCTACCGCGGCATGCACAGCAACAACAAACTCGCGGGTCAAATCTCGGCCGCCGACCGCGCCGCGATCATCCAAGATCTTAAAGCGCTTGAGCGCGGCGACGTATGACCATATAGGATACTTGCGACATGGAGAGATGCCGTGTACGTAGGTCACGGCGTTTCTAGAGACGCTGCCACGGGACATGCTCTTTGTGTTGCGCTCGACCAACTTGACGCGCTCGCTCAACAAGGAGCTCGGCGGCTCGTCGCGGTACGCACGAATGGTATTGAAAGGGCGAAGCAATGAGTGGCGTGCGTGTAGCCAACGCTTTCACGTCTTTGGCAAGTACGCTATGAAAGGCCTCGTCCAAGACCACGCCCAGCGCGACGCGGTGGCACCCATGACGTGGCGCGAGACGTTCTGGTGCGTCCGAGTAGAAACACGCAGTTTTAAAAGCCGCGATGGCGTAGGTTTCAGGTCGAGTACGCCAACTTGAAGCTGCGCCTGCGATTGATTGACACCGCGATGGGGCTCTACCAGCGCTACTACGGCATTGACGTCGGGCCTGACAAGGCCACTGGCTAGCATTTGCAGCAGACACGATATCGCCACGCAATCGACACCTCAAGATACGACAAGTAGAGGGTTGGAAAGGGCTCGAGCTTTCTTAAATTGACAGCGACGGTTGGTCTGAGTTGCGACGCGGTGAGGACTCTGCGGCGCGCCGGGGTGACCGCGGCGACGGAGCGCCTCCGATGAGCGCCACGGGCTTGTGGGGTACGAGTGCAGCGAGGGGCTTGTCGGCGTTGCGTAGCTCTGGCGCCTTGGCGCGCACTGGCAGCGCCGGGAGGTGCGTCGTGCTTGGTACCGGCTCTTCTGCGAGCCATGTTCTACATATCGTCTGAGGAAATATGTAAGTGTTGGTTCTGCGGACTACCGCTTCTTTGGCGACGACGAGCTCTCGGTGATTGGCTGCAGTTTGTGGTTGCCCTTAACCGGCTTCAGTCGCGTCGTCGCGTTGGTCGCGTTGGCGTTGGCGGTGACCGACTGTTTTCGCTGCTTGACGAGGTACTTGTGCGGTGCGGCATCGAGGAAGCTCTGGAGCTGACTCCGGAGCTCCCGAAAGTCCACGGGCAGTGCGGCAAAGTACAAAGCGCCTTGGGCCATGCACTAATACACTGCCATGAGATGGACGCGCATGCGTGATGACAGCGTACTGCGTCCGACATGCGCTGCGTGAGCGCCGGATCGGCTTCGTCGCCGCCGACAATGATGACTGGTCGGCGGTAGACAGTACGAAAGAGCGCGAGCTTGGCCAGCGCATCGTCCATGTTGCGACCCGCGACGTAGCACACCTACGTAAAAAGTATCAAGTCGATACATTGATAGTGTCGACGCACGAGATCGATCTTTTTCGAGGAATTGGGCGCGAGGAGAGCGATGGCCTCGGCGTCGCCAGGCGCTTGCACCACTGATGTCAATACGAAGTGAGCGTGGAAAATGACATGCGATCATCGAATGAGGACGCACCGTCCGTGAGGCCGAGCAAATGAATGTACCGGCCGACGCTATCGGTCGCGCTGCCTGTGACGAGAACTTCGGCCACACGGGGCGGCTCGGCCGTCCTACGTCACGCTTGGAGCGTACTGCATGCGAAGTGCGCTACGTACGAGCTCTTCTTCTTGGTCGCTTGCGCGCTGGTTCTCAGCACCTTGCGCTCCTCGCGGACGATGGCGATACCGGTTCGTCGGTACTCTTCGCCCGGCGGCGCTTCCGAGACCTCCACGACCGTCTCCTCCACGAAGGCGTCCGCGACGACAGCCGACACTTCGTCAAGACATGGCGGGTCTTGTACAAGCTCTTGGACGGCGCAAACGTCTTGTACAATCACTTCGGGTGCGATACATAGTACTGGCGTCGGCTCTCGAACAGGCTCGGGCTCGGGCGATACGGGTCGGGGTGTCTCAATCTCGAGCTCAAAGCTTGGCGGCTCGATGCTTGCCGATTCGGGGGTAGGGGGTCTCGGTTGGTCCACGACGGGAGGGGTGGCCGTTCGGCGGGGTGGTGACGCCCGGGGTGGTGTGATGGGCTTGGGCGACGCGGCACGTTGCTGTGGCGGGGTCGTAGGCCGTGGTGGCGTCGCGGGGGGTGTCGGGTCTCGTGGCTTCGGGGGTGGCTCCTCCAACGGCGTCACGAGTACTTGGAACGCCGTGTCGTCTGCAGTGAACGGCTTGGCATCCGCAATGGGCGAAAACGACGGCTCGTCTTTCTGAATGAACGGCGCGATTGTCTCCTCCGTGCTGTTTTGAATCCAGGCCTTTGCCTTCTCAACCGTCTTGGGGCCACTCGTTTCGATTACGTCGGCGTAATACTAGCGCGAGCCGTTTAGGTCGTCGTCGATGCAAGACTTGTGTCTACCTCGTGGTAAGTGGCTTCCACTTGATGCGGCGGGACGTCGTCGAGGCCGTGCTTGTCGAGTTCGCGCCGAATGCGCTCAAGCTCCAAGCGCGCCGTCTCTTGAATTTCCACCTACGCATATCATCCATCTCGTCATCGTGTCCATTACATTCACGCCGTATAGACAATATTGGTGTACCCCCGTTTTGACGCAAAAAAGGTCAAAGAGTTGGAGGTACTTTTCGGTCATGCTGCTGTCTGAGAGCATGGTGTCGGTGACCCCAAATTTATGAAGCTCGGCAATGATGTTGTGCTTGAGGGTCTGCTGCGTTCTTGAGATGCCTTGGGCGCGAATGAAAACAGCGCGAATGCAGTCGATGGCTTGTGCGTCTGCATCCACCAAGCCTTGCAGCGAGTCGAGGCTGTTGACGGCGCCCGCTGTCACGCGCGTGATGAGCTCCAGAATCTAGACACGGATAAAAGACCCTTCTACGTAGCGTAGCGTACTTCAAAGAGCTCGGCGCCGAGTCGCTGCGTTGAGAGGTTGTTGTGTTCAATGTACTGCTGCCGAAGCTTCTCGACATCGACGACATCGGCGTCCGCGAGGTCACCGATCGTTTGGATTTTGGGCTTGACAAACTTTGCAATGTGGTTGAACGCACTCACGGCGGCCAATGGCACGCCGCTCGCAATGAGCTGCGCGGCGGTCTTGGATGTATCAGCGACCGCCACGCGCAAGACGCTGCCGTCAAAGAAGACAACCGTGCGAATCTATCAACATATCAATCGATCCATCGATCGCACGGCAGTGGTACCGTGATGCGCTCGTAGAGCAACTGGAGAAATTGCACATACGTGGCTTCTTCCACGTCGCACGTCCAGAGGTCCACCTACACACAGACAAGATGACTCGAAAACGACACGTTGCAGGTAGTACCAACTCGAAGAACGCATCGATAAACATGATGGCGTCCATGGTATTTTTTCCCTTCGAGTCGCTCGTCCAGTCCTTGCCGATTTGGTCGAGGGCTTCGTAGATGTCAAAGTCACTTGGCCGAAGCACCTTGAAGACGAGCAGCATCACTTCCGCGTACTCGGTCTTGGTCACGACTTCGTCGCCAATGACGTGAAGCTTCGGAAACACCTGCCAAAAGCGCATGATGCCTTGCACGACGCGCGGTGCTCGGCGCAGCTGGCGGCGCTTGGACAAGCCAATGCCGTCGTCAAAGTCGGTCGTGCCCTGCAGATGGAACGGAACCGGAATCTCCGTGTCGAGCTCATGCTCAAACTTGGCCGACGACGGCAGGACGGCGCCAATCACCGCGAGATCGGCAAAGACTTCGACCGCCGTGTCGCCCGAGTTGTCGACGTTTGGAAGCGACTCGACGCGCCGACCGAGTTGCTTGAGCAGCGTCGCATCGAGCGAGATGTCGATTGGCATCACCGCGCCACAAACAGTTTCCTCCGCGAAACGGGCGAGTAGACAGGCCAACTTCTGACACGAAAGAAGAGAGACAGAGTGTCCACAATACTATGACACTGCGTGCAAGACGAGCCTGCGCGCTTCAACTACCGGTACTGCTATGCCGCTGGTGGCGCCATGACACGAGGTGATGCGAGCTGTACCCCTCGACGACCATCAACGGCCACCCGAGGTCTCAGACCTTCAAGCCAGCTCTAGATATCAAAGCCCAAGAAGGTCCTAGAGATTCGATGGAGAGCTGTCTCAGCATCTTCAAGAAGGTGAATGATGCGTGCAACAACACGTCGATCGAGCTCGCTGGTCGCCGACGCCACCGTTGAGGCACGTTGTACCGTAGCATCCTGCTTCCATACAAGCCGGAAGCTGGGGTATCGAGACCTGGTGCTGCCTCCTTATAGCATCTCACGATGGCACGATCGTCGGTTCTACTGCAGTTGCGATTATGCATTTATGCAGCATAAATGTAGCATTTGAGGGATGCCCATCCTTGGGTGGCAATGTTGCGTGCGATTAGCCTCAAGGCGCCGCGCACGGTGATTGGCTAAAATGCGGCCAGGCTGTCCGTCGAGCAAACTGCAATTTCATTTTTCGTGGTCGCCAACTTCTCGATGCTTCGCCACGCGCTGCTCAAGACCGCGGCCGCTCGCCGCATGGCGCCGGCCCGCTCCATGAGCTTCTTCTCCAAGTTCACGGAGCAGGTCAAGGAAGAGCTCGCCAAGCTCGAGAAGAACGAAGCGGTGCAGGAGGTCGTCAAGGAGACGGCGGACAAGTCCAAGGAAGCCCGCGACGAGTTTGAGAAGCGCGCCAAGGAGAAGCGCGAGGCCTTTGAAGCCGCGATGCGCGAGGTGCGCGATCAGGCGGCCGCCGAGGCCGGCAAGAGCGAGTACGTCAAGGAGGCCAAGTCCAAGTTTTCGACCCGCTCAACTCGGCGACGTCCAAGGTCCTCGGCGACACGTCGGGCGCCAAGGAGACGCTCGTCGAAACCTTCTTCGAGGTCTTTGGCGCCGGCAAAAGAAGTCGGTCGAAGAGACGCTCACGTCATCGCTCTCGGAGAAGAAGGTCGCCAAGCCCGTGACCGACGACGACGAGGAAGAGGCCGCGCCGTACACGGGGCCGACGGCCATGGTGCTCGTCAAGGGCGAGCAGACCGCGTGGGACCGCATCGGCGCGCGCCTCAAGGAAACGCCGATCATCCAGGGCCTTCTCGAGGCGGCGCGGCTCGCGGCCAAGACCAAGGCCGGCCAAACCGTCGGGTCGGGGGCCAAGGTCGCCAAGGACAAGATTGGTGACGCCACCGAAGACGTGCGTGAGTACTGGGAGACGAGTCAGAACCCGTACGTCTCTGCATCCTCATGCCATCCTCCGGCATGACACGCAATTCATTGTCTGCATTAGGTGGGTCTACCGGCTCTCGTCGATCTACGACGGCCTCTTTGGCGAGACAGCCGAAAGTATTGCGATCCGCGAGATCCGCCGCGCCGACCCGTCGTTCAACGTCGAGGAATGGAAGGACGTACGCACACCTTGCCTCTTGGCGCGTCAAGATGACTCACGCCATGCTCGTTCTAGAACGTGGCCGAGTCGGTGGTGCCGTTCGTGCTCGATGCGTTCCTCAAGGGCAACAGCCGCGACCTGAAAAAGTGGATGGGCGAAGCTGCGTACAGCACCGTCAACATGGCGATCCGCGAGCGCAAGACGGACGGTACTTGGATCCTCGCCTCGAAGTCGTTTTCTGAAGCAATGCGATAGGCTTGGTCGTCGACCCGAACGTGCTCGCGATTCGTGACGTCACGGTGATCGCGCTCTCGGTGCGCGAGACGCGACAACAGCAACGAGAACTTAGTGGTGTTCGTAGGCCGAGGACAAGCAGGCGCCGGTCATTGGTCTGCAGCTCATGGCGCAGCAGATCCACTGCATTCGGAACCGCGAAGGCGAGATCATCGAAGGCGCCGAAGACGAGATCAAGGCCAACTTTTACGTGTTTGCCTTCCGACGCGAGTACGACGAAGACGAGATGGCGCTGCGGTGGAAGATTGTCGAGTTCGGTGTCATTGGCTCCGTCCCGTACATTTAGACGCGGCGTCTTAGAGCATATCTAACGCCATCCCATACAGATAGAGACAACCTATCCATGCGTTCTAGGAGCGAGAGGCTCCGTGGAAGAGCGCGGCAGCGGCACGCGCGTTGGCGTCGTCGTCGAGCACATCGGCGGTAAAGACGTACGCAGGAAGCTACACCAAAGGATCGGATGGACATGCCATGGGCATCAAGCGTACCTCGTCCGGCAACACAAAGGTCGGGGCGCACTCGTCGTCGCCAAATGCAAAGGTCCCGAGCACGTCAAAGCGCAGGTTGAACTTTTGCTGCAGAAAGACCTGGAGCTTCTGGGACGCGGCCAGCAGCTACAACAAGCGATCGGTCGACGTCGTCCGCTGCGGAGGCGAGTACCTTGGGGTGGAGCGTGTCGTCGTGAAGGATCTCGAAGAGGGATGCGAGCGACGCTTGTAGAAAGTTCTCTTGCGCGACTTCGTCTTGGAAAAACTCGGCGCCCACCTACGAGGATCGTTGGCGACGGGATGGCACCGCCTAGCAACGACTATTATACCTGCTCGAGGTGTGTGTGCATGAGCTTGAGGAACGCGATGAAGAGGTCCGGCATCGTCTCGACCGCGGCTTCGCTCGAGCACAGCAGCCAGACCATCTAAGACAAGGGCTAGGTTTATGGATGGATTCAAAGAGGATTACGAGGTACCTGCTTCCACTGCGTGAGTGCGTCCAGCGACGAAATGAGGAGGAAGAGCACGAACGACAGCTGGAGCTCGCCGACGAGTTCTTTCTACGCAGCGACACGATACGGTGTATTAGGATGGACAATAAGACAATAAGAGAAGAAGACGATATATGGGAATGTACCCAGTCGTTGTTGAAGTGCTCGGCCAGTAATTGCTCGAGGTGCTCACTACCAGTCGTCGCATGGGCCATCCCGTCATACAAAAGAAGAGAGCTCGTACCTCGAGTCGACATGGAACATGGTGACTTCGGCGGCAGATCGAGACAGTGCTGGCTTTCTCAGTGGCGTGAATCGCGCGGTTTGCGCCGTATTGGGAAAGTACGGCGTCAGTGTCGACGGTTCGTTGGTCGACATGACGTCCGGGTCGCCCGGCATGATGGTCGCGCCCAGCGTGATGCCACAGCGCTAATGGGCAACCTCGTTAACCACCACCTGGAATCGATGAGGAAGCGTACGCGCAGCACGTTGGCCGAGATGTACTTGGAGAGGCGGCGCCATGTCTTGGCGTGCTTTTGCGGGTACGCGCCGAGGTTGCCATCGAGCTGGAAGCCGCGAACCGCGCCTGTGCGCATGGCCTGAATTAGCTAATCGATCTCGCATCGCACGCACGTGTGAGGTTCTCTGCGTCGCGCGCATCCGTGAGCGGCAAGAGCTCTTCGGTCTCGTGCGACCACTTGCGCAGCTGGACGTCGCCGGCGTTCACGTGCATGAAAAATCCTTGGCGGATCCCGTCTTGGTCGCCACTGGAGGCGTAAAATACAAAGTGCAGCCCCGCAGGAAGGAGCTTGACACCTTGGAAGCGCTCTGCTGTGCGAAAGGCCTCGTAGTCGACGCCAAACTCGCTGCCGACCGGCACGTCCAAGCACACCAAGACGCCAACCTGTGCCATCGCTCAAATTCGACCTTCCAGCAGATTGCTACATTTTATCCGGACGTACGGATAATAGGACTTCAAATTTGGCGCCACCAGAACGCGGTCATGTACTTGGCTGGATGCACACGGAACGAAGTGGTCTTTGCTTCAGGAAGCATGTTATCAACAGCGGCAGAAACATGTACTAGCTAGGAAGATGTCGTGACTAGGCCACGGGCGCTTCCTTCTTCAAGCTGGCGCGTGCGAGCGCTTGCACCTCGGCGAGCACCGTCTTGATCGGGACATTGGCAGCGAGCGCGAGCTTCTACGCACCACCGCGGTTGATTTAGGCACGTACGCACGCTATCGCGTCTACCTGGCAGTCGTCAAACTCTGGCTGGACGTTCACAGGTGCGCCGTTGAGATACCCCACCTACGCGGTCCGTGTCGGCCGTGCTGGTTGCAGTCGTCGATCCTACCTTGACCGAGGCAGGGCCGTACAACGAGGTGACGGTCATGGACGAGCGCTGGAGCACAGCGCGTTCCATCGTGCGCCTAATGCCATTCAAAGGCTACGTGACGTTGCGCGACCGTACCGGCGGATGCCGAGGGTTGTGGTCTCGCAAAAAAGCGTGGTGGAGAGAGTGTTAACGCCGTCGGGAAGACACAGCACGCTATCTCATTTCGATGAGGCGTTGAGCATGAGCCTTGCAAAAGTACGAGAGGAGGATGCCCGGCCGGTTCTTCTTCATCTGGCATGCAGCATCATCAACTTTGTGATGTACGCAAGGGATAGGAGGAGAACCTGAATGGGCTGCCACCACACATCCAGCGCCCCTTGGTCAAAGAGGAGCTCTTGGACGTGGCTTAAAATCTACGCATCAATTTCGGGCTAGAACCGTCTCGCTCCAGGCTTGACGGACGCTACTGCGGTCTTATTACCTGCGGGTTCATGTCATCGAGGTTCGTCTCGAGGACGACGATGCTCTCGTCGTTGCTTGGGCTTGGCGTCGGACGATGAGTCATGGGATGCGTCGCGTCACCGATGACGACGCGCACAATGTTGGCGTGCCCGGGAAAGTCCTTGGTGCCGGCGCCACTCCCTGCGAACGTTGATTTGGCTACCATGGTGCTACCGCCCTACCGTGCGTGTGTGGGATGAACGCCGGTGGTGGGCCAAACGATGTGGCGAGTGCCTTCATGAGACTCATGCCCGTCGGCGTCACAAGCTCGCCCGTTGCTCTAGAATAGCACGGAAAATGTCAAAATACTAGAGGAAGCGATGACATTGCCCTTTGGGCGCCGGAATGACGGGGACGCCTTGCATGAGGTCAAGCGTCGCTGGCACGGGCACATGCATGAGACCGTGCATGCACTTGACAAAGCCGTTCGAGTACGGCAGCGGCGAGCAGTGCACCTCGTCGACATGCAAGAGCTCGAGGGCGAGGACAGACCCGACCGTGTCGATGATGCTGTCGATCGCACCGACTTCATGGAAATGCACCTGCGCACGTTGTAGAAAAAGACCAAGTAGATGGAACGTACTTGGTCGACGCTGGCACCGTGGGCGCGGGCTTCGGCGCGCGCCAAGCACGCAAACACGTCCTTGCTCTTCTCTCGGACCCATGGCGAGAGACCACTGGCGTCCAGCATCGCACAGATACTCGCCAAGTTGCGCTCGTGGTCATGGGCATGGTCAAGATCCTCGCCCAAGCCATCTC
>NW_012156400.1:493337-509756 GCF_000151545.1 Saprolegnia parasitica CBS 223.65 | reverse complement strand
TCAAGATCCTCGCCCAAGCCATCTCCGTGATGCTTGTGGTCGTGGCCCATGATCATGCTGGTGTCATGATCGTGAAGGTGGTCATGATCGTGATGGTGGTCGTGATCGTGGTGGTGGTCATGATGGTGGTCATGACCGCGGTGGTGGTCGTGGGGCGCGCTTCCCGGAGGTGCCATCGGCGCGTGCTTGTGCACGGAAGAGACGTTGACTTTGGTGGCGGCGATGCGCCCCGTGCTCTTCCAGACGCGCTCGGTGGCGAGGCCCCACTCGCCGCGGATGTCTAGGATGGTCGCGAGGCCGGCCTCAATGTCAGCGATCGGCGCGCCCTACCGCAGCCCTCATGAGCTGAGACAGTGAAGAGGACGATGGCCCACAGCGTCAATGAGCGACGCGAGGATCATGTCGCCGGCGGCGCCGGCCGAGCAGTCGAAGTACGCAATCTTGGTCATGGCAAAAATCGAAGAGTGCGCTTTGGCCAATCAAACGGACATATCTTCCCGATCTTTTTCCGGATCATGTTGAAGTTACCGCCAATGAGCGTCCAGGTGCACATCATTGGCACATCATTGTAGCTTGTCTTATTGGCATCATATTGTCTCAGAGTTGTCGACTAGTCAGACGCTGCTAATCTTCTCGTTGGTGTGGCTTTGGCTCACGGTTCGAGAGATACTGTACGGCGCTTCGTTGTAATCCTACTTCACAATTGTGTTTGGAGGTTGTTTGGTGCACTGGTTTGCATAACCGAAGGACCCAGACGAGAAGGAATGACAAGTACAGCGCCCACGAGCAATCAAGAGAGGTGGCGCGCCCGAGATCGTCGCAATCATCGAAAGGCCGATTGGAGCCAGCGACGTTGCAAAATGTACAGCCCGGGTCGTCTGTGCATGCGACCACATTCGGCAGAAGAGGAGGACCGCGGCGGCCTCGATCGCGACCGTGTTGTTGGCGCAACGGTACCGACAACGCATTTGTCTTGCGGCGCCGTCGTCAAC
Source organism: Saprolegnia parasitica CBS 223.65 (assembly GCF_000151545.1). NCBI lineage: Eukaryota > Oomycota > Saprolegniomycetes > Saprolegniales > Saprolegniaceae > Saprolegnia > Saprolegnia parasitica. The sequence continues at coordinate 508,764 of NW_012156400.1, read as the reverse complement.
ACAAGCTCGGGTGTCGTCGAGTTAGCGCGGTTTGAGGATTTCGAGCGTGGATCCGTCGCCGGCCAAGGGCCACGTATATCTGACGAGGCTGCTGCCCCAGCTGCCCGTCGCCACGATCGTCGCAGGTTGCTTTAAGAAGAGGCTCGTGGCTGTAAACGTCTCGCTTGTGCACGACATGACCGTCTTGGTCCGTGCGAGCGTCGCGATGAGTTCGTTGCTCTTGTGGCGCAGCTGCTTGTAATCAAGTCCTTCGTCGGCGGTCGTGGACGCCGCAAACTATAGGTTGACATCGTCACGAAATGTGCCGTCAGGACCGCGATTGAGCGCGTTGGCCTTGGTGCAATCCATGGCAAATGATCACGTGATGAAGACGAGGACATCGTCTCTAGTCTGTGATCTCTTCCATGCCGTTTGCGTTGTCAATCCAGGTGCCCAGAATGCCACCATGTACACCCATGTACACCTGGTTGTAGCACCGCCTTGGGTTGTGTGAGACGGGGTGGCGACCGAGTCTGAGGCCCGACCTCACTCTAGGAGTCTCTTACCTGCACCCTGCCCAAGAAAACTTGAGGGCCACTCAGGACTGAGCTGATGGCGCCGATGACGTGGCAGCCCCATACGCCGTGGACAGTTACACACGGCAGCGCCAGTTGCATAACGACTGTCCGTCGTATATCCGGAGTGTACACTCGCTTTCAAGAGCAATAGGATGCAGAGCCCGTTGCCAATGAGTCCGATGGCTCGTCCGCCGCTCAAACTTCCTCCTCGGGGTGGTCCCATGAGCCCTCCGCCGCCGTCGCGATTACCAGCTCTGCGGCCCACCGAGTTGCACGAGTCGCCGGCTCCGCTCATGGACGTGTCGCAAACTGCGTCATGGCTGCGAGACGACGACGCTATTTACGGGGCGTATGAAGCGCGCCAGACTCCCTACTACCGAAGCGTCCAGCGTCCAGCACCACCCAAGCCGGACAACGCAGCGCTCCATCGGCAATGCGTCGATGCCATCGCCTTTTACGCCAAGCAAGTCGACGCGCGACGGGTGCAAATGGACAAACTCAAACTGTACGCGCCACGCAAGGCGTCCGAGGTCTTTCCCATCGCTGCCTACGACACCAAGCTGTATATGACGCCCCGGTCAACCAAGACGTCGCCATCGCCGCCATCGTCGTCGTCGTCGTTGCACAGTCTCTCCCCCGTTGATGCCAGCACTATGCCGACCGTGCCCGACGACGAGTACTCGCATGTGCAGCAAACGCTTCGCTTTGACGCGCTTAGCCCGCCGTCGTCGCCCGCGACCGACACTCCACCGATGATGCCGGTTGAGAGTACAACGGGCAACGCATCGTTTCGCCTCTAGTCTCGAAGCCCAGCTCGTTTATGGATGCATATGCACATCATTGTAACAACGCGTCCGCTGTTGCTGCTTGACTTGCGAGGAGAAGAGGTGATTGAACAATGACTTGATTAGCCTGGGCTTAGACTCGTTGCTAGACATGTACGCCGTCGTCGCCCGCGACCGACACTCCACCGATGATGCCGGTTGAGAGTACAACGGGCGACGCATCGTTTCGCCTCTAGTCTCGAAACCCAGCTCGTTTATGGATGCATATGTACACCATTGACGTGAAAAGAATGACAATGTTGTGTTCTCGTTCGACTGGAAGACGACAGTGCGCGTCTTATCGGATACCAAGTGGTGCTACACGGTGCATACGACCCAGTGTGCTGCGGTCTGTTGCAAGTCGTTATAGTGTGGGCACGCCGAGCGTCCACGCGTGCGCCGGCGTCGGTTGGCCATGGACAGGCGGTGTGCACGCGAGATACGGTGTCATTGTATCGTTTTCCGGGACGCAGCTCGGACACGGACGCACAAAGTTGCCGTTGATGTCGCGAAGCGCGACGCGGTTGTCGCCGACGTCGACGCACGTAAAGCTCGTCACGTGCATCGACGCGTCGTCAAAGATGGTAATGATGTTCGTGAACGCCGACGTGTCATCGATGAGGACACCAAAGTAGTTGGGCACGTCGTCGTGCAACGCAAACGTGCCGGGTCCCGTCGAGACAATCGTCAAGCTCGTGGGCGAATCCGTCGCCAGAGCCAAGAATTGATCCAAGCTCCAGTACCCGAAGTCCGCAGCTGAGAGCGTGACGACAGCACCGTCGACGAACGCGCTGCAGGGACTTGGTGGCGACGGCGTCAACGACGGGGCCATGGACGGTACTTGGCCACACGCGCCGCCCGCCGCCGCCAGCGTAAGACTCGCTAGAAAGAGTGCAGCGCGCAAGTACAACATGGCAGAAGCAGATATGTGCGGCTGCGAGAACGTGGCGGACGAGATCCACAAGGTGCCAGCATCTTCCCAACTGAGATTGACAGCTACTTACGCAGCGTACTAACACTGGTGGGTCCGAGTACGTCTGCATACGAGACGGCTGCGACCTGAGTCGCGATGGGCACTGCCTGCCACGCGACGATCTCCTCACGCCATCATGGCAGTGCAAGATATGGCTGGTGTCAGCCAATCAAGACGACCATTCTATATTTTTCGACCAATCACGTGGCGCGCAATCCGTTTCCGTGGATTCATGGCCCGTTGCGTTGGCCTCGTGCTCCTTTGGCTCGTGCTCGTCGCGCTCGCTGTCGCAGACGAAGAGGAAGCATGCGCCTCGTCGCTCAACATTGTCGTCCACGCGCAGGCCCACTCGTCGACGGACGCGCTCGTCATCGGCTCTGAAATGACCTGCGCGGGCTTCCAGGCCGCCTTTGCGGCCGCCGGCCACCACGTACAGCTCATGTACCCCGGCAGCTATGGCGCGCTCCACGACCGCGTGTGGGATATCGTCTTTATCGAGGGCTGGTTCCCCGCGATCACGGCCTTTATCCACGAGATCCGACGGGCCACGCACGGTCACGCCAGGGTGTATTTCTACTGCTTGGACCCGGACTTCCCCGGTCGCCTATGACGCAATGCCAGTGCGGTTGGCTCACGCACCGTAGGTCTCAACACGTTGCAGATGCTGGACGTCGACGGCTTCTTTGCCAACAGCCACGAGGCGCTGCGGCATCTGGCCCCGTTTGCGACCATATCCGAGTACTTGCTCTTGGCCGCGACCCCGCCGCCGCCAGCGCCGACAACCAACAAGTACGCGGCCATTCCTCCCGTCGTCTACGTCGGCAACGCCGTTGGTATCATGACCAAGCAGCATCTCGCGTCCATGCTGCGAGAGGCGATCCCGTTTGGCCTTCGCATCTATGGGTACGCCTGGGAGATGCATCCCGAGTTTGCGCCGTTCTGGGCCGGCGTCTTACCAGCCGCCGACTTGTGGGACGTCTATTCTGCGGCCAGAGTGATTCTCGGCGCGACCATGGACGGCCAGCGCGCGTCGGGCATGATCAACAACCGGGTCTTTGAGGCGCTCGCCGTCGGGCGCATCTTGATCAGCGATCACTCGTCGGCGCTCGAGGCCCTCTTTGGCGACCGTGTCCTGTACTACAAGGCGCCGGGCGACATGACGCGCCACTTGGCGCAGCTCGTGACGACCGAGTACGCTCGTCCCCACACACCGGAGGACTTGGCGGCGCATATTCGCACGTACCACACGTACACCCCGCGCGCTGCGTTCGTTCTTGCGATCCACCATCAGCTCTCGCGACGCGACGTCGATCGCATCCACAAACCCAAGCTCTTTGTTGTGCTGGACGAGAGGTGGCTGGCGTCGCATTTGTTGAGTGCGCTGTATGTACACGACGTGGTGCTGCCGGCGCTCGCCAAGCTCGAGCGGCTTTTTCTCGTTCACATGGGCAGCGAGCTTCCAACGACGACGACGACACGAGCAATGCACACGCACGACCTCGTGCTGCTGCTCAGCGCCTACAACAGTACCTTGGAGCGAACCTTTCGACCGGTGGCGCTGCGCGGCGCCAAAGGGCTCTTCCTCCTCGCGCCACTGCGCGACGACGACGATGGGTTTGAGACGGACGGTGCTTTCTATGACATTGTGTACTTTACGCAGCCCGATCAATTCGATCGGGTGCGGCGCGCGCGCACCAACGTGCAGAACGCCTTCGGGTGGCCCGTCGTTGCTAGTACCACGGACGTGCCACCACCACCGGTGCCATGCGACGTGCTGATCGTTGGTGACTGGGACGACGACGAGCAGCGCCTTCTGCGTCTCTTCCAGGACCTCGACCACGGTCTGCGTGTCACGGTTGTCGTCCCCGAACGACATGCCCGGGATGCCCATCATGCCATGATGCAGCTGAAGTCCATGGACATGCGCGTGGTCTACGCGAGCCCTGGCAACGACTCGCTCCACAATCTCTTAACGCGTTCGAATTGCGACGCGATCTTCATTCCAGGTACCAAGGACGTCGGCGGCAACGAGTACTTGGTCGCGGCGGGCCTCGCGCGTGGGCAAACGGTCCGCATCCAGCCGGACAACGACCGACTCCAACGGCTCTTTCAGCGCTTGACGATCCAGGACCCGCCAAGATGGGACGTGGCGCATGTGGCCAAGATGCTGGCCGTTGGGAAGACGCGGCCGCTGGTCCTGGGCCGCGGCAACGCCAGTGTCTCCATGGTACGCATGCCTCTTTTGCTAAATGCGATCTCTCGACGGGCTCGTAGGTGGTCTCGGAATCCTGCATGCATCACCCGGGCAGCGTCGACGTGTCCTTTGAGACCAACAACTTTGAGCCGCCGGCGGACGGCGTCGTGTGCCTGCTCGTCGACGGCGACGCCCTCGGCTGTGTCCTCCACGATGGCATGCGCTTCCACGTGCGCTTGCCCATCGGCAGTGGGAACGTGACGCTGCAGATGGCGCTGCGCAGTATCGTCTTTGGCGATGTGTTTGCGTGGTCGCCGCCGATCGTGCTGGCGGCGTCGCATGAGCGCGCGCCGCTCGCACCGCCGACATCGACGCGCTACGTGGTCGACTTGGCCAGTAGTCCGTAAGGTGCGGCGCCGTACGATAGGAATAGGCGTATTAAAAGGAGTAGATGTGCTATGTACCGACACGTGGCTTAGACGTCTTCCTCGTCGTAGCCGTCGTCGCCCGTGAACGAGCTCGAAAACTTGACGATCGCGCGGCCGATCGCGCCGATCCACGCGTCCTTCTTCTCTTCGCTCTCGGCGTGCATGTAGTACGTCGACTCGGGCGTCGCAATCTCAAAGCAGAAGCGCTTGTTGGTCTTCTCCTCGGCCGACTTGACCGTTAAGCACTCGGAGAGATCGATGACGCCATGCGGCGCCTCGCCCTGCGCCCGGCAAAAGTAGAGCTTGTTGCCCTTGAGCACAAAGTAGCGTGCCCGCCACTCCTTGAGCCACACGCTGCGCTTCGTGAGCTCGCCCTCAAAGTCGGGCTGCGCGAGGTCGGCCACCACGTCCATCTCGTCAGAGGAAATAATTTCGAAGCCAGCGTCAGTTCTATGGAAAGAGGTCAGATCGTTGCTGACGTAGCAGCTGCTTGCTGACGTTTTAAATGACATACAATTGGCAAGCTATTAAAAGCATATCCCGCGACCGCAGCCATCAATTGACCCATGGACGTTGGCGTTGTCCTCGGCGAGGAATAAATACCCGCGGGCAGGCGGTGCACACCATGTGCTACATCAACAGCTAGATATACCTCGCTTGTAAATGGATGGGCTAGCTCAAGGGAATAGTACGAATAGAAGAAGACTCGGGCTTGGCGGACGTCTGGCGATCCAGCAATTATCTGACCACAATGCTATTTCTGCAGTTGACCATTTAGAAACCATACAAACAACTAGATGTTTACATTCGACATCTAAATACACGCAACTTCAACTTTAAACGTGGATCGCCCACGGGCCCACGTACTGCGCGACAATGACATCGAGGACGTCGGTGGGGAGCTTGGTGCGCTGGAAAGCAGCGCGAGGGTCCTTGCAAACGGGGCGCAAGCATTGCCACGCCAAGTCGCAGAGAATGTGATGGGCGCTGCGACCTTCGTGGCGCTTCTTCTCCCAATAGGACAGGGTCGCGACAGTCCGGATCATGTCTTTAGCCAGCGGATCGTCGGCTGCTGCTTGGGCCGCTGCCTGCTGGAAGGTCGCGGCGACGCACGCAGCAATCATTGCACCCGTGCGTCCTTCGTTGTCCTTGAGGTCTGTGCTGGCGCCGTGCTCGAGCAGGACGAGGAGGACACTCCAGCGTCCAAAGCTCGACGCGAGGTGCAAAGGCGTGTGTCCGTGGACGTTGACAGCGTCGACCAGTGCTCCGTGCGACAGCAATGTCGCTGCCGTCTCGGGTGAAGATGTGAAGTGCAGCGGCGTGTTACCTGCCGTTGTTCTCGCGAGAACATGGGCACCGTGTTGAAGAAGAGTGTTGGCTACTGCGACAGAGGCGCACCGGTGCAGAGGCGTTGCGCCGTCAAGCCGCTTGCTATGAACCGAGGCGCCGTGCACCAACAGCAACAGTGCAATCTCGCCTGATGGCGCCAAATGGAGCGGCGTCGCGTCGTCGTTGTCGAGGCAGTGGACGCGGGCGCCATGGCGGAGGAACAGCGAGGTTGATACGGCGTCATTGATGGCGACAGCAAGGTGCAAGAGCGTCTTGCCGGGCACGCGGTACGAGTACTCGTCGACGTCGATCGACGAAACGAGCTTGGCGATGGCGTCATGACGACGCTCCAAGACCGCAGTCTCAATGGCGTTGAAGGCGTCGGCCATGGTCGGGCGAATTGATACAATGGCTCAAAGTTATCAACGCGGCGCGAGGAATAAGATTTTCCAGCTGGGACAGGATCGGTGGCACTCGTCTTTTGTATGCCAAGGTGTACAGGGCCATGTGGCAGCCAATGGGACGATGCCCGCTTCGTCTTCGATTTGGAAGAGAAGACGCCAAGGGCGAGTATACCCTTGTCTGGCTGCCTGCCCGTAGCACCAACTCGGTTCTTTGTCGTGTCTTTGCCAAAAATCAATGCACCGGCACCACAGTTAAATCAGTTTACCTTGGCGCCTTTCGCTTCTATTGCATATGAAGGACTCGTCCATGACGATCACATGGATCCTGGATCGATGGAACCGTTTCTGCAGGGTTCTTGCCCTCTCCACTTCGCTCGAGTCGTCATTGCATCGTATGCACTCCGAGGCTAAACTACTCGACTTGCTTCCATCTTTCTCCAGACCCACGGGCCTAGCCTCTACTAATATATGGCGTTGGCTTGTGTCGAGGCGACAGCGTCTGGCGCACACAACGTAGTTCCTCACTATCCCTGTCATCGCGACGCTTGACGCGCAGCCACCACGCGGCCTTCGACCTGCAAGCGGCCACACCATTGCGTCCGTGGGCTTCTCGTCCGTCGACGCGACAGTATTATCGTCGCCTCTCGCTCGTTCCATCCCAGTGCTCTTGGCTCGTCAGGCTGCCACGCGAGCGTTTGCATCCGGATAAAACCGACGCTTCATGATCGCAGGTTGTGATAAGATGTTTGTATGGTATACGAAAACCAAGTTGGGGGGCGACGCGTCGCTGGAATATATTGCAATATTTCGATTTCGACCAACCTCATGGCAGCTCGGCGCGTGAACCAAGGCCCGAAGCGCGGGTCCAAGACGTACGAGCGGCCGGGCCTGAGCGAGGAGGAGATCGAGGAGATCCGCGAGGCCTTCAACCTCTTCGACACGGACGGCTCGGGCACGATCGACCCGAAGGAGCTCAAGGCCGCCATGCAGTCGCTCGGCTTCGAGGCCAAGAACCAGACCATCTACCAGATGATCGGCGACATCGACAAGGACGGGAGCGGCTCGATCGACTTTGAAGAGTTCCTGGATATGATGACGGCCAAGATGAGCGACAAGGACTCGCGCGACGACATCCAGAAGGTCTTCAACCTCTTTGACGACGACCAGACAGGCAAGATCTCGCTCCGGAACCTCAAGCGCGTCGCCAAGGAACTTGGAGAGACCATGTCGGACGCCGAGCTCCTCGAGATGATCGAGCGCGCCGATAGCGACCAAGACGGCGAGATCAACGCCGAAGAGTTCTACTCGATCATGACCAAGAAGACCTTTACGTAGCTTTTGTTTGCCTGCTATCCTAATACCACCCACATACATACCTCTTCCTCCAGCCTCCTACTGCAACATGCGCCCGTCCTCCTCGAAGCTGCTTCCATGACCACGTCCTAGCGACGCCGTCGATGGTCGATGGGCGAGCATGCCATCGCAGGGTTGGGTGGAATATCCTTCGTGCCGGATACGACATCCGGACACTACAGCGTCCCGACAGTCGAAACAAGTGACTGGATGGTTTGTCCCCGAGAAATCCTTGTTTTGCCCAACATCGTGACAGCGTTGGGATGGAAATGGCGTGGGTAAATCCTTCAATGGTTAGTCGGATGATGGGACTAATAGCTTTAGTCGATGTTTCGACTACGACCGGCTGTATTTTTCACCGGGACAGCAGCAACATGAGCGGCGTCGTGCTGGCGAGCGCGGGCTACGACCACACGATCCGCTTCTGGGACGCGGCCTCCGGAACATGCAACCGCACGGTCAAGTACCCCGACTCGGTGCGTGGCCATGTCTATCGCGCGCGCGTGCTCATGCCTGCCATAGCAAGTCAACTGCCTCCAGATCACGCCCGACAAGAAGTACATTGCGGCTGCCGGGAACACGCACATCCGCCTCTTTGAGATCAATAGCAACAACCCGAATCCCACGACGAGCTACGACGGCCATAGCGGCAACGTCACGGCCATTGGCTTCCAAAAGCACGGCAAGTGGATGTTTAGCGGTTCGGAAGATGGCACGATCAAGATCTGGGACCTGCGGTACGCCATTTCGAGCTCTGCATGCACTCGCTCACATCCATCTATGTCTAGAGCGCCAGGCTGTCAACGCAACTACGAGTGCCCCGCGCCCATCAACTCGGTCGCGCTGCATCCGAACCAGGTATGACAGGCGCACCACGCTACATGCAGATGGACGACACGGACTTGTAGGCCGAACTTGTGTGCGGCGACCAGAACGGCTGCGTGCGCGTCTGGGATCTCACGACCAACACGTGCTCGTCCAAGTTTATGCCGGACGGCGACCACGCTGTGCGCAGCGTCGACTTGGCCCGCGACGGGCGCACGCTCGTGGCCGCCAACAACAAGGGCAGCGTCTTTGTCTACACGCCCCGCGCTTCGTGCGTTCTCTTCATTACGAAAAGTGCTCAGCTCTTTAAATGGATTAGGGACAACTACGAGCTCCGCGAGACGTTCCATGCCCACAACGAGTATATTTTGAAGGCGCGCATTTGCCCCAACGTCCGGTTCCTGGCCACATGCTCAGCCGACAAGACGGTCAAGGTCTGGAACATGATGGACATGTCGCTCGTGCACACGCTGCAGGGCCACCAGCGCTGGGTGTGGGATTGCTCCTTCTCCGCCGTCTCGTCGTACCTCGTCACGGGTACATCTGATCTCGTTGCCTTTCTAACAAATTCATGACGTGGCGTGCTCCTAGCGTCGTCGGATCAAACGGCCCGGCTCTGGGACCTCAGCTCGGGCGAAACGATGCGGCACTACAATGGCCACCACAAAGCCGTCACGTGTGTGGCCCTCGATGATAGCGTGGTCGAGAAGGAGAGATAAATCAGATCGTAGTTGCAAGGCCATAAATTTACCCAATATGACCTTGGTAGTTGCTTCCAATGCAATTCATCAACAAGTGCACCCGTCGACTTAGTGTTGCAAACGTCGAGCAACAAAGAGCGCCATAGCAGCGTACGCATCGGCCGCCGCCGCCGTGTACCGGAGCATCGCGGGGTAGTTGTGCAGCTTGTGCCGGTGACAGAGCTCGGTCACATCGACGTTGGCCGCCTTGGCTTTGGCCACAAACGCGCGAATGTCATCTTCCATGAGTTCTTTGCCCCCATAGACAACCTGTCCACCACATGCGTCTGGAATGAGTGGAACAGGCAATTCATGCCTACCATAAGGGGCGGAAGATTGTCCAGCGGATGAAAGAGAGGCGACGCGCGCGTCTGGTCGTCGTGCGCGGCGTACAAGTCGCGCCAGGATGCGATCGTGGACCTATCGTTGAAATCGCGTCAGCCAAGAATTGTCGAGACGAATCGATGAAGCTACGGGAGAAAGACGTCGGTGGCGGCGTTGCGCGCGTACGACGGCGCGGTGCCGGCGATGTCCACCCACGGCGAGAGCAAGATGGCCCCCACCGGGCGCGGCAAGTTGGCGCGAACAATGTGCTGGAGCAGCAGCGCTGCGAGGTTCCCGCCCGCCGAGTCACCAACGACAAGGATCGGGCCGCTCGTCTCGGCGCGCAGCCACGTATACGCCTATCCATATTTCGTTCTAACGGGATGGAAAATGTGATCGATGGTCGACCGAGATGGTTTGCTGGAGCTGGTGCGGGTACTTGAACTCGGGGGCGAGGTCGTACTCGAGGCTAAAGACCCGCGCGTCAATGGTCTTGGCACGTAGCGCTTGGAGGAGTGGCTGGATGATATCGCAGCTCTGCGTCGTGGATGACCCGACGACAAATCTAACAAAATGGACAAGTCGTCGTTGGATAGCGAGTAACGGCAACCGACCCGCCGCCGTGGATGTAAAGGATCGTAATGTCGTGATCCGAGCCTTTCTTGCTTGGGCGGCCGTCGTACCACAAGCCTAGTCATATGCCATATGCACCGTGGCATCGTCCAGAGAGGACATGCGACGGACGTGCCTTGGACGTTGGGGGTATCGACGGCGGACGAAGGCCTATAGCAGCAATTGTTGCGCGATACAGAACAGATCGATGGTATACCGGAAGACGAGGCGCTGGAGATGGCCGTAGACGTTAAAGTTAAAGCGGACGCTGCCATGGGCCAGCGCAGTTTGCGACCGAAGCACGCGCGCCACAAGCGCGTCAAAGAAAAGCTGGTCGGGGTCGCGCGGGCAGCAAAGCACGAGCAGCGGCGCCACGAGGCCATGGACCACGAGCCACACGAGCGACGCGACGTTGGCGAGCAGCGCCATGGTCCGAAATGTCAAAGTGCAAACGACCTTTCTACCTCCACGTCAACTCGTCATCCGGATGATGCGAACCAGCGTATTTGCAATCGCAAAACAGTGTTTGCGTTCGGCGTACAGTGTGTCCATATTAAAGCACCGCACGCAACAGCGCAAGCTTGGCCCCTCACTTTGGCACGTAGTTCAATGTACTATTTGTGTAGCTTCATTGTTCGCCGTGTCGTGCTAGAATCTCCGATGAAATATACTCTCGAGCACACACGCCAAAACAGTGTATTCGAGGTCATACAATGTATACTCGATATAGATCGCCTGGCTTCTTCTTAGCGCAGCAAGTCGTCGAGCGACCGTTCAATGTCCCCAAGGTCGTGAGCGTACGAAGCGGGCATGTCGACGCACTTGCGCAAATCGTACATGTCGGCAAGCTCATCCTGGCAGTTGGCAAAGATGTACTCGCGCAGCGGCAAGTGTACCGTCACATGCGGCATCGCCCACGCTGGAAAGACCTTCTCAAAGTCCTTGAAACGCGACGATTTGCCGCGGTAGTTCATCCAGCGGCTTTGTACCACCGATTGCGCACAGCTGTACGCAGATAGCTCCTTTGTCGACGACACATGGGCACCAACAAGCCCCGATGGCTGGTGTGGCGCGTCGTGCAGTCGATCGTCCTCGCTCTTCGAAGCGTGGCCCAAAGCTTTCGTGCATGGACATTGACACCACGGACACGGCTCGCCACAGCGCGGCACAATGCCATCGACCGCGCCGTACGCTTCGTCGCGAATGAGATCGAGGGCGCTGTCCGCCATCTCGGCACTCCACACCGAGCACGGCCGCAACAAGATCGCGAGCTTGTCAACGTGGTCCAACAGCGTTGCTGGCACGCTGAGTGCACTTTCCAGCGTACTGTCACGGGAGAAGATGGACGGCCCTCGGTCGTCACAGTCAAAGACGCCACTGGAGATCGCCGGCAGACTCGTCACCATGACACTCGTCCCGCTGCGCTTGAGGTGGCGTTGCAGCGACAGACGCAGGGCGCGCAGAAACCGCGCGCTTCGTTCGTCGGATGCAGCCTCGGCCTCGGCTGCAGCGCAAAGGATACTCTGCTTGACGTCGCGGACAAGCTTGTCGGCGACGTCAAGGTAGCACACCTCGACTTGGGCGCGAATGCGGCGCGTGGTAACCTCCGTGGTATGCTCCGCAGGCGCTTGGAGGTACTCGAGCACCGCGTCCACATCGTTCGCGCGCAAATACTGCAGCAGAGACTGGTCGAGCACGGCTTGCATCGCGCTCGCGCTGTGCACCCAGGCCGCGTGCTTGAGCGCCGCGGCAACGACCGCCGCCACTTGCTCGGCAAACGCGCGCACCAGGTTGGTCGTGAGCCACTCGTGCAGCGTCGCCACAAAGAGGTCCGCCGCAATCTGGCCGCGACACATGTTGTCAGCAAAGAGACGGGCTTGCACGCGTCAAACTTGGCCGCAACCGAGTTGGCCGCGTCCCACGCCGCTTGCTTGGCCTGGAGCTCGGTCGTCAGACACGAAAGCAGCGCGCGTGCGCCCGCTTGCATGTCGGTTTGCGTCGACTGCATCGACTGCAGCATCGCTTTGGCTTCTTGCGCGCACAAGAGCACCACGTCGCCGCCGTACCGATCCGTCGACGCCACGCAGCGGCGCACACAGTCGCGCACCGCGCGCAGCGTACACCCCAGTGGCGAAGGCGCCTCGCCTCGCACCCAGTACTGCTTTGAAACGGCTCACCCACCCCGTCGCGCCGCTTTGCGGGGTGTCGTCGCTCGCGAGCTCGTCCGATGTAAAGACCGTATACGAGTGCAACACGTCGTACACCAAGTGCGGTACGCTTGGTGCGAGCGCCGGGTGCTCCGCGTTGGCGCGGCGCATGACCGCCTCAAACATCGCATCAAACGCGTTCATTGTCGCCGATGCGCCGCAGTGTGCCATGCGGTCCACAAGCGCCGCTTGTAGCTGCGCCTTGTACGCCTTGGCATACACGTCGTACATAAAGAGGTGCTGCGCTTTCGCCAGCACGAGGCGCGTCGAATGCGAGCGCTGTCGGCGCTTGACGTCGGCCCACATCTCCATCGTGCTCGTGGCCCACTTTGCAAATGCTTCGTCCGCCAGCGTCTCGGCCACGACGCTGTCGAGCGCTTCGACGGCAGCGTGCACACGCTCTCAAAGGCCGCAGCGTAAATGGACGCAAGCGACTGTGTGTGCTGCGTCATGCGCCCTTGGAGCCGGTCGTACAGATGGCGCTGGTGCGCCGATGCAAAGTCGAGTTCAAAGTTGGCGCTTTCGAGGCAAGTCCACACCAGCGTTAGCGTCTTGTTGAGCGTGTCGATCGTGCGCGCACGCCATTGGCCACACGTGGCAGCACGGTGGTGCACATGCTCGCGCAGCTGCAAGAGGCGCTCGCCGTACGCTGCAATCGGCGTATCCATTGGCGGCTCGGCCACGCCGTGCGTCAAGCCCAAATACCACACGTCACTCGAGCCCTTCGACGACGACGACATGTCGACGTCGTCGAAAAACGTTGCCGTCGCCGTCGACTGGCGCACGACTGCAATCTGCTTGGCGCTCGCGCGAAGACTGTGCAGTAGCGCGTCAGGCTCGGTGCCAGACTGCTCGTCATGGCGACATCCACTTGGTTGAACACAAAGTAGAGCTTGGTCGGGAGGTGGCCGCCCGATGCAGCGGCAAGCTCCGAGTTGGCCACGGCCGAGAGCACAATCGGCAGCACGTCGTTGATCGTCTTGGTCGCTTCGCCTTTGGTCAAGACGATGGTCGCGTCAGCAGGTAGAATCGCCATCGATGCGATGCGGTTGTCGCGCCACACCGTGCCATCTTGACCCGTGTAGTCGGGCGACTGAATACCCTCCGTGTCGAGGAGCAACACATAGTCGTACATGAGGCTGTCGCAAGCGAGCAGTTGGAGACTCACGCCGCGCGTGCAGCGGGCGACGCTCGTCTTCAAACGGACGCCAAACATGCAGTTGAGCAGCGTCGACTTGCCCGACGACTGGACGCCGAGCGCCGAGAGGACAAAGACGCGGCTGTCCTTCGGCAACGTCGTTGCGAGGCAGCGCAGCACCGCGGAAATCCACGTCTTGTTGACCATGCCCGCGTCGCCGTCCATGAGCTCGAGCGAGAAACCATCCACCAAGTGCTGCGCCGCGTACTGTGGATACGCCGCGTGGACGTTTGGCGCCATCGCAAACAAATGCGACACTTCCCGCCAGAGGTGCTCGAGGCCCGTGACGACGCCACTCCAGTCGGCCGTCGTTGGCAACGCGAGGCACTTGTAGCTGGCGGCAAGGCCATTCTCGAGCGCGACGACCTGCATTTCGCGCCGCGCAGCCGACGGCTCTTGCAGCACCGCCACAAAGTACTGCAGCAGCGGGGTGTGCCGAACGCCGTGCGACGCCGCATTTTGCAGCTCCTCGAGCTCCTCGAGTTGTTGCCGTAGCGCTTGCCGACCCGGCGCGCTCGTCTCTCGCTGCAAAGCAATGCGAAGAGCGGCTTCCGCGACAAAGTGCCGCTGCAGCACCAGCGTCTTCGTGCGCAAGGTACCAAAATCCGTGGCCGCCATCGCCGCATCCTGCGCACACAGTCCGTGCGACGCACCGCAAGAGGCAGCGGCATCGATGCAAGCGTGGCGCGAGGCCCATCGGTGAGCGTGTCGTCGAGAACGTAGTAGGCAATCGCTGCGTACGACGCATCCATGGGGCACGTCAGTGCAATCGTACGCGTCGTCTCCGTGCTCGTCACCGTCTCGTCGTCGTCATCGTCGTCCGCGTGGCGCCACGTCAGCACGGTGCCTCGCGCAAGCGTCCCACGCACCGTGTCGGGTCCCGCGTCGACCACTAGAACGTCGGCAAACTGCGTGATGAACGGCGCCAAGCGCATGTAGTCGCCAACGACATGGAGCACCATGACCGGCGTGAACGCCGTGTTGTCTTGGACAAAGCCCCAGCCGAGCTCGGCGACAACCGCCTGCGCCGGCGCGCCACGGCCAAACGTGCGGTCCATACACGACATCGAGTCGACGTGAAACACGCCTTGGATCCAATTCTTTGTCGCACTGCGCGTCGCGGGCCGCTCCGAGACAATAGCAATGCGGCGCACCGACGTATTCTGCAAGAGCGACGACGTTGCGCCGCCATCGAGCCGCGTCTCGACGAGCCCCAAAGCGACCGCGTCCAGCAGCAGCATGCCGTCATCTGAGATTGGAAGCAAAGGGACGAGGAAACGGCGGTCGAGAAGCAGGCGGTAGACGTTGGCGCGGGCCACAGTCGAGAGCGACGCCAACAGCGACGCAAGCACGTCCACGCCAACGGGGCCCTCGGTGATAGCGTTGCGGCGCGGCGGGCGACTCGGTTTCGCCGTCTCCGTGTACAGCTCTTTGGTCACGCTCAATCGGTGCTTGAGCG
>NW_012156400.1:483563-493237 GCF_000151545.1 Saprolegnia parasitica CBS 223.65 | reverse complement strand
CAACGGCCGCAGGCACGACGCACACGTCATAGATTGGACTCGTCCACGCCGCGCCCTCGTCCGCGACACCCGACTGCGCAACCGCAGCCACTTGCACCGATCGGTGCAGCGCCGCGCGCACCGCGTCATCGACTACGACGGGTGGCGTCGCTTGCGCCAGCATCGCGTCGAGAATCCCATCAAAGAGGCCCCCGAGGCGCGCGACCACGTCTGTATCGTGCGTCGCCACAAAGCGCTGCAGCGCAAGTTGCATGCGGGGCGACCCAAGCGTTGTGGCGGTGCAGGCGCGGCCCAGCTCCAGATCGCAGCGCACGAGCAAAAGCATCAAATCGAGCATCGCCGTGCCATTGGCATCATCGCCAGCGTCCACGCGCGCGAGCTGCGCTGCCAGAGCAGCCTCCGGGTCGGTGAGCGCCATCGTCTTGATGGCACTGCCAACGTCCGGACGGTGCAGCCAACTGTCGAGACGTGCCGTGTGCACCGCGGCTTCCAGCAGAGACGCCACGTCCGGTGTCCCCACGTGTGCGAGCCACGCAGTGCGCACAAGGGTGGCCGCGGCGGCGTGCCCGGCCTTGCGCAGTACGTCCCAAACACCGACGAGCTGACGTGGCACATCGATGACACGCCACGTTGCCTTGTCCGCAACCAGCTGGTGCTCAAAGAGGATGTAGCTTGGTGCGAGAGGCCCCGTGCACTCGAGACGCGTCGTGCGCTCGCACATCAACCCGTCCAGCCATATCGTGTCGACATCAATGCCCCACCCGTAGCTACATTTGCTGTACGGAAGCGAGAGGTCGGAGAGCAGCGCCGCAGGACACGCCGTGCGCACCGCGTCGCTCGGCACAAGGTGCTGGAACGTGTGCTCGACGACCTTGCACAAGATGCCACCGAGCTCAAAGCTGCCGCAGCGCACGTGCGACCCATAGGTGGCCAGAAAGGCCCGCGCGAGCGCTGGCGACGTCACAGTAGCCGCATCACGCGCCGCGTCACACGACAGTCGCAGCGACTCGGCACGCAGCGGAATCGACGCAGTGGGCACGTACGAGTAGGCCACGTGCATGGCCGCCTTCACACGCTGCGCAGGGCTACTTGGTACGCTGTCCGTCTCGGGCCGACTGTGGGTCGCGAAGTGAGCGCAAAAGTCGCGCGCCGCCGAGCCCGACTCAAACCAATGGCCTCCGACCCGAGGGGGTGATGTCGGGGCGACCAGGATACTGTCGGACGGCGGCTGCAAAAATGGCTTGCTCGGTGAGTCGCCAGGTAGCCCCAGACGCAGCCCGTAGAGCACAATCCCTCCGCTGGCGCGTGCAACCACCTCTGCGTCCGAGAGCGGCGCGACGGGGGTCGAGAGTGCCCCTTGCGACTTTGAGAGGACAATATCCAGTGTCTTGAGACGTCGAAGCAGCGTCGGCGGGTCGCTTAGCTTGGTCGCGTCCAGCGTCCATTGCGTCAAGCCGAGCGAGGTCATCGCGGCATCAAACGCATCGGTTGTCGGCAGTGGAAAGGCGTCGTCCTTGCCGAGACCGAGTCGCAACGCTGCCTCCAGCTCGTGCAAGGCGTCGGTGGCGAGTGCGAGTGTCGCCGCAAGGCTTCTCGGTGGTTGCACCGTCTTGAGAGGCATCGCAGAAAGCAACTACACGTGGTCGGCTCGAAGCAAATGCTGTTGTGAGCGGTGCTTCAGGAACGAGTTGGATTGCCCCGTTGGGCAGTAAGCCCAAAGCCCAACGGTGCTACCGGGATGTTTTGTGACCATGCTATTCGTTTGGTTACCACAGCAAGCAAGGGTGTTTCCAGACGCCTTCTGGGCAGCTAGTACAGTATGGACAGGACCTTGTAGACAACAGGGTCCTGTCCAAACTTACTGCGAGTTTCTTGTCCACCATGGTTACCGCCAGATGCCGCCAGATGGACATTTGTCAAGCAGAATGATCCATACAGTCAGTTTACACAAGTCGGAAGCTTGTAGCTAACAAGTCATGCTGCTCACGCCACAGACAACGTTCGCGGCGTTCGTAGACGGAGGCCTCCGCGGGTCCAAGAGTCTGCAAGTAGCGCAGCACTTTCTTGTGGCCGCTGTGAACCGCTGCTTCTTCAACAAATACTGTCCATCCAAAGCCGTAGACGTCGTGCAAATGCCGGAGCATGTCGAGGTGACCGTGGGACGCTGCGCGGATCATCATGCGCTCCGAGACGCGAGCTGGTAGCTTCGTTGGTAGTTGAAAAGCACTGTTGACAAGCGCCAAGATGTCGAGGCTGCCGCTGCGTGCGGTGGCCACGAGCAGCATGTACAGCGAAAAATCGATGTCTTCTGGGTTTGCGCCAAAGTTTCCACGGCGTCGCCAACAGCGCTGCGATAGCACGTACGCAACCGTTTCGACTTGACGCGTCCGAACAGCGCTCCAGACGGAATTGAAGTCGCAAATGCAGCCGTGACGCTCGTGGAGGTAGCGCACGACCTGGACATGTCCATACGCCATGGCCATCCCGAGTGCTGTCGGTGGCACCGCGTAGCCGCGAGCGACGAGCAGCTCAAGCATCTCGAGGTGGCCTTGGCTCGCCGCCTGGTGCACCGCGGACCCCCGAGCGTAGTCGACAGACACTTTGCAACCGTCGTCGTCGCACGCAGCTAAAGTTGATTGGCAGATCGAGGACGCCTCGGCTGGGTCAGTGCAAGAGTCGACGCCGCCCGTCGGCACGTCCAAGAGGTACGTCACCATCGCCATGTGGCCAATGTAGGCTGCCGTGGTCAAGGCGGCGTGGGTCCGCCAAAGACCGTAGACTTCATGGAGCCAGCGCACAGCGTCAAAGTGACCGCGGGCGGCGGCGAGGGCCATCGCGTCTTCGCCGCAGCCGTCACGTCGGTTCTTGTGCAGCCAATCGAGCACGTTCAGGTGGCCGCGGTAGGCTGCGCAGGCGATAGCTCGCTCCGACCCGACGCGAAGGCGGCTCGCGTGCAAGAGCTTGAGAGACGTCATGTCACCGTTGAAGGCTGCGAGCTCCATCGCTGTGCAGCCCTCCCACCGGTCGAATGGACTGGGGTCGTTAACCATTCGACTGAATGAGGAGGTCTTATCTAGCACGTCCGTTGGCAGCCACTCGTCGTCGCTGGGTGGTCGTGGGTTCTCTTGGTTGATGCAGGCGAGGATATAGCGCAGTATTTCGTGGTCTTGCTTGGCGACTGCTAGCTCCAGCAATGGCTTGGTCATTCGTTTCAGGTACCCACGCGCGTAGACATGTTGAAGGACTGCGAGACCACCCTTGTCCACGATCATATTGAAAGCGTGGTCTGTCAACTCGACGGTGGCGGCGACGAGATCGATGGCCTCCATGTGCGTCTCGCCGCGTACACTGTGCGTCTTGTGCTCGCCATGCGGCACTTTAAAATTGAGCGACGGGTCAACGCCTTCGGTACGCTGCTCGAGAAGAAAGCGAACGATCGACGCGTGACCGTGGACGGTTGCTGCCGTTGCCGCCGTGATCGTGCAGCCCTCGGTCCGTGCAGAGTGCAAAAAAACAACGATGTCATAGTGACCGTTCATGGCTGCGCCGTCCATCGCGTCGGTGGTACAGGCCACGCCCGCCTCATGAAGCCACACGAGCAGCGGGAGGTCGCCCGACATGGCGACAAGGTCCATCATCTTGGGCGTGGCCAGCGCAGGAAACTGCTCGAAAAGAAGACGCAGAATCGAACCTTGGGACGCAGCAGCAGCAAGCTCCGGCGTCGCCGAGGTACACAGCGAGCCATCCCTTCGAAGCCATTGCTGGACGAGCGCCACGTCACCTTCGACGATTAAGAGATGGAGCGCGAGGGCTCGGTCGTAATAATACGGTGAGACAAAGAGCGCATGATGAGGTAGCTTGGTCGTCGGGTGTGGGTAGCGCTGGAGGTACGGCAAGGATGCAAACCGAGCTGGGATGTCGGCAAGGTATCCCGTTCGATCTCCGTTTCGGTATTGCGATCCTGGCGTGAGCTTGACGGCGTCGGCGAGGCGCTGGACGATCGTCAAGTCTTGGGGTAGGCCCTCTTGGTACGACGCGATGGCGGCAATGAGGTCGGGCGACCGGAGCACAGACACAGCCATGCCTGCTTGGGAAATACCATTTCGGGTTTTGGTGATGACTCGAATGGAATGATGGTCGTGCCGTTGGATTGTTGCTCGCATGTATTATCCGTATATCTATCCGGAAAATAAAATAGAAGCCGATAGCTTCTACATTTTGTGTACGGCCTATCGCGCCGGTCCAGTGTGCCGATGCACTCGAAAGCCCAACGCTGGTGCCCAACGTGTCACAAGTCTACTCTCGTCGATTGAACGAGCGTCGTGATTCGATTGGTTGGTGGTTTTGTGGACTATTGTCCTAGGTGTCTTGCTTGACGGCAACCATCGCTTCGATGCAATCATGGCGCCTTGACCACGCTTTCCAGTCGCGTGCTCCTTCGTATCAGCTAGTTCGATGCAACACGATATGCATTGACGATATGTCACGATGCATCTCGCCCCATCGAGAACAGCTCGGTTGTACTGTCGAAGCACTCGGAAAGGGTGTCTCTACCGGGACTCGAACCCAGCTCTGCATTACTTGGTGGTCAATCAGTGTCGAAGACTGGAAAAAGTTGATAGACGTCTCTTTTTCGGACTGATGCAATCACCCTTCGTGCATGAGGTTGAGATTGAGCTCGGCGACCTCATGGTTGGCGCAGAAGGTCTTGGTAGACGCACCCTGAAACTCAAAGTCAATGGACGACATTTATTGAGGCTAAACACGGCAGTACTGAGTCAAACACACCAATTGAGTTCGCGCCGTCCGGCGTTACTGCGTCGAGAGCTTGCGCTTCTTTGCGAGCAGGTGCGTGAGCTGCGCCTTGAGCTCGGCATCACAGACCAATGTGATCGCGTCCGTCGCCTTACGATGACCAATGGTGAGGGCCAGAGCCCAGTCGACCACCTCGCCAGCCTCCAGTAACGTTGTCGCCCGCGCTGCCACGCTTGGTGCCAGCTCGATGCGTTGGTTGGCCTTCTTGCCTTGGTACGTGAGCTCGGTCGCAATGAGCTGGAGCGTCGTCGAGCGGCGGCGGTCGGGCAGCGCGACGAGGTTCAAGAGGAAGACGACGTTGCTGAGATGGTTGGTGGTGTCCATGCAGAACGGCAGCAAGAGCTTGCTCTCGGACACATGCGATCGACGACCGGTAATCTCGAGGAGGCAGTCGCGAGGTTTGCCAATGCCGGCGGTGAGGAGGAAACGCACCACCTCTGTCTTGCGAGTGTCCACGGCCGTTTCAAGCAGCTCGTCGTGGCGACGGAGCTCTGGCTGCCGCTGTAAGATGACCGAGGCGAGATCGAGTTTGCCGAAGCGTAGCGCCGCATCGAGCGCATCGATGGAGATGTCTTCCATGCAGTTACCCAAGAGATAGTCCACCACGTCCCACGCCTTCGCTTCGATCGCATGCTTGAGCACGTCATTCTCGTGAGAGCAAGTGGAAGAGTGGTAGGTTTTTTCCCGCGCACGCGAAGGCCATCCAGTCGTCGCCCCAGGACGCGCCATGGTCGACCAAAAGCTGCACGACGCCAAGCATTTCGGGCTTGTAAAAGGACCCAACGGGAACACGTGGCGTCGCGGTCGGGAACGGGTAGCCAAGCGAGAGGAGGTACTCTGCGATGCGCAGATGACCACCCGCAAGCGCTTCCTGAACGACGACGTCCCGGGTGCAACCTTCGTCTCGGTTGGTCAAGAGAAACTGGACGACCGGAAGATTGCCCCCTTCCACTGCCTCATCGACGGCGTCGATCGTGCACCCAAACGTGCCAAGGCTGTGCAGGTACTGAATGAGGTCGAGGCCTGCGCTGGCTGCCGCCTCGTCAAAGATATCGTGCGATGCACCTTCGGTGCGGTGCTCGATGAGGAACCGAACGACGTCGAGGTGGCCGTTAAAAATGGCGCCATCGAGCGCCTCGACCGTGCAACCTTCTGTCCGGTTGGTGTGCAGGAACTGGACGACGTCCAGAAAACCTCTTCTGGCAGCTTTGTCCATGGCGTCCACCGAGCACGCGAAACCTCGTTCGTGAAGCGTTTGCACCAACGGCAAAAAGCCTGCGCCCGCGACATCGTCCAGGAGGCTCGGGTAGTGTAGCCACGGAAAGGTGTCGAGAGCGCGCGTCGCGTTCGCGAGCGTCGACGACTCGATCGCGTGCCGCATGTCGTAGGAGGTCAAGTCGTCCGGGCGCAGACCGAAACGCTCCAGCAACACCACGCCCTTCGCGTCGTCTCGCGAGAGCATTTTGACATCGCTGTTAGTGTAAAGAACGAGGCGCGCTGCACAGAGCCATCTACATCAAAAGTTACGCAGCACACGGAAGCTGCAACGCACCATCAGCGACATGGATGCGTCGACGCAGCTCGGGGACGGTCGCTCGTAGGTCCAAGAGAAGCTCGACAATATCGAGGCGACAGCTCGCAAATGCCAGAAAGAACGCGCTGTCCCAGGCGAGGTCGGGTCGGCACCGGACAATGCGCTTGGTAAGGTGCAAGAGGCCTTCGGCGATCGCCACGTGCAGCGGCAGACGAGCGTCCCACTGAAAGCGATCAAGACCATACGTCGAGGAGCAGATATCGCCATTCGCCTCGCCTGCCCAACCGGTGCCGGGTGCAAAAGTCGAGCGGAATGACGCATCGCAATGGTAGACGTGGTCGCGGGCATCAAACTCGAGCAGCTCGTTGCAGGCGGCAAAGGCCATGCGCACGTCGTCGTAGACGCCAACCTGGTAGCCAAAGACGATGGCTGCGATCTCGGGCTGGCCGAGCACGACGCTGCGGAAGGTCGCCACCATGCGTCCTCTCAGGCGTCCTCTCAAGCCAAAGGCAAACTGCACTGCATCCGGACATCACCGGCGCTTTTATCCGGATATTCTGCATGCATGTCGACGATCGTTCAGGATCTAAAGCTGCCTTGCCTTGTCAACATAGCTGCTTAAATCCATGGGAATACGAACATCGCCGAGCGACTACTAGTAGCAAGGGCTTATTTATTCCCTTGACTAGTAGCTACGACTTAGAATAGCGTCAGCAACAACGAGCTAGACGACCGACAGGACGTTTTCCTACTGAATGGTTGCAGCAACAGCCTTCTCTTACGCAGCAGAAAATCGCGCAACGATGCTCCAGTCCATCCACCAGTGGTCATAACTTGCAGGAAAAAGTTAGAATTCGGGTCACAGGTCCCTTATTGTGTTGCGACGCCGATAGCTGCATGCTGAAGAGGCAAAATGGCGCGAATTTCAACGCACACTATATTTAGACCTTCAAAGTTTGTATCGTACCAGGACATGCATTTAGTGTGAGCCATATATATTCGAGCTTCGCACAGATCCGGCAGACGGATACATGGCCGCGGACCACAGCTTTGACGCGCTCGGGCTCGCGCCGTCCGTGCTGGGTACGTCGCTTCATCTCCAGCCAGCCGACTGATCACTTGGCCTCGTGCGCGTGCAGCGGCGCTGCGGCGAGCGGGCTTTGACTCGACCAAGGCCGTCGAAGCCTTTAGCTCGCGCGAGCTCGCCAACGGTACGCCTGCCTTGGCCATTGGACGACGCGCTTATGGTGCTTGGCTAGTTGCCAAGATATCGTTCCAGGAGGCGTCGCGCGTGCTCACAGCCATCAAGGGCCCCCGCGGCGCGACCCTCGGGCTCTCGGCTTTTGACGTCTTGGCGGTAAGCCGCTTCAACCCGTGGCCAGCAACAATAAACCTGTATCTGCGTGTAGCAACTCGATGCCCACCCGCCGATACGAACGTTCGTGCCTGGGCTCGACGATGTGCTCGGCGGTGGCATTCCCATTGGCGAAATTACCGAAATCTGTACGCGCTCCTCCAGCGACGAGGCCTCATCTATGGACTCTACTAGGCGGCACGCCGGGAGTCGGGAAGACGCAGCTCGCGTATACGACTGCCCAAGGTCGATTGCGATGCTGATACGACCATGCGTAGTATCCAGATTGCTCTTGGCGCGCAGTGCCCCGCCGCCGACGGGTCGCCCTTCCAGAGCATCTACATTGGTGCGTGCTCCATGTCTCATCATCTGGTACTTATGGTCGAATATAGACTCGGAGGGCAGCTTTATGATCCATCGCGCAGCGGCCATGGCAGCATGCCTTGTCGACGATGTGCCCGAGTTGCAGCCGCTGGTGCGCTTCCCTTCATTACATATGACGAGACCAACAACCACATTAGGACCGCGATGGCCTTCTTCGGGGCTTGACGTACTACCGTGTTCACGACTTTCAAGAGCAGTACGAGGTGCTCGCATCGCTTGTCAACGTCTTGGCAGCCACGCCGTCGGTAAAAAGACCACGTTGAATGTGCAGACACGAGTACAATCTGTCTGTTTAGATCCGCGTCGTCCTCGTCGACAGCATTGCCTTTCATTGTCGACATGGCTTTGACGACATGACGGGACGAGCGCGGATGCTGCACAACATGTCCCTCGTCCTCCGGAAGCTCGTGCAGGACTTTCCGATTGCCGTACGTGCATATAAGCACCGAAATGACGATGGAGATGGGCTTGTAGGTGGTCTTGATCAACCACGTGACCACATCGCTCCACCACGGATCCGACATCGACGGCTCCAATATCGTGCCGGCGCTCGGTAGACCCGACTCCTCATGTTTTTGTGTGGCGTCTCAGAGGTGGATGCAGGCGAGTCGTGGTCATTTTCAATTACGAATCGCATCATGCTGCGCTGGGAGGTACGAGTTCAGCAGATTCTGACGACGGCTGGTCATTCCTTTCCATCGGGTGTAGCATCAAATACGGGTCGCGCAGGTTGTCAAGTCGACGTCGCTCGCCCAAGCCAGTGTGCGCTTTGATGGTAAGATCCGATTTGCCGAGAGAGATGTGGTGTTATGCGATGACTAGTCACGGAACGCGGAGTGCGCGGTGGCGAGCGCAAGCGCAGTCGAGGCAACAGCGAGGACGAGGCTATTGATTAAGACACCCACGATCGTCGTTTTGTCGCGACTTGGCTGCTACAATGTACGCACGCAAGTCCATGCAGCATGTAGCAAGCGTCGGATTCGAAATGAGAAGTGTGCTTCGCAAGGAAACAAACAACACAAGTGTTTGCGCATTGGCAAGGGGAGCAGTAGAACACGGCGTTCGTTGCTGCATCATAGTGCTGACAGAATATAGTAGATTGCTTCGAGCTGGGTCATCGACAGCTGAAAGCAAATATTCGCGCATAATAGTATCCGGTTTTGGAGGGACATGAAAACGGCGCAGAGCGCCCGTGTTTTCTGGTGTTCCGGGTTAGGGCTGGGTTAGGGTTGACCGACATGCGCCATATCGGTCGCATGGACTGGGCCCCTCGACACTTTTTAAGCGTGCACTCTTGTATTTGCATCAGAAAGGGCTGTGGCTTAGCGAACGCGCTCTCAACGGCGTGATCGACACCCTCTCTGCGGGCAACTCCACACTTCTTGACAAAGTAGTATTTCAACAGGTGGAGAATGATCTACGAGTGTCGTACCGATGTTGCTATCCCACGATGCTAGCTACACAAGGTATCATCCCTGCATTAATGCAGCCAGCAATCTGAATTGGTGTCGACCCTAAGCACGAAGAGATGGAAAGCACGCAAGAACAACTCGGCCTCTCTCGACACACTGCATGAAGACGCGGTCA
>NW_012156400.1:478119-483463 GCF_000151545.1 Saprolegnia parasitica CBS 223.65 | reverse complement strand
GGCGCAACCACGGCAGAGAGTGGAGAGATCACCAAGTAGCGACTCGTTGTGCAGCAAGCTCGTCTGGTTGACGGTAGCGCAGAAGCTGGTGATGGTCGTCGTCGATGTCACCGTGACGTTGAGGAACGTTGCTGGAAGCGTCGAGAAAGTGCGCGCAATCTCAGCCGTCACGTTCAGGTGGGGCCACATGCCAGGAAACAAAATGGTCTGGACAAGCGGCAAGGCGCTGCAGAAGCGGTGGCCTTCACTCACGCAGTACGCGTCCGTAAATGCATTCGCCGCCGTTTCTGGGTACGCATCGCTAAAGAGTTCCGACCAGCGGGACCAGCTCCTGAGCGTTTCTAGGTGCTCGTATTTGCGTGCCTTCTCCGAGGCATAGTACGCCTCCATGTCGTGCTGGTGTATCGTGAGCATCGGCGCGGTCTCGATCGCGTTGGTGTTGATAGAAATGGCCTGCATGGCGTAGGCCAAGAGCGTGCAGCAGCACACGATGACCACAAACACACCGAGAACGATGGGTTGCCCCGCGTCGCCACAAGATGCACGAGACCGATGGCGGCAACGACGGTGGCGATGACGCTCGTTACGACCAAGATTGCATCTGGCAGTGCGAGGAGCTCGGTGTACATGGAGTCAGCGAGGGCGGCGACAGCGGCAAACGCGGTGGCCACGGCTACCGTCGTGAGGGATGGCTTGGGCATGTTGCCGAATGGCAATACTGTATTGTGCTCGTGTCTCGTATCCGGATATCGTGTCCACGAGGAAAGCGCGCAGGCAGCACGCGCCGGCTGTCTGACGGCGACAGTGGGATGAGGCATGGGGATGAGGTTCATCCTATCCGGATACAATGAAACCATATCGAGTTTGCACCAAATGCGTGGACCAAGGCTATCGCAACCTTACGCTCGCTCGCGCGAGCTCGCCAACGGTGGCCGCTTGACGAAGGGCCAGAATCTTGTTCCGGTATGCAACTGATATCGGTCTCTCGGCCTCGGACGTCGTGGCTCCTCCAATGCCGACGCAATTGCAGCGCAACTTGGTCTCGTGTACTAGCAACAACTCGGCGCGCATGTACGGCAGAAAAGACGAATTATATTCCTCAATCCGCAAACTAGAGTCGCCAGACTCGAACGTGACGGATCCAAGCGAGCTCAAGTAGCGCAGTACCTTCTTGCGGCCGTGGTGACCGGCTGCCGCATGTACCATACCTGTCCACGCAAAGCCGTAGACGTCGTGCAAATGCCGGAGCATGTCGAGGTGGCCGTGGGCTGCCGCGCGGATCATCATGCGCTCCGAGACGCGGCGTGGCAGCTGCATCAATCGCGCTGTCGGCTCTTTTACTGCGTCGCAAACCAGCTGCAAGATGGTGAGGCTGCCAGCGTGCGCAGCGGCCAAGAACAGACTGTGCGTCATCCGATCGAACCCCTCGTCGGGGCGCAGATTGGGCTCGTCGAGCCAGCAACGATGCGAGAGCACGTACGTCACGGTGTCGAGATGGCGTCCCCAAAGGCAGCCAAGAGGGATTGGAAGCTGCAGTGCTGGCCAAAGCTCTCGTGGAGGTAGCACACGACGGGCAGGTGACCCTTCGACACGGCTTCGTTGATCGCAGTCGGATGTACTCGATGGCCACGCTCGACGAGCAATTGGAGAATGTCCAAGTGGCCCTGGCTGGCTGCCGCCGACACCGCGGAGCCTACGGCGTACTTGTCTGTGTGATGCCAGCTATCTTGCGCCCACAATATAGTTGCACTGGTCGTGAACCCGTCGGCTCTGTCACTCTGATCGTCGCCATTGGCCGTCGGTACGTCCAAGAGGTACGTCACCATCGCCATGTGGCCAATGTAGGCTGCCGTGGTCAAGGCGGCGTGGGTTCGACACAGCCCGTAGACTTCATGGAGCCAGCGCACAGCGTCAAAGTGACCGCGGGCTGCAGCGAGCGCCATGGCGTCTTCGCCACACCCATCGCGTCGGTTCTTGTGCAGCCAGTCGAGCACGTGCATGTGACCACCGTAGGCGGCAAAGACGATGGATTGCTCCGATCCGACGCGTAGGCGGCTCGCGTGCAAGAGCTCGAGCGACGTCATGTCCCCGTTGAAGGCCGCAAAATCCATCACCTGGCAGTTGGTCCATTTGTCAAACCAAAAACACCTGTCAGCGTCGTGGGGTAGCCACTCCTCGTCGCTTCGTGGTCGCGGATGTTCGTGATTGATGCAGTCGAGGACGTAACGCAGCATTTCGTGGTCTTGCTTGAAAACGGACAGCTCGAGCAATTTCGTAATCATTCTTTTGAGGTACCCATGCGAGTAGACGTGTTGCAGCGCCGCCAGACCCGCGTTCTCCACAAGAGCTACGAGCGCCGCGTCCGTCAACTCGACGGTCACTGCAACGAGATCGACAGCCTCAATGTGCGTCTCGCCGCGTACACTGTGCGTCAAGTGCTGGTCACGCGGTATTACATATCCGAGCGATGGGTTGACGCCTTCGGTACGCTGCTCGAGAAGAAAGCGAACGATCGACGCGTGACCATGGACGGTTGCTGCCGTTGCCGCCGCGATCGTGCAGCCCTCGGTCCGCATCGAGTGCAGAAAAACAACGATGTCATAGTGACCGTTCATGGCTGCGCCGTCCATCGCGTCGGTGGTACAGGCCACGTCCGCCTCGTGAAGCCATTTCAATAGCTCGAGATCGCCCGACATGGCGACAAGGTCCATCATCTTGGGCGTGGCCAGCGCTGGAAACTGCTCGAAAAGAAGACGCAGAATCGGACCTTGGGATGCGGCAGCAGCAAGCTCCAGCGTCGCCGAGGTACACCGTGATGAATCCCATCGCAGCCAGCGCTGGACGAGCGCCACGTTGCCTTCGACAACCGAGAGATGGAGCGCGAGGGCGGGGTTGCACGAGTGCGGCGAGACACAGAGCGCTACGTAGGGCAGTGTGGTCCCCGGGTGTGGGTACCGCTGGAGGTAAGGCGATGATGCAAACCGAGCAGGGACGTGGACGTGATGTGAGGAGCTCAAAGGGTAGCTATACGAAGCCAGCGTGCGTTCGATAGCGTCGGCGAGGCGCTGGACGATGGCCAAGTCTTCGGGGAGTCCTTCTTGATACGACGCAATAGCTGTGAAAAGATCGGGCGACCGGAGCACGGAGAAAGCCATCGTATGGCTTTTGCTTGGTCGTTGGCTTGAAAAGCAATACTGACGAAGCTTTAGTCCGTCGCAGGAGCCAACCACGCGACACCTTTCTAAACCAGAGTTTGTTCGGGTTGTGCTCAAGACACCCTAGGCTTGATTGGGTTGTGCTCCACAACCTGATCAAACAGGTCACTGTAGGACGGTGACAGCTTGCTGCAATGATGTACGTACAGCTTGGATGTCAATGCACTGAAAAGATCGTTCAATCACAGTTTAGAAGAATATACCCCACACAAATCAACACTACCAGTGCGGATAGGAAGCATGGCTAGCAGATGCCGCTGCAGCGTACTAATGATGGTCCGTTCAAAATATGTAGACACAAAGAATGTGGTCTAACACACCAACCCTAACCGTTCAACACCGCGACCAACCGTTACGATGTGCTACTGGGAGGCATGGATGATGGTCCGTCGAAGATGACGCTGACGCTGAGGATAGACGCGTTGCCCAAGCGAGTAGTGACCACAAAATTACTAGTATGATTTTGTCTATGTAGTATGCGCTAGATACAGGTGTAGGATAGGGCAGGTGCGCAATAGGGTGCCACCCTATTCCGCTGGTAGATTATTAGATGGGTCTCTGCATCCAAAGAGCTCGTCCGCTCGGCTAGTCCTCCTAGATTCATTCTCCTTTTGCGTAACTAAAACAACAGCCTGCTTCCCAGGAGACGACTCTCCCTCACTGTAGTGTGTACCCTTGAGGCCATCAAAAGCAACAGTAGTTTCTTCGTATATCGGTTGGTCGCAGTGTTAAACTGTCAGTGTTGGTTGGCTACCGCGTAGATTATTACATACTAGTACTGCATCTTTCGACCTATTTTCGACGGACCATCATTGGTAAGGTGCAGTGGCACCTCCTATTCATGCTTCCTATCCGTGGATCCCAGCACTGGTAGTGTCGATTTGAGTGGGGTATATTCTTCTACACTGTGATTGAACTATCAGTACCTACGTATCGGTGCCGTACCAAGCACGCTGTACATCATTGCGACAAGCTTTCAGCAGTGGCTTGGTTGTTCGGGTTGTGCGCCACAACCCGATCATATCAAGTCCGGAAAGGTGTCGCGTGGTCAGCTTCTGCGTCGACAAGATCGTCTTCAGTATTGTTTTTCGAGCCCACGACCGAACCAACCCCATTGTCGACGATGGCGTTGTCCGTGCTCGGGTCGCCCAGCCTAATGGAGACCATCGCGTCGTACCAAGAAGGACGACCCGAAGCCTTGGCGATCGTCCAGCGCCTCGCCGACGCTGTCGAGCTCACGCCGTGCCGGCTGTACACGAGCGACGACGAACCGGGATACCTTGCCGACATCCCAGCCCGGTTTACATCCTTGCCGTACCTCCAGCGCTACCCACACCCGACGACCAAGCTACCTCATCACGCGCTCTTTGTCTCGCCGAGCGTCTACGACCGAGCCCTCGCTCTCCATCTAACGATTGTCGAAGGTGACGTGGCGCTCGTTCAGCGTTGGTTGCGATGGGATACTTCGCTGTGTACCTCGGCGACGCTGGAGCTTGCTGCTGCCGCGTCCCAAGGTCCGATTCTGCGTCTTCTTTTCGAGCAGTTTCCAGCGCTGGCCACGCCCAAGATGATGGACCTTGTCGCCATGTCGGGCGACCTCGAGCTTTTGAAATGGCTTCACGAGGCGGACGTGGCCTGTACCACCGACGCGATGGACGGCGCAGCCATGAACGGTCACTATGACATCGTTGTTTTTCTGCACTCTGCACGGACCGAGGGCTGCACCTTCACGGCGGCAACGGCAGCAACCGTCCATGGTCACGCGTCGATCGTTCGCTTTCTTCTCGAGCAGCGTACCGAAGGCGTCAACCCATCGCTCGGATATGTAATACCGCGTGACCAGCACTTGACGCACAGTGTACGCGGCGAGACGCACATTGAGGCTGTCGATCTCGTTGCAGTGACCGTCGAGTTGACGGACGCGGCGCTCGTAGCTCTTGTGGAGAACGCGGGTCTGGCGGCGCTGCAACACGTCTACTCGCATGGGTACCTCAAAAGAATGATTACGAAATTGCTCGAGCTGTCCGTTTTCAAGCAAGACCACGAAATGCTGCGTTACGTCCTCGACTGCATCAATCACGAACATCCGCGACCACGAAGCGACGAGGAGTGGCTACCCCACGACGCTG
>NW_012156400.1:474804-478019 GCF_000151545.1 Saprolegnia parasitica CBS 223.65 | reverse complement strand
GAGCGTGGCCATCGAGTACATCCGACTGCGATCAACGAAGCCGTGTCGAAGGGTCACCTGCCCGTCGTGTGCTACCTCCACGAGAGCTTTGGCCAGCACTGCAGCTTCCAATCCCTCTTGGCTGCCTTTTGGGAACGCCATCTCGACACCGTGACGTACGTGCTCTCGCATCGTTGCTGGCTCGACGAGCCCAATCTGCGCACCGACGAGGGGTTCGATCGGATGACGCACAGTCTGTTCTTGGCCGCTGCGCACGCTGGCAGCCTCACCATCTTGCAGCTGGTTTGCGACGCAGTAAAAGAGCCGACAGCGCGATTGATGCAGCTGCCACGCCGCGTCTCGGAGCGCATGATGATCCGCGCGGCAGCCCACGGCCACCTCGACATGCTCCGGCATTTGCACGACGTCTACGGCTTTGCGTGGACTGGCATGGTCCACGCGGTAGCGTGTCGTCGCTGCCGCAAGGAGGTACCACGCTGCTTGCAGACGCTCGGATCCGTCGACGCAGTTACGTATGGTGATGACGACTATCGTTTGTGGGACGAGGAATTTGATTCGTCGTTTGTGGTTTGATTAAGTCCATAGTCCCGTATGTGCAGTGTGCTGGATCCGGCTTTCCCAAATTCAAGCTCACACTTCACTGGATGGTCCATTGCGGGGCTAAATGTATGACACGCCCGTGTCATTCGATCCACGAAAACCATCTACCCGCTTGTTGGTTGAAGCACCATGTAGAGTAGAAAAGCTAGTGTACGAAATCGTTCCTGTGCATTACTTGTGCAGCATCAATCGGATGTGTCGAGGCGTACTGCTGTCGTTGCCGTGGCGACTGGCAAACTTGATGGCGTCCAGCAGCTGCGTGCACGCTGGCAGCGTCTTGCGTCCATCGACCAACGCTCGAAGACAGCGTTTGATCTACGCAACAACATGCCCGTCAAAGGGCAATCTCCCGGCTCGATACCTTGAGCGGCGACGACGCTGCAAAGACGCCTTGGGCGAGGCTATGGTCCAAGACCAAGATCGTCGCCGCCATCGCGCGCATGCAGTAGAAAGCTTGCGCTGCGTCCAGCGACCTACGTTGCCCATCCATCACCCCTACGACTATGTAGTACGGTATGGTCGACGTACGCCGACTTGGTCGATAGCGTTGCGTAGGCCGCGTGGGCGACAGATGCCAGCGCGGTCGCTGCGTCGGGGTGCTACCGTAGCGCAGCACATCATTTTAAAAACCATTTGTGGTCGAGCGTACGTGCAACAAGGTATCGGCAATGGCGCGGCCAAGGAGCTTGATCGCGGGCATGTGCTCACCGAGGAAGAGGGAGAGCGCGTTCACTTGCGTCTCTGAAATCCTACCAAAAAAACAAGTCGACACAATGGACATCCTATGATCCTAAAGTGTACTCGTGCATCGCATTCTCCCTCTTGGCGGAGGATGCGAGATGCCGTCGGTAGAGACTCACGTCGTTCTGCACGCGGGGCGTCATGGCCTATAGAAAAGTCTGATGTAGCAACGGCGGCACGCGAAGCTCAACCTTGAAATTGTCAAAAGCGAGCGCAAAGATGCAGATATCGGCCACTCTCTGCAGCTGCTCGCGCTGGTTTGCGCTGGTAGCTAACACAGGAGATGCTGCTCCGGCCATGCTACTTGGATGCTACTACGTACTCTCTGGTGGTGCCAGAGCCAGCAAGAGCTGGGGCAAAATCGCGCCTACCACATTCAGGCTCGCACTCGTTCTGTGCACGATGAGCGACGTACCATGGTGCATCGCCACCAAGTACACTTTGTGAAGGAGTGCTATGTTGGCCTCGAGTGATGGCTCCGAGGCCTGATGATGGATCATACATCACGAAGGCCAACAGCTACAAGTCGCGCGCGAACCTGGTTGGGCAGCTCGGCTTCGTAGGCTTGCAGCTGCAGCATGAGACCCTCGGCGACGTCGTCGGTGCTCGTTCGCGTCGGCGCTTCTACAAACCGAGGGTCCTCTCTTGTGCTTGCTCGAGAAGCCTCGTACCATCGTCTGGGAGCAGGAGCAGCTTGGCCTTGGTCGTCTTGGATGCATGTACGTTGCCCATGGTCACGGATTCGATACTCGTACGAGCAGCGGTTTCAGAGATATTGGATATGTCTCCGTCGCTTATGCTCGTGCATCCGCCATCCTATCTCATGCATCTCGCCATGATGACGTCGTCGTCGCCAGAGGTTGATGATCGGTCCGAAGCGTAATGCAGCGTACTGCGTGAGAGCCCATCCGCAACTGCCTTTAACGCCGTCGACGCAATCCACATATAGTATGATTGATCGTCCTATCTGTCATATCAAAGGCGGCGCAATGCGTAGCACCGCATGAGATCGCGTCGCATCCTGCGCATGTCACGCTGAAGGTAGTTAGGCGCCAAATGAGAGCCTTTTGGACTGTCATTGCTGCCAAGAAGCGGTAGCATCTCCAGCGAGCGAGTACTCGATGCACGCCTGCAGCCTCTCGACCCGACCGTCCAATCTCGGAGCGCTCGCTACTTTATGTAATCTTGGAGACAGGCATTTCCCGCTTCGCGTGTGAGCGTGTGAGCTTGCATTGCGAGATGCATCGTCTGCAGGATCCAGATTGGTGTGGCCAGTGGTCTCACCCAGTGTGCTGCACCCACCCCAGTAACGTGTTCTTCGCATGCCATGCGCGGTAGAACGCTTCCGGAGCTCCTCCGCTTCATACCCGCCTGTCTGCCATGCCCCGGATACGGGACCGGAATCGAAGAGCGAAGATCCACTCGAAGATCCGGTTGGTATTTGTGGTCGGTGCCACTGCGAGGATATTCTGCTAGAGCCAAGGACGAGATGGCAACAACGCGGCTACAGCTCGATGCGCTCTAGGCCAGGCGGGTGCGGGACGACGCCGTCGGCGTTGCTGTGGTCCGTGGCGTGCTTGGCGATCTTGTAGTGCTGCGTGCAAACGCCATTGACCTTGCCGAGACGCTTGCACGTGGGGACGCTGCAGAGCAGATGCTGGCGGTGCTGGTTGCACAAGCCGCCGCCGCGGTCCTTGTTGAAGCAGCCCGCGGCCGCGCAGAGAACAAAGCCGCCGTGCATTGAACAGCGCTTGCCACGCTGCGCTCGCATGTGGCAGCCTGGCTGCATGCAGAGCTGGCCACCGCCGTGCGCGATGCACTTGCCGCCGGCTTGGGAGCTTTTGCTACAGCCTCGCACCAAGCAGCGCGGGCCA
>NW_012156400.1:434277-474644 GCF_000151545.1 Saprolegnia parasitica CBS 223.65 | reverse complement strand
ACAATAAAAACACATGTACTGTATAAAACACCTCTCGAAAAATGTCGTTCATTCAACATGACCGCGGCTCGTTCCTCGACACGCGTTCGGGAGCATGTACCCACGGCTGTCGAGACTGTCGCTCGTGCTGCGATGGTAATACTGTCTGCTTTCTTTCGCCGGTCGGCGGTGCTTCGATCCTCGGCATGCGCCAGTAGTAGTGCCTCAAAAACAACTAAAAAGCTGAAATTCGGCACTTCATGCTCGTTCAACGCGCATACCGCTCACAAAAAGCAGCATCGAGCGGTTCCACGCAGTGCAGCAAAGCATCCTTGTTTCGTCCTAGCTGTCCTACCAATGAAGATGATGCCCACTCGTGTTGGCCATGTCTGCGGCCGCGCTCTGGTCGGGTGCCGGACGATGACACTGCCACACCTCGATGACGACTTGGCCACCAATGCCTCGTTCGAGGTGCGTCCAATACGTGCCAACTTAGCAAGAACGCGGGCATCATGTTGCACGCTTCCATGCATCGCATGCGAATGGCTTCGACGTGCCGTCCGCTTGCCACGTCATTTTTTGTTTTCGGCATGTGCCGCGTTTGAATGTCGAATGCCGCAAATAAGTGGACCGCGCGCACCTTTCCCGGAACGTGGACTCTGGTGACAAAAGAGGGTGGCGGCCGTGCTCCAGAATACCACACACGATGACGGACGCAGCGCTCTTGAGCTTGGAGCGCGACGTCTTCCTGCGCGTCTTCGCCTCGGACGCCAAGGTCTCCGAGTTCGTCTTCATGGAGATGAAGGCCCTCGCGAAGAAGATCGCGACGAAGCAAGCGATCCCGGTCGGCTTGCCCGAGAACCTCTTGACCATTGTGGCCCGCGTCCTCGCCGCGGACGAGGCGCCGATCGACCAGCTCGTGCAGCGTGGCGTCTTCTCGCTCTCGCGCCTTCTCGTCATGTGCTCGGTCTACGCAGAGAGCAACGTACAGGCCATGCAATGGGTCGTCGAGCGCCTCTTTGCCCGCGCGCCGCGCCTCAAGGAGCAAGTGCCGATGCTGCATGCCGTCTTCTACCAGGTTCGGACTCGATCGCATAAGCCACGCGCGCTCATGCACATGCGTAGGCGCTGGCCGAGCTGCATGGGCGCGTCAATACGCTCAAGGACGCCGACGAGGCGGCCACGGAGCTTCTGGAGCAGCTACAGGACATTGCGCAGTCGGTACATGCCCCATGGCCTTGCCATTTCGTCCTGGACACGTTCAATGTAGGTCGAAGCACTCGGCGCATGCTCGCCAACGTTCCTCGACGTACTGACGCCGCCGGGACAACCGCTGGCCCAAGCGTTTGACGGCAACACGCTCTTGCACGCTCTCCTCGTCGCGTACGAATGCGATCTTCCGATGCTCGAGCAGATGAATGGCGACACGCACTCGGTCCGCATGCTCGTCGGGAAGACGCGCCACCACCTCGTCACCGTACGCTTCTGTGACGCCGCGCTCGGTCGTTCTGACGCTGTGCATGCTAGTTGCTGGACCACTGGCTCGAACACCACGTGCTTTCGGTGTTGCGAAGTCGATCGCCGCAGGCGGACGAGGCCTGCGAGACGCTCTTCTCGCTTCTCGACGTGCTTTTGCATGGCAACGCGGCGCCGGCCATCGTCACGCAGCACGGCTCGCTGCTCTCGGACTACAACCAGTGCTTCGATCTGACGGTAGTCTATTTCCCGTCCATGCCTCCGGCTTGACGCTGCTGGTTAGCGGAATTGCGCGAGTGTGTTTGCGGCCGCCGGTATCGACAGCACGCGCGCCGAGTACCTTGGTATGATGCTCAACGGTCTGCCCGTACGCGCAGTGCCCGCCCCAGCCCAGCCCACGTCAATGGCGGCACCGCCGATGCCTGCCGTCGACGTCGACACGTTAGCGCTCATCGCGCAAGTCCGAGATGTCTTCCCGGACCTTGGCGATGGCTTTTTGGAGCTCTGCCTCAAAGCGTGCAAGCACCAAGCCGACAATGTCATCATGGCGCTCCTCGAAGACGCTCTTCCCGCCGGTATGGTCTCCTTACTTATGATAGGCGTCTGTATGGATGACGTCATAGAGGTGGCATCGCTCGATCGTCACATGACCACGTCGGACCCAGCATACGTGGCGATGACGACTCCCAAGCCGACGGCGACCGTCGACAAGACGCAAGTTTGGGTACGCTGAGAAATCCCACAACAACAACATGACGTCGGGTGTAGGTCGGAAAGAAGAAGCAAGCAGCCACCTACAAGGCCGAGAGTGCCAAAGAAGATGCGGCGACGGCCGCCAAGACACAGGCGCTCATCATGGCGTACGACGAAGAACCACCGCTGTGGATGGACGCGCCCACGACCAACGAGTACAACGACGACTACAACGACGAGCTCGAAGAATACGAGCCGTTCGGCGTCCACGACGACGAGCCGACCGACTTTGAAGAGATCAAGGCGCGCAACAAGATGGTCCGTGCCCAGGAAGCCGAGGACGCGTACTGGGAAAGCATGCGCAACAAGAACCACGCGACGGCAGTCTCGACGGCAGAGAAGGGCGAGGACGAGGCCAAGCCGCCGACGCAAGGCCGCCGCACGACCAAGGCCAAGAACGGAGCGATCGTCGCCGAAGACAAGACGGCGTCGGAGGACCCGAAGAAGCAAATGATCAACCGGGCGCGCAAGGAGCACAACAAGGCCAAAGTGGGCAACCACCACCGCAAGGAAGGTGCCCGGCGAAAGCAGGCCAAAGGCATGGCGTAGCGACCCATAACTCGAACAACATACACTCGTCCATCGAACGGCATTGAGAGCACACATAGGTCCTGTTCCATCTTAAGCTTAGTAGGTTGTCCTACGGAGAGTAGGGTTAGCGCGTCGGTCCACCAGACGGACACTACTATACCTTCGCAGGCGGTTGGCGAGCTTGGCGCTTTCTCGCTGCCGGCGCTTCACGGCCGACACGTCTTCTTTTTGAACCTCGAGGTCGGGTGAGAGGTAGATGCTTGGCATCGCCACTCGGACTTGCTCGACATTTTGGCCGCTGCCGTCATGATACCCTTTCGGCGGCTTGCGCGGCGATGCAAATGGCGCGCGCGTCGGGCTGCTCTTTGGCGCGTCCACGTCGCTGGCTTCCGGCGTCGGGTCGGTGGCGAGAATCGGTGACGACGGCGCGTCAATCGGCAGTCGGCGGTCACTCTTGCGCTGCCGAAACGAGCGCTGGCGTTCGGGACTCGTCACGACACTTGGGAGGTCACTTTTCTTCTCGTCGTGGAGGGGAATCGAGCTCAGCGTGTGCGCTTTCTTTCGAAGGCGCGTGATTTCGGCTTGGCGCTTGGGCGAAATGGCCTCGCTGGGTGCCGCGACCACTGCTTGGTTCTCGTCCCAGCTCGACTTGATCACGTCGAGGTCGGCAAACTTGGTGAGCCACAACGCCTTCTCTTGGTCGAATACCGTCATCGTCACGCGTTCAAAGAGCTTGGTCAAGAACGTCACGTACTCGTCGACACCAATCTCGGTCGTCCAAATGTCCGCCTACGCAACAATCAGAGCTCCATCCGACTTGATACGTTGATAGATACTACTACCACTTCAAAGAGCGACCGATAAAACATGGCTTTGGTCATGGCTTCGCTGGCCGCGCCCACGTCCCGCGCCCAGTCCTTCTCGACAATCTTGCGGGCTTCTGCGACAGCAAACTATCCAGCAGAGCATCTCACTTGAACAATCCAAGCGACCAAAGGACCAGGAAATACAAAGCAGGAAACTACAGGAAAATACAGGAAAATACAGAAACATGCAGAAAAATACAGAAAAATGCAGAAAATACAGGAATGCACCGCGGCAGGCAGCATGCACGCACCTCTTGGGGAGGCACGAGCGCTTTAAAGAGCTTGACAAAGACGTCGCAGTACTCTGGTTCGTCGATGGTGGTTTTTCCGAGGCGCACGCTCGTAAACGTGTCCCAGAACCGACACAGGCAGGCTTGGATCTGGCGGTTGTTCTGGAGACGCTGGCGCTGCTCGATTTTCTCGGCCGTGTACAGCGACGGGTTGCCCTGCTTGCGGTACGACTCGTCGAACGAGTGCTTGAGTGTTTCGTAGCCAAAGAGGAGGTGCGTCTGCTTCTTGTTGGTGCACATGGCCGACGTCTTGACCTTCGAGAGCTGCGGCACGAAGAACGGAACGCCTTCGTCGATCTTCTCCACGAGCTTGCGGTCGCCGCGGAGCGACGACAGGTACGACCCGATCGCGTCCTTGGGGTTCATGCGTCGTAAAAAATAGATCCCACGTCAATACAAGCGTTTTTAACGTCTTGGACTATGTTTAGTTAGTCGACTAAAAGGGCGCATAGTCTTTTGGACTGACCACGGTGAGGGTCGCTGCGAGGTGCGTCCACCCCAGCATTCGGCAGAGTGCAATCTTCTTGTCCAGAATCTAGTCACCATCTTAGTTTCACGTGCGATCCATCAGCGTGAGAAGTACCTCTTTGGCGACACTGGGCTTGTCGACACTCGACGTCATCGCGTGCAGCCGCTATCCCAATCGTCCAACATACGAGACAGTTGAAGAGAGCGCGTCTACCTGGAGGGCAAGGCCGTACAGGCCACGTCGCGTGTCGTCGTACAGCGCTGCGTGGAGGTGCTTGACGTCCGACGGAGTCGATGCCCACTGCTGCAAAAGCGTATACGTCGGCACGAAATCCATTTCATTCGCCGCGTCGGCGAGGGCTCGGGCTTTGCGACCCAGCGCGTCGACCAGCAGCGCCTTCTTCTTGTCGTTCTCTTTGCGCAACGCCGACGGCTGCGCCTTGAGTCCATAGTACGCGGCGAGCGTCGGTAGATCGGGCAAAAGCTGCGCCAAAAGGGCATCGGCGGCCGCCACGATCGCACTCAAGTGGTCGAGACGCGTCTTCTCGACGTCGAGATGCTGCAGATGCGCCTAGATGTGTCA
Organism: Saprolegnia parasitica CBS 223.65; assembly: GCF_000151545.1. NCBI lineage: Eukaryota > Oomycota > Saprolegniomycetes > Saprolegniales > Saprolegniaceae > Saprolegnia > Saprolegnia parasitica. The sequence goes on along the minus strand of NW_012156400.1, from coordinate 469,698 downwards.
AGGCATGAGGTGTCATTGAAAACGAAATATTGCAGGGCGAACGCGGAGGAGCGGTAGGTGCCCCGGGTACGTGGCCAGGAGGTTTTGCCACATGGGTAGAAAGTCGTCTTTTCCAATTTTCTTGGTGACCCGGTTCACGAGAAAATCACGCAGCGCGTCTGCATCGGCGCTCGCATTCTCTCATTCTCGGCATCGTCGTCGTCCGTGCTCTAGCGGTCGATTTGTATCAAGTTGATAGCAATTTCATGGACCTTGGCGTCCTTGGCCTCGGGCTCCTTGAATTTGGTCTCGGACGGCGGCACCGTATACGTCAAAGCAAAGCCATTTGGTTTGCAGCTCGCGCTACATTCGAGTGCATAGACTCACACGACCTTTAGTACTAGGATACCCGCGCCACGTCTCGAGCTGCGTTTTCCCATACGTGATGCGACCTGTGAGGACGTCACCGGGGGCGGCGCCTTTTGGGAGCTTCTCGATCGGAGGCTCCCCGACAAAGATGGGTAGCTCGGCACCTTTGGCCAGCACACTACGCCACATCCGAAGACACAAGACATGTCACGATACGTCTCCTTACGTTGTCGCCATCGGCTTGGCTTGGGTGGACGCACTCTCGGCGGCGGCGTAGACGGGCAAAACAACGTCTTTGATGCTGCGATCGACAACCAAGAGGCTCTGCGTCAGCCCGTTCAGGATACTGTACTCGTGGTGTCGGATCTATGACATCTTGGAATCGCAGAGAATAAGATACAAGCACAAACGTACTTGCACACGGACAACGTAGCTCCCTTTGGCCAAAGGCATCTCGGTTGGGTATGCGTCCGAGGTGCTGACGAGGTTTTTGAGTGCATCAAACACCATGAGCAGCTGCGCTTCGAACGGCGAGTCGTACAGCTGCCCGTTGAGCAGCGGGAGTCGCCAAACGACGCGGCCGTCGTCGGCTTGTGTCACCTTGTAGCTCAGTACGAGTTGGTAGATGCTGCGGTGGTCGGGCCACGCACTTCGCAACGAGCACGGCGACACGTGGGCGCTCGTCGGTCGAAGGCGCTGCGTCCAACGCTGCAGTTTGGCGTCCGGAAGCACACTCTCGGTGCGCAAGATGGCGCGCAAGTTCACGCGCGCGGTGCCGTCGCCAGCGTGCAGCGTCACCTAACCGCACTCCGATTGCGATACTTCAACATAGCAATAACAAAGAGTACCTGTGACGGGTCGGGAAGTATGCCGCGAAAGATGCCGTCGACGCGCAGCGTGACGGAACCCCCCGACGTGTTCCAAAACGGCGCGATCGCGAGCTCGAGTGTCGCGTCCGCCCGAACACTCATGCTGATCCCGGCGTCCGGCGCCAGATCCGGGACGAACCGCTTGTGGAGGTACTTGGCGTTCGGGCGCGTCATGCTTTCGTACTGGTTGAGATGCAGCACGACGGTTGGACTCTGGCTGCCCGGCGTCGCGACGCAGAGATTGAGCCACGTGGCGCCTGCTGGCACGGTGAGGAACGTCCGATGCACCTTTCCTGGCGCCACCGACGCCGTGAATGACACGACGTCCGTGGCCACTTGTGGTTTGATGACGGTCACGGGAATCCGCACGCACGGAGTCGTGTCCGATGGCGTCTCGAACGCCAGGATCGTTGCGTCATGGACCTCGTCTCTCGCCACGTGCTTTAGGTCGATCGAGACGACAAACGACCGGCCTTCGTTGCACAGCGTCAGCGTCGATGGCACGCGCACCCACGGCTGCGTCGCGACGAGCCGCAGCGTCTTTGCATACGCGATCCGATCCGCGTTTGGCGCTGCTTTTGGAAAGACCGGCGTCAACTTGATGGTCCGCTCGACGCGCGCAGGTGTCACCTCGAACGGCTCCCGGAGGCAGATCCCCCGCGCTGTCGGTCGTCCTGGTGCCGTCACGTGCACGTCCAGAAACCACGGTTGCCCAGAGAGGCAAGGGCCGTGCCGCACCGCGTGGTCAAAAGCTGCTGGCGCGTTGACCAAGCCGCAGCCTTGTTCATGGGCCCCGACTCCCGGCAATGGCGTCGCAGTCGCTTCGAGAGCGCGTCGGAGACTGTAGGGGTGGTATGGAAGCTGTTGCGCCTTGAGACCGCTGATGAGCAGCGAGAGGACGCCGGCGCAGTGCGGCGCAGCCATCGACGTCCCGTTCTTGAGCTGCTGCTTGGTCAGCGTCCAGTTTGGGACCGACGTGATCGCACCGCCGGGCGCGACGACCGAGATGCCGTTGTCGCCGTCCAAGGACGGGCCGCGCGACGACCACGTATACAACGCCGCCTCGGCCAACGGCGGGCACATGCTGTGGACAGTGGCCATCATGGCCGGCGAAACGTACGCGCCGACTCCGAGAATGCTCGACGAGAGCCCGCACGGACCTTTGGTCGTCCCGAGGGCCGGGCCGTCGTTGCCAACGCTGCCAACAAACGTGACGCTGTGGCCGTGGACGAGCTCGTTGATGAGGTCGACGGACCGGCCGCGGTTGGGATGCACGACGTGTTCGCCGTAGCTCATGTTGACCACGTCGCACTTGTGCTCGAAGACGGCGAGGATACCGCGCGAGATGGCGGTGCCCGTCTCGGACGACCCCATGCGCGTGTCGCCAATCTTGATTGACACAAGCTGCGCGCCGGGTGCGATTCCATTGTTCGCTGCGTTTTTTGGGTCGTGGCCGGCGACGATCGATGCCACGTGCGTCCCATGCGATCCGGCGTCACAGACGATGCTGAGGACATCGCCGTTGTCGTAGACGTTGAACGCGTAGTGCAGCTGGGACGCGTCGCTAAAACAACGAAACTCGCGCTGCTTGTGGTAGACGCCCATGGCCTCAATCGCGCTGAAGTCGCAATGGCCCGAGCTATCGATCGCCGCACGCCACTCGGCGCCGTCAAAAAAGAGAATGCAATCGTACACTGGTCCTTGGTCGTCAAAGCGCTTGGCCGCTTCATCGAGGAGCGAGAGTTGCGCAAGCAGATCCCGGCGCACGTCGACCGTACGCTCCGAGGTCTCCCACGCCACCAACTTGGTCTGGACGACGTCGATTGCCGCGCGGTGCAAGACGAGAAAGGCGTCTTTGGCCTCGGCTTTGAGCCGCTTGACGAGCGGCGCGGGAAAGAGCTCGTAGGCGCGCTTGGAACCGATGCGGAACGTGCCATCGACGGCGGTCCACGATGGGTTGAGCGTCCATGTCTTCTTGCCGACCTTGAGCTTGCCGTCCTTGGCCTTGACGACCGTCGACATGTCGACGTCATCTACATAGCATTGCAGCATGAGGCACGGTCGCGACAAACAAGCTCGATGAACGTACTCGCGCCCTACGCCAACAGCATGAGATACTACGTTGGATCGCGATTAAGACGATGCAGGGTACCGTGGCGTCAATGACGTCGAGCAGCTTCGGCTTGCCGTCGGTCGTCACTTGGAGACCGGCGGCGCCCATGTCGACGCCCGTGTCAAAGATCGCAATGATCGTATTGCGTCCGTCGTACGTCGGATACCGGCGCAGGAACCCATCGACGCCGGTCTCGCTCGTCGGGACGCCGGCCATTGCGCAGTGGCCTCGCCTCGCGATGCCATTGGGTGGTGCTCAAAAGATACCACCAATCACATCGTCTGCATTTGAACTCTTGAAACTCGATATACTTTGCCTCTGACACTTTATAGTTGAAGTTGCCGGTCGTCGATGTGATCGCGGGTCGTTCGACTTGTTTGCATGACTTTGGGATCGATGCATCGCAGTTGATGAGTCGCATCGAGTCTCGTATCTGGGGTCTAGTAGCCATTTATAGTCGTTTAGTTGATCCAACGTCTTCTGCTCGGTGTCTCTGGTATTACCGACGTAGCCTTCTCGGAAACGCAGTCGTCGTCATCATTGCCGATGGCGTTCGACCGCTGTCATTGTTGCGGGTGGCGTGACACCGCGTCACACGCGCGTGGAAGGGGAGACGAGTACAGGTAGTATTAGTAGGATGAGGCGATCTTGCCGCTTTTTGCATGTTGGATGGTCCAGCATGGAGCTTACAGCCAGTACTGCTGTGTTGATGAAACGAACAAGCGATCGCAACGCACATCCTGTCGCCTACGACTCGAATAATAATGCCACGCAAACTACTCGGGTGCGTTGCGTCTGGCGCCTGGAATGGTCGGCTTCCTCTTTATCATGCGTGACGAAACACGGTCCGCACGGCAGCCAAATCCACCGACCATCCCGTCAAGTCGGAGCCCGACGTACCGAATCCAACCATGAGCCTTGTCACATGCATCTTCGGAAACGAGGGTGGACCAAGCTGCTGAAGATTCGACGCAAGCAAGCGCGAGAGCCGGGCCCAAGGTCGCGGACAGTATAGTACTTCGTTTCGTTCGCCAAATTCATATACACCGTCGTCGCCTTCTGCCATTCAATGTGCAAGCGATGTTCGTGGGACTTGCGCCCTCTGCAACGAGACGCTCGAGAAGAAGAGTCGCGTTGTCGTCGCCCACTGCTCGCATGCTTCCTGCCTCATCATTTTGCTGCAATAATGCAGCACGAACCAATGCCTGAAGTCGGTCGTTGCGGCAGCGTAGGTGCAACTCACTCGGGAGATCTCCTTCATTGCATTGAAGAATTCTACAATCGGATGCCCTTGTGTGAATCCCTGCCAGCAAGAGCACGGCTGCATCCTTTGGTTATGTAAATACCGGGGGCCATTGAGCTTGGCGCCTTCTGTGTGACATGGCAGCTGTCGACGCTACGGGCGCAAGCTCATGAGCCGTTGCTTACTTATTGCGTCCTCTCGGTGAATGTACAATGCACAAATTAAAAGAGTAAGTAGAAACTATTATAGTTTTTACGGACAGTCCACTTGCCCCATGCAACGGTCTACGCAGAGTGGTACTCGTCTTCTACCGACCATCAGCAATGCGGCGCATGCTACTAGAGCGCATGCCGTGAGCGTGTGCTACATGGACTCGCTGCTGACGCCACAACACGGTTGCATGGTCATCAACATCGGCGCAATTTCAGGCATCTCGTCCAGGTCTGGCGCACTCTACTACACTGGTACCTAGCCATCTATCTCTAGCTGGTACGACATTGCGATCACTCCAGTCGCCGATCTGGCGCACTGCTGTCGCCAGACGAACGACTGGTTGCAGTCTGCTCCGCTCGGACGCCTTTGCCAAGATCGTCGGTCGAAAGCCTATTCTGATTGGCTCTTTTCGACCAATGAGGAGCAAGGGCAAGCTGACTGTTTGGATCCAGCACGCAAAGACAGGCTCACAACGATGCGGATGATGATCGGACTGCTGCTGCTAGCGCTGATCGCCGCCGCCACCGTCGCCGACGACGCCTACACGCTGCCATGGTTCCAGTACGAAGGCGACTCGCACTACGAGTTTGGCCTCGCGCTCGGCGAGCATTTTCGCGCGACGATCCAAGCGCGCGTGGCGGCGACCCAGGCGCTGCAGGCGACGCTGCTGCCGTTCTACGCGACGCCGGCGGGCGAAGCCATCTACAACACGTATCTGGCGACGCACAACCGGACGTTCCCGGTATGATTTTCGCATTTCCATAGTATATCGCATGCTATACTCGTAGGCGTACGTCGAGGAAGTCTTGGGCATGGCCCATGGCAGCGCGGTCGCCTTCTCGGTACGCGTACGCGATCGACGTCGCATTACGACTTCGAGGTGCATTGGTAGACGCTCTTTATCCTCAACATCATTGAAGAGTACTCAACGTCGATGCGCGTGGCGTTGACCGACAACTGGCTCCGCCCGGCGCCGGCGGTTCACTGCACCGACATTGTACTGCACACGACCAACACGTGCATCGTAGCACACAACGAAGACAGCGGCCTTGCGTACGTGTCTCTTGCTTCTCGTTGGTGCCAATACGAGTGCATCGTGCTAGGGACGTCAACCGGACAGCCGTCGTCACGGCCAAAATCCAAGGCAACGCGTGGTTCACCGCGTACACATACCTCGGCGACCTGCCGTCCGGTGCGTTTGGCGCAAACGACAATGGCGTCGCCTTCTCACTCAACTGTACGTCTCTCTACAGCTACGTTGCAGATGCGCGGGGTCCACGGTGGTCGTGTCTAGATGTCGAGCCCTTGGACATTGACTCGAACGGCCTCGGGCGCGGCTTTGTGTCGCGGGATCTCTTGGCAGCCACGAGCTACGACGATGCCATTGAGCGCGTGACGCAGCCCAACCAAGCGACGGGCCACAACATCCAGGTGTCTGCCTCTTGAGCGATATGTGCCAGCAGCGCTTAGTATACGAGTAGTTGATGGACACGGTGCACCAACGCGTCGCCAACATCGAAGTGGCGTCGTTCAACCGATCGGTTGTCACGGAGATCGCGGCCGGCGACCCGACGTTTTTCCATACAAATCAGTACCAGACGCTCCTCTTACGACAGCCCATGTCGCCGAGCAGCTATCATCGATTGCGGCGGTACCGGCATCTCACGCCGCCACGCAGCATTCAAGCGGTTCTCGAGGTCCTCGGCGATCAGGTATTTGTTGATTTTCCTCGGTATCGAACCCTCGCCCTTCTGTCAGGGCGACACCTCGTACCCGATTTTCCACGATGCGACGTCCCACGCGGCCGGCGAGCTCTCCAACTGGACGCTTCTGACGGTCATTTTTGATGTGCTCAACCGAAAGGCGTACTTTTTACAGCCCCAAGTCAACCCACGCGTCGCCAGCGTCATCATGGTTCTCGATCTACGCAACGTCAACCACGTCCAAGTGCTTCGGTCGGTCCAGGAGCGCGTCGATGCGGCCTTGCGCCTCCTCCAACTCTAAGCTTTCGTTCTTATCCTGCTGCGAACGCTATGTAACGCGCTCGATGCAATCAAACGCCATTTTGGAAGCCACTTCAAGCGATTCCAACGCAATCGAGCGTTTAAAAGAGCGCATAGTCGGCCGGCGCGTTGAGCACTTGCCAGTTGGCCGCGTACGAAGCATAGTGCTTCCACCCGAGCGATGTGTAGAGGTCGATGCGCGCCTTGTGCAAGTCACGCTGCGTCAAGTGCTTCTCGCGCTCGTCCATGGCCAGCGCATCGAGCTTCTGGAGTCGCTAATATCAATGTATCGAGTGAGTCTCCGCCACGTCGATCCCGTCGTTGGTGTTACCTGCAACGCCAAGCCCGGGTGCGCCGCGTGCTGGAGCAGGCTTGCGTGCACATGCGCTGCCTCGGAAACGTCGGCCCACTGCTGCAGCGCGGTAAACGCGGCCTGGAAACCATCGACGTCGCCCGCGGTACCGAGCGCGCGCGCCTTGCGGCTCAGCGCATCCACGAGCGCCGCCTTCTCAGCATCCTTGGTCTTGCGCACTTTCGCGGCCGCCGCGTCGTTGGGAAGCAGCTTGAGCCCGTAGTGGGCTGCCAGTGCGTCCGCGTCGATGGCAGCGAGCACAGCGTCGGCTGCCGCTGCAATCTCGGTGTGCGCGTCGTGCTTGTAGTGGTGGAGCCGCGCCTGGTTTAGGCTTGTTGAGGCATGTTAAAGATTGGGAGGTAGTGTAGTGTACCTGGAGAAGAGGCAAGTGCGCCGGGTACGTCTCGCAGAGTGCGGTCCAGCGCGCAAGAAACTCCTCTTTGCCCTGGAGCTTGACAAGCCGCGCGACAAGAAGGTCGCGCACCGCGTCGTTGGCGAGCTCGTCTTCCGAGCGCACGTCCTGTCGCTCCATTAGATGCAGCCGCTGGAAATTGGACAGTTGCAAGTAAAAGTATACTACCTCGGGAACAACCGCCTCGGGCTCCTTGACCGGCGTGGGCGCGGACGGCACCGTGTACGTCAGCGGAAAGCCATCGGGCTTTTGCGAGACACTAGACACTTGTCAACAAGCCGTACCCAATCGAAGAGTGAGTCGGTACCCCTTGAAGTGATTGTGCTTTTGGCCGTACGTGATCGAGCCCGCGAGCGTGTCACCAGCAGCCAGACCCTTGGGGAGCTTGTCGAACGCTGGTTCGCCCACAAAGACGGTCGAGTACACGCCCTTCTTGAGCGTTCTACAGTCGTAGCGTTCTTAGCAGTGCCATTTCGTGATGCGACATGTCTACTTGGTGCCCACGGCCTTGCCGTTTGTGGATGGACCGTCCGGGCTGTCGTAGATCGTGATCGCGACGTCCTTGATGTCGCGTGTGATGGCCAGCACAGCGGTCTTCAACCCATCGAGGATCGACGGGTCTTGGTGCCGGAGCTGCGCGCGGACCGTGTACGTGCCCTTCTTGAGCGAGATCGGTCGCGGGTAGGCGTCCGAAACGCCCATGTACTTTTTCTGCTCGTCAAACACCAAGAGCATTTGGCCGTCGAACGGCGACTCGTAGAGACGGCCGTTGACCAGCGGTAGCGACGGCGTGACCTTGCCATCCTCGGCCATCTTGAGCGTGTACGTCAAGAGCAGCTGGTACGTCTGGCGGTTTTCCGAAAACTTGTCGCGCGGACCGAGCGGCGAGACCACCGATGACGTCGGACGCAGACGCGTCGTCCACTTGTTGAGGACGGCGCTGGGCGCAATCGCTTCGTTGCGCAGCGGGCAGCGCACGTCCACGCGCGCATACGCATCGCCACCGACCAAATGGACCTGTCAGCGTGCGTTGTCTTAGACATGAAACCGTCACGCATGTCAGAATGACATACCGCGGTCGGCGTCGGCTCGATGCCATGGAACGCGACGTCCATGTGCGCGGTCGTCGCCCCGATCGAGTTCCAGTTTTGCGCCAAGCAGAGCTCGACCGTCGACGCGGCGCGGACCGGAAAGCTGTGCGTCACGTCGCCCGTGCTGTCGACATACAGATAGTGGTGCGTCGACGTCGCGCTCTGACGCGCATGGAGCGCGTGCTGCATCAAGTGCAAGACGTACAGCACGCGGCTGGGCTCCGAGCCGTCGGCGCGGCGCGACACCGACACGTTCATCCACGTCGCACCTTCGGGTACGTGGTAAAACGTGCGCGCAATCGCACCGGGGACCATGGCCTTGACCAGGCTCGTCTCGGGGGCCGGCAGCACCTACAAGCCAAGAAGAATATGGTGCGCCTGGCCGTTGGCATATGGATGCATATGGCTACCTCGGGCTTGACAACCGTCACGGGAATGCGAAAGACGGCGCCGCGGCTCGGATTCTCGCGGTCGTAGGCAACCACTTCGCCATAGTGCGCTCCGGGCGTCAAGACAGCCGTGTCCACGTCCACCTTAAAGTTGCGTCCTACATCCATACCGTGAGCGCCACCGCATCCATATCCTACAACGTCGTCGTACCTTGGTGCAAGAGCGTAAGGGCGTCCGCGCACCGGATCCACGGCTTGGTTGGCACGAGGCGAAGGTGCGTCTCGTACGCAATGCGGTCTGCGTTCTCGGCGTCCTTATGAAACACCGGTGTGACCACCACGGCGAGGCTGTTGTCAGCGAGATCGGCGACTTCGCGGAGGTAGATGCCACGGGCGTTGTGCCGGCTCGGGACGCGAATGTCATGATAGAGCGGAAACTTCTTGCTCCCGTCAAAGTTGTTGGCGTGCTGCACGAGGTACTCGAGCGCAGGCAGCACCTGGATGAGACCGCGGCCCATCGAGAAGGCTTCGGCCGTCGGCACCGAGATCGCCGTGTTTTCCAGTGCGCGGCGGAGCGAGTACGGCGTGTACGCGATGCCTTGGGCCTTAAGGCCGCTAATGAGCAGCGCGACGTTGCCAGCGCAGTTGGGCGACGACATGGACGTGCCGTTCATGAGCATCTTCTTCGTGAGCGTCCAGTTGGGCACAGACGTGATGGCGCCACCAGGCGCGCAGACGTTGACGCCGACGTCGCCGTCGTACGTCGGGCCGCGCGACGACCACGTGTAGAGGCCGACAGCGCTCGACGGCGTGTCCTTCATCGAGTACTCGGCCGCCATCATGGCCGGCGAGACGTACGCACCGACGCCAAGAATGCACCCCGAGGTCCCTACACACATAGTTGTGAGTGATTACGACGACCTGAGAACGCTGGAGAGACCGCCGGGCGCGCCGATCGTGCCGAGGGCCGGGCCTTCGTTGCCGGCGCTGCTCACAAACGTGACGCCGTGGCGGTCGACGAGCTCTTGGATCACGTCGATCGTGCGGCCGCTGTTGTGCGTGGACGCAAACTCGCCGTAGCTCATGTTGACCACGTCGCACTTGTTGTCGAGCACGGCCAGCGCCCTATATATGCATCGCTGTATATGAGACATGGGATCGGGCTGGCATGGACTAAGAGTGTACCCGCGGGCAATACCAACAATCGTCTCCATGCTGCCGAGCCGCGAATCGCCAATCTTGACCGAGACGATCTGCGCACCCGGCGCGACGCCATTGTTCTTGGCGTCGGCCGCATCGTACGCCGCCACGATCCCCGCCACGTGCGTCCCGTGCGATCCAGCGTCGCAGACGATGCTAAGCACCTTGCCGTCGTCGTAAATGTTGAGCGCATAATTGAGCTGCGACGCGTCATCGAACGTGCTCCACTCGTGTGCGACGCGGTAGTTGGTCATCGCCTGCACGGACGTCAAGTCGCCCGACTCGGACGCATCGACGGCGGCGCGCCACTGCGTGCCGTCAAAGAAGGTCACGCAGTCGTAGATCGGACCCGGGTCCTCGAACGCCGTCTTCTCGAGCAGCTCGAGGCGGGCGTGGAGGTCGAGGCGCGCCTCGAGGTCGGCTGGCGTCGGCGCTGCGCCGTGGGCCGCCGTCCACGCAGCGAGCGCGGATTGGACGGCGTTTTTAGCTTCGCGGTCCGCAATGTCCCATTTCTCCTTGCGCTCGGTCTTGATGCGCGCGACGAGCGGGTCCGGGTACAGATCGTACGCGCGCTTGGTGCCAACGCGGAACTCGGTCGCGGTCCAGGCCGGGTTGAGCGTGAGCACCTTGCCTACGCTCCATGGATGCTTCGAGGTTTGTGGGTAGAGAGATGCTGTACCGGACGCCAATGTGAGCTTGCCGTCGGTCGGCGAGAGCACGGTCGCCATGTCGACGTCGCCTACACGCAGCAGAAGCAACGTCATATCATGCGGACGAGGCGGAAGGATGGCGGGACGTACTCGAGCCCTAGCGCCAGAGAGATGAGGTTGTTGACATGGTGGGACGAGAGGGAGCCTACCGTGGCGTCGACGACGTCGATGATCTTGCGCTTCCCGTCGGACGTGAACTGGAGGCCGGGCGCGCCGGGGTCGACACCCGTGTCGAAGATAGCGACGACCGTGTTGCGACCGTCGTACTCGGGGTAGAGCTGGAGGAGGTGGCTCGCGAGCGTCTCGTGCTTGGGCACAATCTCTTCGGACGGCGAAAACTGCGCTGATGCCATGGCACGGTCAATCTCAAAATGCAAGTGCCACTGCAAATCCTTGTCCGGATACCGTGCCACTGAAACTCAAATCCATACTGCTATTGAATTGAGCTGCGTACAAAAATCGCTTCATAAAGGCGTCATCGACCCACGAAGCACACTACTAGCCACTACTAGCGATGCTTTCTGGACATGACATTGCATCGATGGCGCAGTGTAGTTGCAGCAATTCCTGTCCAACAAGCACCGAGATCGCGAAGCATCTTGCGCTTGAGTTTGAGAAATCATCCGGTAAACAGAGCAAACCGCGACCAGCTGGTGCCCCGACTCAGAAAGCCGACGCGGCGATCCCACACTTGAGTCTTCTTGGCTCGAACCACCGAAGCCGAGTGTCACTAGCGGTCTCTCAAACTATACTATCCGATCGATAACTATCCAAGATAGTCATACGAGCGAGAGGACAACGATGCTATGTGGACGGTAATGCTGCCTAGAGGACGACCGCCATTGCATTGGCACGTTGAGGCGGCGAGGTTGATGGGTGCGTAGCTCATCATCGTGGATGATGGCCTGAGGCGGGCCACGTTGGAACAAAGGCACGGTCGTTTGAGGTCGCTTCTTCTTTGGACAAGTCGTTGTCTGCGCAGCCTTGACCTAGTAGTAGCGAGTAGAGAGGACGACTCATTTCAACGCAGACACAAAGTCTTGTCAGATAACGCGAAGCAGGTTCCGACATGTATACAGTATACGTATAAGGAAATGGATTCGTACTAGTATATCCAGCAAGGTTGCGTCGCTTTGCCGTCGATCGCGAAGCCTGGAAGCAATTTACGGAGCTTGTCGTCATGGGCCTCACCCGCGGCTGCATGCGCCGCCGGGCAACTACAGACGAACAAGACGATCCCCCGCGCCGCCGCCTGCGCAGCCACGGCCCGGCCAGCGAATCAAGAAGAAGGAGGTTGCTCGTCTCTCGGTATGCGAACTCTATGTAACAACCAAGATAACGCGCAACACGTTCATTCATATTCAAGGTGGCGAGGTGGCTAGAGAGGCTGCACGCGCATCACACCGTCGACAATCGCCTTGGAAAAGCACAAGTCGAATCTCTCATTCCACGAATCTTGAGTGTCGACGGACACATCCGCGGGCCCAAGCGTCTGCAAGTAGCGCAGTACGTTCTTGCGACCGCAGCGTCTCGCTGCTTCTTGAACGATTGGCGTCCATCCAAAGCCATGGACGTCGTGCAAATGCCGGAGCATGTCGAGATGGCCGTGGGACGCTGCGCGGACCATCATGCGCTCCGAGACGCGAGCTGGTAGCTGCGCTGGAATTTGAAAAGCATCGCGAACCTGCTTCAAGATGTCGAGGCTCCCGCTGCGGGCAGTGGCCACGAGCAGCAAGTGCAACGCAACTTCATGTGCGTTGTCGTCGCTTGAGAGATCGTCGTCGAGTTGCCACACGCCGCGCTGCAGGACATACGCGACGGTGTCGCCATGGCGCTCCTGAACAGCTACCAACACGTGTCGGTAGTTGCAGCGCTGACCAAAACCTTCGTGGAGGTAGCGCACAACGTGCAAGTGACCGTTTTCCACGGCTTTCTCAATGGCATTCGGCGGCACGTTGTAGCCGCGAGCGACGAGCAGCTCAAGGATGTCGAGGTGGCCTTGGCTCGCCGCCCAGTACGTCGGCGACCCTCTGACGTAGTCGACATACGACCTGCCAAGATGTCCATCTCGCAGTGGCAGCGTTGCGCCCCTGCTAGAGTTCTCATCAGGCGTGTCACTCTGATTGTCGACGCCACCCGTCGGCACGTCCAAGAGGTACGTCACCATCACCATGTGGCCAATGTAGGCTGCCGTCGCCAAGGCGGCGTGGGTTCGACACAGCCCGTAGACTTCGTGGAGCCAGCGCACAGCGTCAAAGTGACCGCGGGCTGCAGCAAGCGCCATCGCGTCTTCGTCACAGCCATCGTGTCGGCTCTTGTGCAGCCAGTCGAGCACGTGCAGGTGACCGCGGTAGGCCGCGTAGACGATGGCTCGCTCCGACCCGACGCGAAGGCGGCTCTTGTGCAAGAGCTCCATCGACGTCATGTCACCGTTGAAGGCCGCGAGACCCATCACTTTGCAGTGCACCCACCGGTCGTCTGGACTAGTGCCGGGGACAAAAAAGTAAGCATGCAAGTCAAACGTCTCGTTTGGCGGGTCCGTTGAACGGCAGCCACTCGTCGTCGCTGGGTGGGCGCGGATGCTCTTGGTCGACGCGAGCGAGGACGTAGCGTAGCATTTCGTGGTCTTGTTTGGCAACCGCCAGCTCCAGGAAGGGCTTGGTCATTCGCCTGAGATACCCGCGTGCGTAGACGTGCTGCAGTGTAGCCAGACCACCCTTGTCCGCGATCGTTTTGAAAGCGTGGTCCGTCAACTCGACGGTCACTGCGACGAGGTCGACAGCCTCAATGTGCGTCTCGCCGCGTACACTGTGCGTCTTGAGCTCGTAATGTGGTCGTTTAAATTGAGGCGATGGGTCAACGCCTTCGGTACGCTGCTCGAGAAGAAAACGAACGATCGACGCATGACCATGGACGGTTGCTGCTGTTGCCGCCGCGATCGTGCAGCCCTCGGTCCGCATCGAGTGCAGAAAAAGGACGATGTCATAGTGACCGTTCATGGCTGCGCCGTCCATCGCGCCAGTGGTGCACGCAGCACCCGCCTCGTGAAGCCATTTCAAAAGCTCGAGATCGCCCGACATGGCGACAAGGTCCATCATCTTGGGCGTGGCTAGCGTTGGAAACTGCTCGAAAAGAAGACGCAGAATCGGACCTTGCAACGCGACAGCAGCAAGCTCCAGCGTCGCCGAGGTACACAGCGAGGCATCCCATCGCAACCAGCGCTGGACGAGCGCCACGTCGCCTTCGACAATCGTTAGATGGAGCGCGAGGGCTCGGTCGTACATTTGTGGCGAGACAAAGAGCGCGTAATGAGCTAGCTTGGTCACCGGGTGTGGGTAGCGCTGGAGGTACGGCAGCGATGCAAACCGGGCCGGGATGTCGGCGCGATACCCCGTTTGGTATAAGATGAACAACGGTGAGCATGGCGTGAGCTGGACGATCGCCAAGTCTTTAGGCAGTCCCTCTTGGTACGACGCGATGGCTGCAATGTAGGCGGGCGACCGGAGCACGGTTGAAGCCATCCCCGTCAAAGGGCAAATGACCGCAGGGTTCAACCGATGCGCCGCTTCGGTTGTTTTACACTGTACGTCAGCTGAGTGATGGTCGTGCTGGGGACTGTTGGTCCACTGTGTTTATCCGTACAAGGAGCCGGATAATGGCGAGAAGGGCAATATGCAAGCGGATCGAATCGATCATTGATGGCGTGCGCTCACGATGGTCTCTCAGCTGGGCTTCCACGAAGCGTTGCTGGTTGCAGCGATGACTACAATTCTCATGAAGGTAGCACACAACGTGAGTGCTACTCCAGGATATCGAGATGGCCTTGATTTGCTGTCCAAATACCACCGAGGCCGGCAAGGGAATAAATAGTTATTCCCTGGAGGCCGGTGACGGAGACGTCTTTGAGGTTGCTACGTTCGCCATCTTGCATTAACGTGATCTTCTAAAGCAAGCGGACGCCTGCGTGAGCTGTGTTCTTAACTTACCCACGAGTTGGCAGAGATACACGTCACCACTATAACCGTGTAGGCTAAGGCAGCGAAGACCCGCACAGCTCGTGGAGCTGGCGCACAAAATTCAAGTCGCCAGTAAATGTCAGCCAGACCGTTAGGTCAACATAGAGCAAATGACCGAAGCCGAGACTCGCTAGCGGTCTCAAACAATACTATCCGATGTATAACAACTATCCAAGATAGCTATGAGGTCAACGATGTTATGTGGATGGTAATGCTGCCAACAGCGCCTGGAGGACGACAGCCATAGCAATTGGCACGTTATTGCGGCGGCGAGGTTGATGGGTACTATAGCTCATCATCGTGTATGATGGCCTGAGGCAGGCCACGTTGGAAAACACAGAGGCACGGTCGTTTGAGGTCGTTTCTTCATTTGGACAAGTCGTTGTCTGTCATTGACGTTGAGCCTTTTTACACGCCGATTCATCGCTCTGTCCAGGACACTCTCTGTCCAAGCAACACTCTATCATTGCTATCTCCATGGATATGTACAGCCGAAGCGCCATGTAATGTACCTGGAAATGTGAAGTCCACGGAAAAAAGACAAGTTGTACACATATCATCTGGACCCTAAAATTTGCGTTTAAAAAAAGATACCGCCGCCGTCGTCGTCATCTTCTTCGTCAATGTTGCTAAAGTACTGCTCGTACGACGTGGCCGACGTCGACGCGACGCGGCGCAGCCCCAAGGCCGGCTCGGCAGCCACCGACGAGAGCGCGCTCATCGACATCGAGTACTTGGCCGTCTTGAGCGAACTCGGCGGCGTCGCCACTTGCTCCTCGAGCGACGGTCGGTCGACGCTACGCAGTCTTTTTAGCAACCAAAAATCCAAAAAGGCAAAAAACACTCAAAAATCACGTACCGAGGGAGCGGGAACGGCTGCGGGCGCTGCTCCATGAGCCGCAAGTCGTTCATGGAGAGGTTGCGGTTCGAGGTCGTCGAGACCTTGGTGAGCGCATTGAGCACCTCCATGACCTGGTCGACGTCGTTGAGAAAGTGCTTGGCCGCACTCGGCTTCTTCCCGACCGTGACCGTAAACGTCTTGGGCATGTGGCGCTCTTCGAGGTACGAGAACATAAATTCGTCCGACTGGTCGTCGCCAATGCACAAGCAAAAGTCGACCGGCGATGCTTGCTGGCTCTCGAGCGTCGAGAGAATCCGGTCGACCATGACGCCTTTGTCGACGCCTTCGGGGCGCACCTCCTAGTCGCGGCATCAATTCCGGCAGCCCGCACCCTTTCGAAAAAACGCGTACGAGGTAGTCGGTGCCCGTGAGCACTTCAACTTGGTACGTCTCGAGCACTTGCTGCAGCTGGTCGTGGAGCTCCTTGGCTTGCAACTGGCCAAACTCGGGGTCCGCGTCGCGGAACTGCCACAAGAGCGCGCTGCCTTTCAGCTCAATGTACGTGCCGTGCGTGCGCTATCCATGTACATCGTCCATCTTTCGACAATAGACAATATTGGTTGTACCTGCGTGTAAATGTCCATCACCGAGTGCGTAATGTCCTTCCACGAGTCGTCAAAGTTCTCCTTCGTACAGAGCCACGCGTCGTCTTCCTTGCCGCTGTCACCCCACCGGTAGAGGTATCCGTGCTCGGCCGCCAAGCCGAGGCACTTGACGCCGCCCAGTGTCTTCTCGAGGTCTTGGCGCTCGCGGCCACTGAGGACAAACACCGTGTTGCGCGGGTCGGCGCAGAGCTTTCCGAGCGCCGAGAGGAGTTCGCTGGACGGCGGCAGTGCGTCGTGCTGCGCTTGGCTCGTGATCGCGCCGTTCTCGTCTTCTTGAATGTACTTTGAAAAGTCATGGGCCGGCGTCGCCTCTTGCTGCAGCGTGTTGCCATAGTCAAACAAAAGGACGCGGCGAAAGCTGTGGCGGTACGCACGCACGACCGTGTCCGTCTCGAGGAGCTTAAAGCCCGCGTTGAACTCGAGCATGCGGTAGCCAAGCCCGAGGCCGTAGCCCATGTACTGCATGCCGACGGTCGAGCTCGCCTTGCTCGTGCGCTTGAGGTCGACGAGAATGCGCTCGGCCCATTTCGTGCGCGTGTTGAACGCCACGTACTCAAAGTCGTGCAAGTGCCGCGCCGCCTTCTCGGCCGGCGACATGGTCACCGCCGCGTACAGCGCCTCGACAATCTCGTTGCGCTTCCACGGGTTGACGCCGAGGCTGCCCGTGAGCACGCGGCTGCTGCCGGAAAACTCCGACACGACGACGACGCCCGGGTCGTTCGAGAGCTTGTGCGCGTACACAAACTCGAACGGGTACAAGCTCACGGCGTCGCGGACCGTCGTCAAGAGCTATGCAAAAAAGCGTGAAAATCATGAAAACATGGAAAATCCACGAAAAATCAGGAACACGAGCAAACGCACCATAATGTCGCCGAGGTTCCAGAGCGGAAGGCGGATCGACAAGTCCGTGTTGTTGAGCTCCGAGTACGCAATCACGGGCTCGTGCTCCTGCGGAAAGGCCGCGTTGATGCGCTGCACCGTCGCACGGAGCTCTTGGCGCAAGCGCAGCTTGGCCTCGGACGTGTCCGAGCCATCGACAATGCCAATCTAGGATTGCATACGATACATTTCTCTCTCGATCGTCGGCAAGGGGGGACCTGGACGACTTGGATCTTGTTGCGGTACGCAGGGTACGTCTTGAGAAACTGCTCGATCGCGATAAACTTGAGGTTGATGCCCTTGAGGCGCTCGACTTGGTCAATGCCCACAATGATCGTCTTCTCGCCCGCGCGGTAGAGCTCCTTGAGGCGGCGCGTCTCCTCCACGACCTGGTCCTTGACGCTCAGCCGCTCGACGAACGGCGGCTCGATGCCAATGTGACTGATCGTGACCGCCACCATGCGTCCATTGTACTCGACGCCAATGTACCCGCCGGCCTGCGCCGTGTACTTGAGCCCGAGGATGCGCCGGCAGCTCGTGAGAAAGTGGCGTGCGTGTTCGTACAAGTGAAACCCTACCCCCACAAAATCGTATCAATCTATCAAGGCAAGAGTATCAAGCGTGTACCAATGTGGTCGGCGCTGAGCATGCCGCGGAGGAGGTCGGCCCGCACCGAGAGCGTCCGAAAAATCTCGGACGACGGAAATGGTGTATGCAGAAAGAGGCCGACGTTGACGTACGGCAGCCGGCGCGCAAGAAAGGACGGCGCGACCAGTAGATGAAGGCCGTGGACCCAGACGAGGTCGCCTTCGTTGTAGATCTCAATGACCTTGTTGACAAACATCCGGTTCACGTGCATGTACGAGCTCCACGCGTTCTTCTGCTGCGACGGGTTCCACCACCGCGTCGGGAGCTTTCCGTACACGTCGACAATGTTGTGGAAGATGGGCCACAGCGTTCCGTAGCAAAACGCATGGAACGTCTGGTGCATCGCGGGGGCTAAAAACACTGGCACGCAATGGAAGGCTTGGAGCTGCCGCGCGAGCTTCTCTTCGTCGGCTTTTGGAATCGGATCCTTGCAGTGCACGAGGCCGACCCACGTGAGCCGCATCGCCGACGACGTGCCGTCCCGATAGAGGAGCCCGTTGCTCTTGTTCTCCTTGATAAGGCCCGATGGGCAGAGAAGGTTGTCGTCCTCCCAGTCAATGTCATACTCGCCGTCCTCGCGCCGCGTCACAAGCACCGGAAGACGGTGCACGACGATGATGACGCCGTCTGTCGACTCGATCGTGAGGTTTTGCGGCGAGAGGGGCGAGCCCGTGCTCTCGTCCTTGCTATTGACGTTCGTGCTGGGGGACGGGCACGCGTTGTAGCCGCCCGAGCGGCGGCGGAGCCCGAGCCCGATGCCGCCAAGGTTCGTGCTGGCGTCCGGGTCGTGCCACGGCAGCGGCGACGCCGGTGGCAGGAGCGACGCCGGTGCCATGCTCATCTCGTCGTCGTTCTCGCGCTCTTCGCCTTCGGGAATCGAAAACGACTCTTTGAGGAGGCGCGTGCTGCCGCGCTTGATGCCACGGCGAGAGACGTCGTCGGTCATGGCGGCGGTCGCCCGGCGGTCGACAAAGGCTTGGCCGCTGCTCAGGCGGGGCACGACCGTGTGCGAGAGCTCCTTCTCAAACTGTTGCATCTGGCCTTTCGCGTACAGATCCTCGCGGCTTTGGTCGAGGACGTCCTGGATTTGCATTGCGTCGCCCAGCATGGTCGCCGACCGCTCGATCGTCTCGTAGCGCACAAACTTGCCGCCGGCGCAGACCGCGTACCGATAGTTGAGCACGGTGTTCGAGCTCAAAACGACGGGATCGGCGTTGTACCAGAGCGGGTACATCTCGGGCGTCGTGACGAGGCGGCAACTGCCGACAAAGGACCCGGGCACGACGCCGCTCGTCGCGTCGTCGCGCCGCGCGTACGTGTAGTGGGCCTCGTTGAAGTGCATGATCTGCGTCGGGTGCTGCGGCGACGGCGGTACGCTTGTCGTGCCATGCTTGGGGCTCTGGACCGCGCTCATGTCGACGTGCGATGGCAGCGCCGTACCGAGCGCGGACGCGTCGCCGACCACGTAGAGGGACTCGCCATGGCCTAACGGCGCATGCACCTGGAAGTCGACCCTCGACTGGCCGCTCGCCATGTGCATCCCGATGCCCGAGGAAGAACCCCACCCGACGGCATGGCGGAGGCGCTGGAACATCGTCGATTTCTCCTTAACCGGACTGTGAGAACAAGTACCTTGTGGGGCCGTGCCCGCCCTTTTTATTTTATGACTCGGGATCTGTATTGAGATCCCATGCGTGGAATATAATTTGCACCGAAACCATTTTGGGGTTGTGGTCCGGAAGCGTCGCGAGAGGAGCGGCAGCCACCCCATCATGCACCGTCGCCGAATGACGCGCTCGGACGATGCAGCCAAGAGGCCGCGAGCGCGGCTGCGCGAGGCGACGTGGATGGCGACCATAGGTGCGAGCACTTCCTCTTCGAGGGCCATGCCCGATGTAATGGCACCGCATGGCCACGCCAGCATGCGTATGGAAGTGGATAGTACATGTTGATCATTAGACGCCAATATTGCGTTACGGCAAGGTAGCCTTGTCCATCGCGACAAGACTAGCCTGTGCGGGCAAGGGCGGCGCTCGCAGCGACGCCTGGAGCGCATCCCGCTCATGCTGCACGCTACATACAGCGAAATCTAGCTAACGATACGAGGATCGCAGGATGGTATACCTCGCGAGCTTCTCGGCGAGGCTCTTCTGCACCATGCGCGCTTCGTGCGCATCTTGGGCGAGCGCCGTGACATTGACATGCGAGTACTTTTGCAGCGACTTGACTTCGGTGATGAGCACCTTCTTGTGCTTGAGGAGCGTCGTCGTCTGGTCTTCGAGGGCGGCAACCTTGGCCCGCAAGTCGGCAATCTCCTGTGTCTTGTCATTGACCTTGGTCTTCTCGGCCGCGAGCTGCCACTCCAGTCGCTGGAGACTGCGCTCATTGTCCGAGAGGTCAAGCGTCTTCCACATGACTTCTTGCTGGAACTGCGCGCAGAGCGACGTCACGCGCTACCCACCTACGCTTTGTAGAAGGCTCGAAAACATCGTGGACGTCATACTTGGTTCTCCGAGGCGAGCTGGTCTTTCTCCTTGGCCAGCTGATGCACCTTGAGATCCATTTCCATCACTTCTTGGAGCGAGCTCTGCAGCTACGCATCATGGGATGTTGCGCTTCGGGAGGCTGTACAGGAGAGCCTCGTACCGACGCAGGCGGCGCCATGGCAACGGGCTGTGCTTGCTGCTGTGCCAGACGCTCGGTTTCTTGGATTGCACTGTGGTACAACTGTCGAAGATGGCGCATCTCCGCCTCCTGCGCCGCAAGCTGACGCGTCGAGGCTGTGGCCGCCGTCTCTAGCTGGTCCTACACCAGCATCGCCGCATGAGTCGTCGTATGGTGAGGCGGCAGCGAACCATGCGATGCAGCAGCGTCGAGAGAGCGGACGCATCTACGAGCTTGAGCCGCTCGATCGCGCGTGCAAGAGCGTCGTCGCTGGCAGCCCCGAGGCTGCTACACGAGGCGGCGTCACGTGGTGCGTCATGGATGTCGTCGTCGTCGACGATGACGGCGCCATCAAAGTCGAGGCAGAGCTCGATCTCATCGGCAGCAAACTCAGGGTCCACGGCAAACATCCTTCCGCAGTGGCATGGTATGCGGACACGCCAGTGTATCCGGACATCTGACTAATGTTTAAAACACCCTACAAATTATATATGTATGTTTGTATGCTACACTGTAACTTTAGACAAGGGAATAAAACGTTTACGGTACCGTGGCGTGTTTTTTTCGCCAGCCCATCCCACAACCGATGAAGTCGACGGCGCTGCTGGCCGCGCTCGTCGTCGCCGTCCTCACGCTCTGCGCGTCGGCCGACCCGAAGCTGCGCTCCAAGCTCGGCGACCAGTGCCACGCTGTCGGCGACTGCCTTCCTTGCGCCAAGTCGGAAGCGGTAGGATGCGCGACCGCTAGATGGTCGGCTCATGATTCGTAGAACGAAAACTGGTGCCGGGGCACGGGCCACAAGCAAGAGCTTCTCTGCAAGAGCGAGACGGCCAACACAACGGTATATGAGCGCTGCATACCGCCCGCGGCGAACCAAGACTTTTCCGTCGTCCTCACCTTCGAGGTATGTGGCCATGGCATTGTAAGGTCCCATGCGATGCGTGAGGAGGTAGGCTGCCATGTGTGGCATCCTTGCGCTCGCGTCCGTGCTGCTGGCGAAAGAAAAGAAGAAGCACATGAGCTCGTTCGACTTGCGCAAGGACCCACGCCAGCCCAGCAAGCCGTTCCAGACATGATAATGATGCACACTGTCAATGAACCTTATTTGCAACGAATACTTCCAGCGCGGGCGACCTAGTAGAAGACGTATAGACTTGCCGCCAAGATTGAAAGCGCTGGCGAATTCGCAGTGGTGAGGCTGGCGAATTCGCAGTGGTGAGTGGGCCATCCTGGCACATCCTATCATCCTATGCTCGCGATATGACGCCACCACTTGGTTACTGCCTGCTGAGCCCCTTCACGAGGCGTGGACTGTCGTTGCGCCACGAGTGTCTGCCTGTCTGCCTGTCTCTGCGGCCATAGCGCCGAGTAATAGTAGCGAGAGCAGCAGCAGGCGGCGCTACCGATGCAGCTCGCAATGCAGCGCTGTCGGCGCTTCCAGGCGGACCGAGACGGCCATCGTGGATGTGGCTACTTCAACATTGCCCCTGCTTTTTCGAGAAGCCGGGGGACAACCTTACACGATTTCCGTCGCCGGCTTCGAAATTTCTACACGTGAATAGTGTAATATTCGATAATTTTGCGATCCGCGGCTTTGGCCATGAATTTCGCCTGCGAAAAGAATGGAGGAGGATGTAGAAACGCGAGCTGCATGGAGTAGCCTACGACATGTGGCGACGGCACATGCATGCATGAAAGGTTGAGATATCCAGGGACACGCGGGTCGCGCGGCCTTGTGCCGACGACGCAGGAACCAACGACCACCGCGCCGCTCTTGCTTTCGAGATGGCAAGCGACGTGCATGAATTAAGGCGATGGATAGATGCCTTCCAGTGGAAGCGTGACGCGGCACGGCTGCAGCAGACGCGGCCGCACACCTCATGTTACACTATTGAGAGGTGTACACTATTTAACATTGCCAAGATCGCGGTGTGGGGCGCGTCCGGATACGACACCACGGTGCCACGTGTCGAACCAATCGGCGGCGGCCTTCTGGCCACCGTATCCGGATCTTCTTCCATGTGCAGAAAGAAATGGATTTATTTCAGCCAATCAGATCGGAGCACAGAGACATGGGGCGGAGGAGGTTTTGCGATTAGCATATTTCCCGTGAATTGCACAAGGCGCAATGGCAGTCCGCTTCGACCTGGTAGACGACGACCTGCTCCATGGCGCTCTATGCATGCAGGAGGCTCATGCATCTACGTGCGTAGAAAACGGTCGACGAAGTGCTAGCGCATTACAAAGTCACGGAAGAAGCGGGTCTCAATGATGCCCAGGTCGAGGCCTCGCGCAAGGAGCATGGCTATAACGAGCTCGACAAGGAAGAGGCGACGCCGCTGTGGAAGCTCGTGCTTGAGCAGTTTGACGACGCGCTCGTCAAGATCCTCCTCGCCGCGGCCATGGTATCTTTTGTCCTGGCGTGGATGGACGAGGACAACCATGGCGAAGGGATCGGCGCGTACGTCGAGCCGTTTGTGATCTTGGTCATCTTGGTGCTGAACGCCGTCGTTGGCGTCTGGCAAGAGTCGAACGCCGAGTCGGCCCTTGAAGCGCTCAAGAACTTGCAGCCGGAGAACGCGCGCGTCCTGCGCAACGGCCACATGCAGACGATCGCTGCGCGCGAGCTCGTGCCCGGTGACGTTGTCGAAGTCCGCGTCGGCGACAAGGTGCCGGCCGACATGCGCCTCATCTCGCTCAAGACGACGGCGATGCGCGCGGAGCAGTCGCAAATGACGGGCGAGAGTGTTTCCGTCAACAAGGAAATCGACGAGCTCCCGGCCAACACGGAAGACGTGATCCAGGCCAAGAAGAACATGCTCTTTGCGACGACCGTCATTGTCAACGGCATGGGCCACGGCGTCGTCGTCAAGGTCGGCATGGAAACCGAGATTGGCCAGATCCAGAAGAGCGTCCAGGCCGCCGCCGAAGACGAAGAGTCGACGCCGCTCAAGAAGAAGCTCGACGAGTTTGGCGAGCTCCTCTCCAAG
Source organism: Saprolegnia parasitica CBS 223.65 (assembly GCF_000151545.1). NCBI lineage: Eukaryota > Oomycota > Saprolegniomycetes > Saprolegniales > Saprolegniaceae > Saprolegnia > Saprolegnia parasitica. The sequence goes on along the minus strand of NW_012156400.1, from coordinate 446,052 downwards.
GTCATTGGCGTCATCTGCCTCGTCGTGTGGTTGATCAACTACAAGAACTTTTTCGACCCCGTGCACGGCTCCGTCTTCAAGGGGTGCATCTACTACTTCAAGATTGCCGTCGCGTTGGCTGTCGCCGCCATCCCGGAAGGTCTGCCTGCCGTCATTACGACTTGCCTCGCGCTCGGCACCAAGAAGATGGCCAAGAAGAACGCGATCGTGCGCAAGCTGCCGTCGGTCGAGACGCTCGGCTGCACGACAGTCATTTGCTCGGACAAGACGGGCACGCTCACAACCAACGAAATGTCGTGCGTTAGCTTTACGCACCCGGGTGCGACCGAAGACGATCTCATCTCGTATGAGGTTGAAGGCCACACGTATGCGCCGCTCGGCGCCATCAAGACGACGCAGGTCGGTAGCCAAAAGTCGGTCTTTAGCCTCGCCACCGTCTGCGCCATGTGCAACGAGTCGGAGATCGAGTACAACGACGGCAAGTACGTCCGCGTCGGTGAGCCCACAGAAGCCGCGCTCCGCGTGCTCGTCGAGAAGGCCGGTGTGCCGGACGCGACGGCCCAAGCCGAGTTTGAGGGCCTGCGCAAGACCAACCCGGCGAAGGCCGTCCAGTACTGCAACTCGTTCTGGAAGCGCCAGTTCAAGAAGCTCGCCACGCTCGAATTCTCGCGCGACCGCAAGTCCATGTCGGTGATTTGCGCGTCGGTGGCGACCAAGGCGAACGTGCTCTTTGTGAAGGGCGCGCCGGAAGGCCTCCTCAAGCGCTGCACGTCCATTCAGCTCAGCAACGGCACGACCGTCGCGCTCACGGAGAAGGGCAAGAAGGCGATTCTGGCCAAGGTGACGGAGATGGCGGGCCTGAGTCTGCGCTGCCTCGCAATTGCGCAAAAGACGTCGGACCTCAAGAACCTCGCGTCGTACGACGGTGACCGCCACCACGCGGCCCACAAGACGCTCGAGCAGACGGACAACTTTGCGTCGATCGAATCAGGCTTGACGTTCCTCGGCCTCACGGGGATGCTCGACCCGCCGCGCCCGGAGGTCCGCCCGATGATTGCCATGTGCAACACGGCCGGCATCCGCGTCATTATGATTACGGGCGACAACAAGCTCACGGCCGAGTCGGTGTGCCGCAAGATTGGCATCTTTGAGGCCGACGAGGACGTCTCGACCAAGTCGTTTACGGGCGCCGAGTTCTTTTCGCTGCCGGCCGAGAAGCAAGTCGCGCTCTTGATGAACAAGGACGGCAACGGCATGGCGTTCTCGCGCACGGAGCCCAAGCACAAGCAGATGCTGGTCAAGATGCTCAAGCAGAACGGCGAGGTGACGGCCATGACGGGCGACGGCGTCAACGACGCTCCCGCGCTCAAGCAGGCCGACATTGGTATCGCCATGGGCATCTCGGGCACGGAAGTCGCCAAGGAAGCTGCCGACATGGTGCTGGCCGACGACAACTTTGCCACGATCGTGTCAGCGGTCGAGGAAGGCCGTGCGATCTACAACAACATGCAGGCGTTCATCCGGTACCTCATCTCGTCCAACATTGGCGAGGTCGCGGCCATCTTCTTCACGGCCGCGCTCGGCTTGCCCGAAGGCCTCATTCCCGTCCAGTTGCTGTGGGTGAACCTCGTCACGGACGGCCCGCCCGCGACCGCGCTCGGCTTCAACCCGGCCGATAAGGACATTATGACCAAGCCGCCGCGCCGCGCCAACGACGTGCTCATCAACGGCTGGACCTTCTTCCGCTACATGGTGGTCGGCATCTACGTGGGCTTTGCGTGCGTCGGTGTGTTTGCCTACTGGTACATGTTTTACGACGCGTCCAACGACGGCCACTCGCTCATCACGTACCACCAGCTCACGAACTGGGGCAAGTGCGCGACGTGGTCCAACTTTACCGTCAACAACTTTGACGGGCATGACTTTTCGGCGGACCCGTGCGCGTACTTTACGGTCGGCAAGGCCAAGGCGTCGACGCTGTCGCTCTCGGTGCTGGTCGCGATCGAGATGTTTAACGCGCTTAACGCGCTCTCGGAAGACGGGTCGCTCGTGACGATGCCGCCGTGGTCCAACCCGTACCTGATCATTGCCATGTTTGTGTCGTTTGGCCTGCACTTTGTCATTCTGTACGTCGACTGGCTCGCGGCCATCTTTAGCGTCACGCCCCTCGACTTTAACGAGTGGCTCGTCGTCCTCGCGTTCTCGCTGCCCGTCATCCTCATTGACGAAGTGCTCAAGCTCTTTGGCCGGCACTTTGCCGCGCGCGACCTCGAGAAGCGCATGGCGGGCAAGCTCAAGCACGAGTAGACGCTCACTCGAGTTGTGTCGATGGAAGACACGGCGTAGTACGATGGAACGACCGATGATGTAGTAGAAGCTGGTGCTTTGTAATGGAGACCAACACGACTCCACACCGTTACCGAAGTCGTTCTCTTGCTTTCTGCAAGCGAGGCCGCCCCGTGGGCATCGACCGTACGGCTCCATGCCAGCCAACGACCTTCCAAGCTGTTTGCAGTCGGTTCAAACACCCAAAGCGAACCACGTCTCTCTCTGTTGTGAAAATCTAGGGGCAGCGGTCACCGTGGACCGAAGTGAGATATATATATCACGGCAGAGACTGCGGACTGCGTGGAGCCAACCAGTCTGGAGGGCGTCGACGGGATCCTCGGAAAAGGAGGCACGAGCGAGACTCGAACCCAACTCGATCTCAAGTGCTCACGCCGCCGTCGTCCGACTCGAAGTTCGTGGGCCTGGGACGCGAGCGCGGTACCACTAACAGCGCACCTTGAACTGCCCACATGCCTCTGTCCGGGCATCCTCGGCGACGACGGCGCATGGACAAGCTGCCACGTATTCACTTGATGTGGGTATGATGCGTTAAAGGACGTTAAACGGAGGGGCACTGGATAGTTCGGACTATCCGGATACGGGTATCCGACACCCCCATCGCTTCTTCGGTTCCACAGATCTTGAACTCGGTATAGGCGATGGCGACGAACAAGGCGACGGCGACGCCATCCGGCTCCAAGCCGATCGCGATCTCGATGAACAACCCAATCTTGGCGGCCGCGCCGCCCAACCCCAACGGTAACGACGCTGGCCTCTCCATGGACAGCAGACTCACTACAGCGTCTGGCGCAGGCGGCATGAACATGGCCATGGCACCGGCGCCGTCGGCGGCGATTGTGGCCGCCGCCGCCGCCGCGCTCTCGAGCCAGCATGCGCAGCAGCAGCAACAGCTCAAGCGCATGGGCATTGGCATGGGCCTCGGCATGGGCATGCCCGGCGGCACGGCCGGCCTCAACGCCATCCAGACCATGAACACACTCAACAACATGAACGTCGCTGCGATGCAGCTCCAGATGAACCAGCACCAGCAGCGTATCAACGTCGCGTCGGCCAACGCGCAGCGCGCCTTTAAGCCCACGAACGTCAACGTCAACTCGGCCGTGGCGGTCGCCGTGGCGTCGGCCTCGAACGTCCCGGTGCCCGTGGTACCCGTCAACACGGCGGGCGCCGGTGCACTCAACCTCTCGGGGACGTGGGACCTGGACCGCGAGGCGTCCGACTCGACCAACGACTACCTCGAAGCCATGGTACTCGCCTGCGATGCGCACTTCCTTCATTATTGTCGTCTAGGGCCTCCCGCTCATTGCCCGCCAAGCCGCCGACAAGCTTGATTTGACGGTCATCATTCTGCAGACGCCTGGCGAATTTACCATCACACGGCGAACGCGCATCTTCCTCGAGACCAAGGTGCTCAAGTTTGGCCAAGACGTCATCATCAAGACCAACACGGTCCGTCTCGACTGTCGTCCTCTTGGTTCTTAGTCGACGTGCTACCGTAGATCAAGGTCATTGGCGAGCCGACTGCGATCAAGACGATCACGCATCTCTCGGGCTTCCGGGGCGTCTTGACGGATATCCGCACGCTGGACGAGCTTGGCCGCATGAAGGTCGAGCTGACGCTGACGCTGCCCGACAAGGACAAGCCCAACGTGGTGATCACGCGCTACTTCAAGAAGCTCTCGGACTCGACGTCGCTCGACAACCTGCCGCCGTTCGAGCCCTTTCCCGACCCGCCGTCCGAGAAGCGCAAGCGATAAACGTATAAGATCCATGCGGACAATAATGACCTCCCTCCCCACCACTGCCTCCTTCTGGTCCTCGTTGCAACAACACAATCATGTGTAGACAGTACAAGCAAGCGCTGTTGGTGACAATATGTACACAAGGTCATCCTTCTCCTCAGACGTCCTTCGCCGTCGGGCAAAAGAGATCGAGCTGCACCTCGAACGCTTCGAAGCGCATGCGGGCATAGTCGAGGAAATCAAAGTCGATCGTCGAGTTGCCGGCTTGGACGATGGCCCAAAGACCCCAAAACATGTGCGCGGCGAGCGCGTAGACGTTGCCAAACTCGTGGAGATGGCCGAGGAACGCGTCGAGGTGGCCTTCGCGCGTCAGCGACTGCAACAGCGCCGGCGCCGCCGTCGAAAGGTACGCCTTGTAGAAAATAAACTACAAGTATGTGAGTTCCAATCCAACGAAGAGAAAGAGAGAGACCTGCTTGTCCTTGGACGGGTAGTCGTTGAGGTTCATGTCGAAGCCGCAGTGCTCGCAAAAGTGGTTGCCAAAGTCAAAGCCGCGGTAGTTGTACCCGCCGTACTCGTAGTCGATGATCTGGACACGGCCCCACGCGGGATTGTAGAGGATGTTGCCACTATTATACAAGTGCAATCTCAACAACGGCCATCTCAAAGTGCAATCTCAACAACAGAGGTGTACCTGAGCAGATCGTTGTGGCTAAACACCGAGTCGTGCAAGAAGCTGTACGCGAGCTTGGCCGTCGCCGACCCGCGAAAGGTCTCGAGGAGGCCTTTGCCGTCGTTGTTCTTGTGCGACGGCAGCACCGACTGCAGCCAGCGCACACGCTGCTTGATCGTCTACGTCCGCCGGGTGAGTCGATGCACCACCATCGCTGCCTACCTGGTGCAGCTGAAGGTGCTCGAGCGCATCCCGCTTGACCGGTTCGTCAAACGAGATCTCGGCGGCGAGGTCTTCAAACTGCTGAATCTTCTACTCCAGCATCCATGTAGCATGAGCGACGACTGCATGGACACATGATCGTCGTACGGTCCAGAGGCATGCACGCGTGTCCATGTCAATCTCCATCGCATGCATCTTGCCGAGCTCCTTGGGGATGAGCGAGAGCAGGTCGAAGGGCGACGTCTCGCCCATTTGGTGCGGCTCAAGCGCCGTGCCGTCGACCCAGCCTTCAACGCGGCCGTTCGTGAAGCGGCCAAAGTACGTGGGCGCAAACCCGCGGCGCGAGAGCTCGGCAAAGTTTTCTAAACGCCATCAGAGACGATGCGACGTCGAGTCGAGGTTACCGTTGTCGACGTTGCGGTCAATAAAGACCTCGGTGTGCTCGCCATAGAGGCGGACCAGCACGCAGAGGTCCTTCCAAAGAAGGCGGTAGAGGCGGTTTGTAATCCCGCCACAGATGATCTTGACGGTAATGTCATCAGGCTGCGCATCCTTCCAGCGCGGACAAATGTGCTTGACGACGTGCTTGCAGTCGTCAAATTCAAAGTGCTCGCCGCGGCCGCCGACGGTAAAGTCGTACATGGTCTTGGAGTTGTTGAGGTACATGGACTCTACATGGCCACAAGCATGAGCGCGATGCCATATCCGACGTCGCGTGTACCTGGCTTGGCTGGCGGCGTCTTGGAGGTCATTGGCGTTGTGATGGCAGGCAGGGCGCGGGTACGGGAGGACGGCGGCGGCGCGGAGGACGGAGCGAGGAGGCGGTAGGTGGCGTAGGCGCAGACACACGTGGAGACGACGAGTACGAGCACGTCGAGTGTCAAAGGCGACTGACTGGTCTTGTCCATAAAAGGCAACTAAGAGCCGCTACGAACTACCTCTTCGTCCTCAAACGAGGCGCGAAATTAGGACGGCCGACGTGCGCTCGCCAGCTGTCCGAACTGTACGCCAATGAAAAAGCCAACCACCCAACCACCTGGCGCTGGCGGCGGATGCATAGACACTGCCGTTGGAGATGGAGCGGTCACATTGAAGGGCTCCACGTCGCCTACGAGCTGCGAGCGTACGCCGAGCGCTCTGGGTGGTGGCGAGCTCGAGTAGCCAGAGGCAGATGCGTCGACATTGCCCTTTCCGGCCTCAAAGATCGCTGCCTTGCGATCGCATCTTCGTCTTCTTCGTTGCCACCGCGTCTTCTCCCACTGACCAGACTCAGATGACAAGGTTCTTTATTCATGCGCGTGGTTGCAGCATTAGCCGAGCGTCGCGAGGATGCGCTGCGCCGATAGAAAGGCCACAAGCCATAGCGCCGTCGCGAGGCCGGCGTAGAGACGGCAGAGACGCGTGTGCTCAGCGAGGCGGCGCTCGAGGCCCACGCGCAGCTGGTCGGCGTCCAATGCGTTGCCATCACCGTCAACAAAGCCCACGAACGGGTACCGCCCGGCGCTGAGCGCGCGCCAGAGCCAGAACGCGACCGCTTTCATAAAGCAGAGGTGCGCGCCGTTGAGGAGGACGAACGTGAGCACCGAAACCCACGCGACCGAGACCACTTCGAGCAGCGAGCGCTCGAGCGCGCATACGTGGGCCTTGCCGTCGCCGCTTGCAAAGCTGCGGACGACGGCGGCGCAAGCGCTTTGGACGCGGCGGCGTGTCGCAGTGTAGGCCGGGCACGTGTAGGACGCCTGCAGTGGCGTGAGTGCAGCGACAGCCTCAGGGGACACGGCACAATCGGCGCGCATGTCGTTTGACGGCATGCACTTGCGCAGCTGCGTCACGAGCGCGTGCAGCTGGGCGTACTCGCGATACCGCAACGATGCGTTGGCTACGCATACGTACAGTTGAAGCTCGTCGCGTACTACAGTGAGTCGGAGTGTGCGCACCGTGGTGGCCCATGCTGGCACGCAAAAGGCTCAGCTGACTGGCCGCGCACGAGTTGTCGTGCAGCGACTGCAGCGTCGAGACGCCCTACGCAACGACAGTGCGTCGACGTCCCATAGCAAGAGGAAGGCGAGACCGCCGAGGCGTGCAGGGCGCCGTTCGCCGTCATGGACGAACTTGCAAAGGTGAGGACGATGTTGCCGAGCCAGTTGGGCGACGGATCCGACATCGTCGCGTTGGCACACGCCTCGCTGTGCGTGCGATTCAATGGGAGGATAATGAGCACGGTCATGGCCGTGAGCACGACACTACGCAATCGGTGCGGAATGCTGCGTGGTCACGTACGTACCCGAGAAGGACCGCAACGAGGAACGGCCAAAGACGGAGGCGGCAGATGCTCGACAGCACATCCAAGATCGAGTGGCGGCAACGGAGCACGTCGAGCCAGTCCGCCTACGCACCTTGAAGACGCTGCTTGTACGATACGAAGTAGTACTGTCGTTTGAAGGCGCGATGCGTTTTGGTTGTCGATCTAGTACGGTGAGCAGAAGAGACGCGGGTTCATAAGCAGGTACCTCGGGGACCTCGGTGAATGCGTCTTGTGCAATCCGAACGGTCACGAGCACGCAGAGCGCGAGTCGAACGAGAAAATCGAGTGGAAGCGACGTCGCGACCACGTTGCCTTGGAAGTTGACCCCGTACGCACCTCGTCGATCGCTGCCAGGTGCATCGTCGTCGGTCGCTGTCCCCGCCGGCACCACCGTGCCCGATGCATTCCTACCAAAGCACCCGTTTTGTGTTTAGTATCAATCTATCAAGTACACGACTTTGCACCACGCGGGATACGTGTCGACGACAGCGCCACCTCGCTCTTCCAGCAGCGCATCTCGGAGCGTCCAGTTGCCAAAGGTCGCCCGGTGCAACGACGACGAGGCGTTGGGCGTTGTGTACCGCGCGACCTGCGATGCAAAGTTGGCGGTCGTAGCGTTGGCGGCGTCCATCGCGTTGCCAAGCCCTGCGACCCACGCGCGTGCGTCATCTCGCGTTGCCTCTTGCGCGTCCGCAACCGCTGCAATCGATCGGTTCATCACAGAGCCAAAGAGAAGGAGTTGCGTCATGGACGTCTCCAGGTCCAGCGCAATGCGAATTGGCGGAAGGGCGATTCCGACCGCGGCCAGCGCCGGCTTGGCCTTGGCGAGGACGGCTTCGATGGCAGCCGCGGAAGCCTTGGCGCCTTGGAGCGAACTGAGAACGCCGTGGATATCAACCGTGTCGCTTGTCGCTGTCGACCACTGACTCTGGAGCGTGAGAACGGCCGCGTGGGTCTTGTCCATGTTGGTTTGGAGCGAGGATGCACCGGCCGAAACGACGTCGCGAAGAGCAAGCGCGTCTGCGTTGATACTTTCTTGAAACTTGGTGAGCGTCCGGTTCAGCGCCGTGGCGTCGGCTTGAGCTTGGGCGTTGGGGAAGCGAAGAAAGACACGACTGTTTGTCGGCGGCTGCGTAAGCGAATACGCGTTCTGGAGCGTCTCGAGGGCCAGTTGGTCATCGGGCGAGCAGAGCACGTTGCCCGACGACGATAGAGGAAACGTGGCTTGCAGCTCAACAAGGGTCGCTTTGCCTACCCACAGTCGTCAGGTTCCAGCAAAAGCAAAAGCAGGAGGGCGAACAGGCCGAGGTTGCATTCGCCAAAGCGAGGATCGCCACCTCGTTGGCAGCTGCAATGCTAGCAACAACCTCTTGCTCGTGGCTCCATGTCGCAACAAGCGCGAGCATCTCGTGGGCGAGTGCGTCTTGAATGCACTCGTCGTACGCTGTCCCGTGCGCCTGAAGGACCGCTTGGGCACGCGCGAGCGAGAAGGGCGTCGACGTCGGGCGATGGACCGCGTTGGCGACCCAGCCGCAAGCGATCGATGAGCTCAAGAAGGTCGAGAGGCAAAAGAGGATGATGTACAGGACCTTCTGCGTCAGCTGGGTATGGACCCAGTGCCATCGTCGCGACGTCGTTGCCGCCGAGGATGGCGACGGCGCTTCCTTGGGCGTAAGACACTCGATGGCCGGCGCCATGTCGACCTCGCTGCGGCCCTCCTTCTCGACGAGGAAGGGCTCGATGCTCGGGCGCTGGAGCATGCTGGCGATGAAGGATGCTGGACGCGGACAAAGCTCGACTGCCAAGAAGATCGTGCAACTTGGCGCTGGAAACGCATGTGATTGGTCGAAATACCGCGCCGTATCGCACGGTGATTGGTTCGTCAGCGGACAGTGCAGATAAAAACACCCAATCTATGGGGTGTCGTCGCTCTCTGTCCATGAGCGCCGCGCGGCAACCGCTGGTCGCTTATGCAGCAGGTGGGATATTGTGACGACATGCACTCGAGCACCTTGGTCGCATCGTGCTATCGTTATGCAAGGCGGCGTGCAAAGGTCAGCCAATGAAAAAGTGCGTGTTTTTAGCATGACGTGGCACGCTCAGCGCACGTATTTCTCCTCCATGTCGCCAATGCGGTCGGACTGCAGGTCCGAGTCCTTGAAGATGCCGCCCGCGGGCTTGTCGCTAAAGACGTAGCCGTTCGACTTGTCGATGGTCTGCGTCACGCGCTGGAGGCTCTCGACGTCTTCGATCTGGAGCGGCACAAAGCTGACGAGGCTAAAGTCTTCAATCACCTCGATGAGCACTTCGTTCATGCGGCGGAATTTCTCGCGGAGCTTTTGCTTGCACCGGACAGCGTGCGGGAGGTCGTTGGCTGGGAGCGCATACGGGTCGTCGTCGTCTTCGTGGAGCTCACCAAACTCTTGCGCTTCGAGACGGTCCAGGAGGTAGCGCAAATCCAATACGTCCGTGTAAAACTCGAGGCTGAACGCTAGTTGTCGGGATAGAATTGTTAGCAAAAGAACTCTCACGAGAAGTGTACCGAGGTTGCCATACTGCTGGATCAGGTCCATCTTGGAGAGGACGTTGATATGCGGCAACTCGAGGCGCACCATGGACGAGAGACTGAGAAGCACGACCGAAATGAACTTGGAGCTGTCCGTGCAGTGGTGCGCGTCGACAAGGTGCACAACCGATATCTACAGAGCGCGTCATCGTATAACTCGCGTCGCGATCGAGTTGTACCCGGTAATGGAGCTTCTGGAGCTTTTGGAGGATGTTGTGCACGCTAACTTCGTGCGTGTACAGCTCGACTTGACCGGGAAAGTCGAATAAAATGTACTTTTCTATCGTACAATTTGGTTGGAAAAAGTGGTTGTGGCAACGACAGGGTCGACCTTGAAGCCGCCCGAGGCGCTCCGCCAGCCACTCAAAGTGCTCGTCAATGTAGTTCATGCAGTAGACCAGACCTGCCACGCCTCCGCGATGAGCAAGCCGGACGTAATCGTCATGATGGCACATAGTACGTACCGCCGTTCGGGCCAAGGTTGAGTTCGTCCATGACGTTTTCAAGGCAGACAAGCTCCATGATGTCAATGTCGGCTACATATGTACATCGCAGCATGACCGTCAAGGAGAGCATCATCCAGAGCCAAGAAGAGGATGCATTCACACAAGTGGCGAAGGAAAGGATATGGTAGTTGCTCGTTCGCAGGGTCCATGTTGACGACCGCGACGTCGCGGCCGGCCGCCTGGAGGTACTGCTGCATGCCATTGCAGTACGTGGTCTTGCCGCTGCCTACGCCATCGATCTTGCAGCTCCTGCTGCCACGTAGTCGCGTGCGTACCTGGCGGTCCCAAGACGACTTGACCAAAGGGCATTGCCGCCGTCGAATTCGTTTGGACCTGCCGAAATCAATTGGCACGCGCACGCAACCGGATACTATCCGGATTATAAACCTGTCACAATGCATTCATCCTGTGCGACTTGATATTTGCACAGGTTGTCCATGGCGCGGCTTTGGATGCGCACTGTCGTTGCCCTTGAAGCATATCGCGTCTTGGGGGGGTCATCTGGACGACATAAGGACAAATCCCTTTTTCAATTATGTGTGCAAGCACTGTAGCTTTGAAGGCTAACAAGGCTCAAGGTTGGTGAGGTTGTTTCGTTGAACGTTTAGCGAAGAGGGAATCAATCCTAAACAAGTCTACAGCACGAGCGCCGAGGTAATTGTTCATCAGCAAGCCGCTATGATAGGCTTCAAGGGACGGCAGCTCCCAAGGGCAGAAACCTCTTCATCGCTGTAGCATTTTCGTCCATGGATACGCGGATTTAAACTGCAGTGACCTCTATTACTGCAGAGACCACGGAATCAAACAACACAGTATTATCATAAGAAGCACGCAATGAGATACGTTGGCAAGTTCAAGGTGGAATCGCCACCAGGCCGAGTTAAAAGCCGTCAAACCAAGACGACGCGCCGTTGTACGGTTCGAGCACGAGCGGCGCGGCAGCATCAAACACCTGCGCTGCTTTTTGGCGGATCTGCTGGACGTGCGGCGCGTTCTGGACGCCGGCCGCGACGTGCACCCAGTCGACCGACGCAAACCACGGGTGGCTCCGGATGACGGACCCGCCCGTGCTGATGTCGATAGTACCTTGGCACCCAATGCGCTCGTACGGGCTCTGGTTGAGAATCTGAAAGAGGAGGTCCGTCACCTCTTTCGAGCGATCTTCCGTGCCCGGGAATTCAAGGTCCTTGCGGTCGTAGCGTGAGATTTTCGAGTAGACAGCGAGCACGACGTCCTTGTCGTTCTCCAAGTCGTCGCACGCAAACGGTGTGATGCCGTAGAGCATCTCGTAGATGAGAATGCCAAGGCCCCAAATGTCGACGCCAAAGCTATGGCCTTGCGCCGACACCATCTCAGGCGCCGTGTACTCGGCCGTGCCGCACAGCGTGTACGTGCGCAGATCGTCAATCTGC
>NW_012156400.1:433506-434177 GCF_000151545.1 Saprolegnia parasitica CBS 223.65 | reverse complement strand
TAAATGGACAAGACAAATCCATATCGTGGCGTACCGAAAGTCGTGCAGCTGGACGTAGCCGTTGTCGTCGAGCATGATGTTTTCCGGGTTCATGTTGCGGTACACAATCCCGACATCGTGCAGCGTCTCAAGACCAATGAGCAGCTGCGCCGCGTACTGTCGCACGACGTCTTCCGAGAATTTGGTTTCGGCGTCGAGCATCAACCCGGCAATGTCGCACACCATGTTGGAGTTGAACGCCATGTAGAGGCCGTTGGCGTCGGTCCACGTGCCCATGCACACGGGGACCGTCGCGACCGAGATGGGTCGCTTCATACTCTTGTGAATCGCGGCTTCGCGCATGACCTCTTCGATCTTGTTGTTGGCCTTGGTCTGTCGCTTGGAGACGACGCGGACCGTGAGCCGGACTTTGCTCGTCGTTTCAAACGTCGTGAGGGTGCCGACCTAGTTGATGACGTGAATTGAAAAGAGGCGAGAAAAGAGAGCAAGGACCTCGCTTGTCTGTGCGACGCACTTGAAGCTGAGCTGACCACGCGCCACGTCGTTCTTGACCGAGCTCGCCTCGGGGCTGTGCTCGCGGAGGTTGCTCACGGCGATTTGAAAGTTGTGCTTGGCCTCGCGCTGCGCACGGTCGTTGTCAATGATCTTTTGGAGCGGCCCGAGAATCTCCT
>NW_012156400.1:413605-432975 GCF_000151545.1 Saprolegnia parasitica CBS 223.65 | reverse complement strand
TCTCGTTCTTGACCGTCACCTATTTTTTTCATTTTAATATCGACATTTCTTAAATGGATATATCGCACTTGGTAGTCGCCGCTTTGGACGCAATAGAAGCGGTCGCCCGGGTCGCCTTGGCGAATGACCACATCGTTTTCGTTGACCGTGACCTTGACCATGACCTTGTAGACGTCGTTGCGCTGCTGCGCCGTGAGCTGCTTGAAGAGCCAATTGGTCTGCGTGATCTCTTGGATCTTGTCCATTTCTTGCTTGGATTTGAGAATCACGTGGTCGTTCATCTTGTAGTTGAGATCTTCTTCGGTCACCATCTTGGCCATGTCCTTCTTCATTTGGTCGCGCCGCTTCTGCTTGGACATACCGCGCCGCACCGGGCGCAACTCGGCGACACGGTCGTTGAGCATGTTGGTCGTAATGAGATCGTTGTTCTTTTGGCTCTGGAGCCGCTCCTTGTTGGCCTCCGTGTCGTGGCTCGACGCCGTGTGGTCCAAGTAGATGCACACGATTGTAATGTCATCGGTTCGGAGCTCGTAGTGCAACCAGAGGCGGTACGACTCGGTCACGACCTTCTCGCACGCCTCCAACGGGTCCGAGTACGCCTTGATAATGTCGACCACGGCTTGGTTGGTCAGAAACTCAAAGACGCCGTCGCTCGCAATGACGATGTACCGGTCCGACGGCGTGAGCTGAAGCGACGCGATCTCGGGCGTCGCAAAGACACCGAGGCTCTCGGCAATCTCATCGCCAATCGAGCGCGTGAACGCTGTGCCCGGAAAGTTGCCCGTGGGCGACCACACGCGGGGCGGGTCGCCGTCTTCGTCCACTTCTTCGTTGATAGCGGTCGCCCAGTTCTACGCACCGCAACAGTCAGCCACAGCTACGAAAGCATCCGAGGCAGGGACCTCGTGGATCGGCGCAATGCCTTCTAGCTGATCCATTGTCAAGACACGGGCGCCATACCGCTTAACGCGCTCGCGCTCGTCCTAAGCAGCAACGGTAGCACCACGACCCACGAACATTGCAATGAAAATGATGAAAAAGCACGCAACAGAGGGCTTCTTACCGTGCGGTACGGCGTCTGATCGACCGACAACGGCGAGGCAACAATACGTGGCTGGTCGTTGCGAGCAATCACAGCGCGCGAGTCGCCGACGTTGGCCACGTGGATGATGTCGCCGTCCATATAGCACGTGATGGCCGTCGTGCCGCTGAGACTGTCGTCGATGCGCGAAGTGTGCAACTAGATCGCATGCTGCGACTATCGCACCATTGAGTACAGTGTACCTTGGCGTTGGTGTCGGTGAATGCAGCCGAGTAAATTTCGGCGAAATTGCCCGGCGTGCCTTTCGCCATGAGCTTAATCAAGCGCTCGGGGACCTCCTTCTTGGCAAAGATCGAGCAGAGGTCGCCGGTCGCGCCATGTCCGTCAAAGATGCCAAAGAAGATCTTGCTCGGGTCCCCCGCGAAGCTCGGGATGATAGTGAAGCTGTCTTGGTTGGGCTTGTCAATCGCTAGGTTGGACGTGGCACCATGACATAGAGCAAAGAGGGGTACCGTCGGGGTAGTAGCCGCGCTGGGACACAAAGGCGTACTCGATCGAGAGAGACGGTGTGAGCTGAAGCCGCGTCGACTTTTCCGAGCACACGATGCGCGACCGGATCTCCTCGGGCGTGAGCGGCGAGTTGTCGTTGTTGGCTTGCTCTTGCGGGTTCCGGTCCGCGACCTTGGAGCCAATACCGAGCGACGAGCCGCACCCCATGCGCTCTTGATGGCTAGCGATGAGTAGCCGTTGTGCGTGGGGTTTCACCACAGTGCCATTTCTAGCTAAATATATGTCCAAAAACGGATTGTGACGTGGCAGCCGCAAAGTGCAGCAAACGATCGTCAGGCACCAAAGATGTACGAAAAACAGTTCTACACAATAATGTACTTTATTGTATGCAATGCAATAGTGTATTTGTTTTCTCGCCGGAATAGACGTCCTCTGGTTTGACCACAAAGCTAGACGCACAACCTATCCTCGGCTGTGGCTGCGTTGCGCTTCTTGTTGTGTGTTGGCTGCATCCTCATCATCACATGACACGACGAGACGCGCGCGATCCTATCTTTTGGTACTAACAAGGTGCTAATGTCGGGCTACGTTACACATGGACGTGAGCGAGGACGCACGGTGAATCAATATCGTGCTAGGCGGCGCAAGCCTGCTCCCCTTGACACAGAACAGCACCGTCTTATCCATCCATCCACATAAAAACACGTATACCACGTCCTGCTAGTCTATCAGCGATGCTATCAGCGATGCTAGCAGCGATGCTATCAGCGATGCTATCAGCAACCGTACACGGAGCGACGTCCACAAACGTAAACTCATTTTTCAAATCCACTCCAAGCACCATGGTCGTCGTGGGCAACGTGATATTTGCTGTCCTTGGCGTGGTAGCCACGGCCTTTGCCGGCGATGCCTGTGGCACTTCGCCAACGATTGCTCCTACGTCGGCGCCACAGCCTGTTGGGACACCTTGCACCTTCAAGGACGAGACCGAGCTTTATCTCACAGCGAACAACGGCAAGAGACTTTACGCTTGCGACGACTGCATCACCGCTGGCGACCCCAGTGTCATGGTGGCCTCGAGTGACGCGAGTATTTGGAAGCTTCAAGAGCTCGCCAACGGCCGGTACACGATCCGGTCCAACAACATTTTGACGAAGAGCATCGGGCCGAGCTTGAACCGAGCGCCCGGCGTCATCGACCCGAACCAAGTCGTGTTCGCATACGACCTCTCAACACAGTCGAACGTGACCGAGTGGACGTGCCGCGAGATTGGCGACAAGAAGATCACGCTCCAGAACGCCTACACCGGTGGGTACCTCAGCCGCTGCGAAGGCTGCCAGCCCAGCGCCCAGACGGCACCTTCCGACTCTGAGTCGACATTTGCACTGGCGACGCCCCATGGCAATCAAGGCCTTGCGTCGCAGCAGTGGACGTACACGTACTTCTAGACACATGTACAGCCAGTCATCACCACGTCTTTAATAACGCATACTAGTACATCGTACTTGATTTTTTCAAGGGCAACACGATTCGGTATCCAAGCGACTTGTGCCGTTCGTCTACTGGCCCTGACTTCCGAAACTCGCGTGTACCAAGAGCAGACGAGACAGAGTTGGTGTACGGTTGCAATCAATTGATAATTTCTGGCGCAAAGAGAGGGTCGTGCAAGCGAAGGACCTTGAGAATTCGAGTCGATCGATAGAAGATTCGTAGTCTCATCACCATAGCCCTGGCTGCGTGGCCACTTCGCGTTTCAGCCTCATACTTAGCAGTATAAGCGATTCCTGCCAAGCCACCCCCAACATGGCTGGCGGGCACTTACGTAGTCTATCAATACCTGGATGGTTGAGATATATTGCTCCGTTGGACATACCAACAAGTCTCCCAGTAGCATCCAGCGAGTTATTAGCTCGACGGTCCAGCCTTTCTGCAAGCATCGTTTCGATCGGTTCCATATGACGCGTACATTACAGTGCAATAATGTTCGTACTTCATTGTACGTACTGCAATGTACCTGCTTGCAACGTACGGTACCATCACTCTGAAAGATGTTGTCCAACGTGCGACTACCGGTGCGACCCAATAACGCCCGTGGGCAGGACACCTGCTTGGCGTCGCCCGTGCTCCGGTCGCCCGACCTCGTTGCGATCATTGTCGCATATCAAGAAGGACTACCCGAAGACTTGACCGTCGTCCAGCGCTTCGCCGATGCCGTCAACCTCACAAGGTTCTCCATCCAGGACCTTCCAGGCGCATACCTCGCCCACGTCCCAGCTCGGTTTGCATTCTTGCCGTACCTCCAGCGCTACGCACACCCGATGACCAAGCTACCTCATCACGCGCTCTTTGTCTCGCCGAGCGTCTACGACCGAGCCCTCGCGCTCCATCTAACGATCGTCGAAGGTGACGTGGCGCTCGTCCAGCGTTGGCTGCGATGGGATGCCTCGCTGTGTACCTCGGCGACGCTGGAGCTTGCTGCTGCCGCGTCCCAAGGTCCGATTCTGCGTCTTCTTTTCGAGCAGTTTCCTGCGCTGGCCACGCCCAAGATGATGGACCTTGTCGCCATGTCGGGCGACCTCCCGCTGCTCGTGTGGCTTCACGAGGCGGGTGCTGCGTGCACCACTGACGCGATGGACGGCGCAGCCATGAACGGTCACTATGACATCGTCCATTTTTTGCACTCTGCACGGACCGAGGGCTGCACGATCACGGCGGCAACGGCAGCAACCGTCCACGGTCACGCGTCGATCGTTCACTTTCTTCTCGAGCAGCGCACCGAAGGCGTTGACCCGTCGCTTCAATTTAAACGACCACATCACGAGCTCAAGACGCACAGTGTACGCGGCGAGACGCACATTGAGGCCGTCGATCTCGTCGCAGCGACTGTCGAGTTGACGGACCACGCTTTCAATATGATCGTGGACAAGGGTGGTCTCGCAGTCCTTCGACATGTCTACGCGCGTGGGTACCTCAAGCGAATGACCAAGCAATTGCTGGAGCTAGCAGTCGCCAAGCAAGACCACGAAATGCTGCGGTATATCCTCGCCTGTATCGATCAAGAGCACCCGCGACAACCCAGCGACGATGAGTGGCTGCCAACGGACACGCCAGACAAGACCTTCTCATTCAGTCGAATGGTTAACGACCCGAGTCCATTCGGCCATTGGGAGCACTGCAACGTGATGGAGCTCGCGGCCTTGAACGGCGATATGACGTCGCTGGAGCTCTTGCACGCGAGCCGCCTTCGCGTCGGGTCGGAGCAAGCTATCGTCTTTGCCGCCTACGGTGGTCACTTGAACGTGCTCGACTGGCTGCACAAGAACCGACGCGATGGGTGTGGCGAAGACGCCATGGCGCTTGCTGCAGCCCGCGGTCACTTTGACGCTGTGCGCTGGCTCCACGAAGTCTACGGGCTGTGTCGAACCCACGCCGCCTTGGCGACGGCAGCCTACATTGGCCACATGGCGATGGTGACGTACCTCTTGGACGTGCCGACGGGTGACTCGGGACTCCAGGGCGACGCCAGGGTATGCCCGGATCGGCGCTGCACGTTGCCGTTGCCTCGGCAAGATGACCTTGGCACTCCAAGTGGCGACTACGTCACGGGGTCGCCGACGTACTGGGCAGCGAGCCAAGGCCACCTCGAAATCCTGGAGCTGCTTGTTGCCCGCGGCCATGCCCTACCGTCAAATGCAATCAATCAAGCCGTGGCGGATGGTCATTTACGCATCGTGCGCTACCTCCACGAGGGTTTCGGCCAGCGTCCTACCGGCCACCAACCCACGTTATCTGCTGTTCGGAAGCGCCATGTCGACGTGGTCGCCTACGTCTTGTCGCATGGCTTGTGGCAAACGTGCACATGCGCAGACGAGCACACATGCGATCTGATGGCGCTGCTTTCAGAGACTGCACGCAGTGGAAGCCTGGACATCTTGCATCTCGTTTGCGATGCGTTCCAACTCCATTTGCTGCCACCGATTGCCGCGGAGCGCATGATGGTGTGCGCGGCGGCGAGGGGGCATTTCGAGATGGTCCGGCATTTGCACGACACCTCCGGCGTCAGGTGGACGCCACGTGTGCAAGACGCGGCGAGACGTCACGGCCACAGAAAGGTGTCTCGCTACTTGGAGACGCTTCGGTTGATAGCTATGTAATAACTTCACGAATCAATTACGGAGGTCGTTTGGTTTTAACCGTGTGCGAGGTACCAATACAAGGTTGGTAGGTTGGCCCAATGCATTGGTAGCCTTGTGCGGCGCTTGGGCCAATTGACGTGGCGAATTAAAGTCACAAGTCGGCTACATGCGAATGGATGGCGTCCTGTCGACGCATCGAGTCGAACAGATCGGCGAAACTCAGCGTTGTGCCTGGACGCATGCCCACAACTAATGGACATGGCTGTCAAAGCAACGGTGGGGTCGACTTATCATTGCCACCGCCGATCTGGCTCGGTTGCAGGATTTTTTTCTATAGCTTTTGTATCGACAGCGTGGAATTGTGTTCAATCTCGTACGACAATGTGTGCATCGAAAACAAAGTACACGTGCGTGCGAAGCAAGCGCAGCGCCTTTCTACTGTACTCGAAGCGTCCTGCGTCGACGGATTAACGATAGTGTCTTCTGATTATTACTATATCGCATTGGACATCATTCGTGCATCATTATTGTTTTCACACGGCGTACACAGAGTCGACGTGGTACCCCGTCTACGTAGATGGTGTCTTGGATGCAATGAGCTCCTCCGTAAAGGTCCAGAGCTTGGCGGCAAGCTCCATATTTTGGCCGAGCGCGGTCGTTTCGTTGAGTTTCGCGATCGGCGTAAAGTACTTGGCCGAGAGGTTCTTCTTCTCAATCTCGGGGCTCGTCGCGCAGTAGATTTGAGTTTTGGCTCCGTCGTCGGCCGTGCGCTGAAAGCACCAAATGATTTTTTGCACGATCCAGGAATACTCGCGGAAGAGCTCGGTTTGTACGATGCCCGGGTGCAGCGCGTTAACGTAGACGTGGTTGACGCCCCGCGCCCGCAGCCGCTTGTGTAGCTCCCGCGCAAAGAGGATCGTCGCTAGCTTGGATTGACCGTACGCCGTGTGCTTGTTGTACGCGACTTCGTCGTTGATATGGTCAAAGTTGATGCCCATCTTTGGCGCCATTTGGTGGGCCGCTGAGCTCACGCAAACAATCTTGGCGACCGGCGCGGCTTCGAGGAGTGGAAGCAAGCCGAGCGTGAGCGCCATCACGCCCACGTGGTTGGTCGCAAACTGCGATTCGATGCCGTCGACCGAGAGACGGAAGGGCACAGCCATGATGCCAGCGTTGTTGACAAGAATGTGCAGAGGCAGCTGCTTGGCGATGAACGCAGCGACAAATGCGCGAATGGACGCCAGGCTCATCATGTCGAGGGCCATAAACTCAACCTTGCCAGTGGTCGCACTGATCTCGGCAGCCAAAGCGTCGACGACGGGACTTGCGCGCTCAGCGGACCGGCAGGCGAGGATGACGTGGCAGTTGTGGAGCGCGAGCTGGCGTGCAGTGACGAGGCCGATGCCCGAGTTGGCGCCAGTGACAATGGCGACTTGGCCAGTGAGGTCCGGGATGTCGTTGAAGGAGAAGGTCATGGGGAAGCAGGTCAATTTACGAATGGGCTGGCGAAGACGACGGCGTGGTTCACGCCATGGCAGATTAGTATGGATGGTTTGATGAGTATGCGCGGAATCGCTTCGTAGTGGTGCTTGATTGGTTGGCGCTTTTTGAAGCGAGCTTTGTGATTGGTTGACGAAACGGTGTATCTTTCTTGAAGCGATGTGTGCGATACCGACGCTTTTTTGCTGTACTAGGGACAAGGGAATAACTAGTTATTCCCTTGACTAAGGAACACGACATCCATGACAGGAGCGATTATTGTGTACCAGTAGTAGTAATGAACGATAGTATGGAGAATATGACGTTTTACGAATGCATTGGTCGATCTGCGAGACGAATCGAGGTGGCACAACTCTGTTGTGGTTGAGAGGCGAACCGAAATGGCCTCGTTATCAAGGCTGACAAAGATGCATGACATGGGTTACTAGACGATAGTTGCCAAACTAAACACGTTGGTATGGAAGCCCCTACGGCATCAGAATAAATATTCCCGCTGTCGGAAATCCACTTTGCACTTTGAAACACTGGATACAACGATCTCGCCGTCCAGGCCGATGGATCCGAGCTTACAACAGCCTGTCTAGAGCGCATGACTCTTGTAATGCCGGCATTAGCATTGCTCGTGAAGACAGACGTCGAGAAATGGTTCGATTGTCCCTCGCAGAGCACAATTTTGAGGTCGTGTGTCCCCTTGATCACGGCTTCTCTACCAGCGAATATTATTATCTGCTACACCTGTCTGCCTGCGAATTCACTGGTTGAAGCATCCGCGTCCCAAGGTGTGACTGGAGATGCAATCCACTCCAGATGAATACTACTCCCTGCATCAGAGGAGCGTCTCTCATTTCGACGACCTTGCGAATCGCTCTTCACACAACTCTGTGTTGTCGTTCTTCACGTCAACGCAAAGGGCGTAGCAGTAGCGTCAAGTGACACCACTGGTCCGTGAGCACCAAGGGAGACTGTCCAGCATTCCCTTGATAGGCAGCTCTGCGGACAGTCCAGGACGGCGTAACGTCCATCACCGTGATATTTCGAAACATATATATCCAACGGGTTGAGCTAAAGTACTAAAGCATTAACCAGAAAAGGGTCGATTGCCATAGACAATGCGACTTTGGCGCTCGTGCAGGTGCTTGGACACGGTGGCGCTTCAACGTATCTCTGGTACCCATTTTTGCGCCACAAGCTTCAAGTGTACCTTGAAACATGATATTGGACGGGCCCGCGGCCCATTGCGTGGTCAAAAACCTCTCAAAGTGCATTTCCAGATTTTTGAAACCCACCAACAGCAGCATGCGCGTCCGGCGGACCACCGGCGTCCTCGCGCTCGTCGCCGCCGTGTTGGTCCATGCACATGCGCCTAGCATGGCCTCGCCACCCGAGGTAGCGGCTCACTGCGCCGCGCCCAGCTTGGCGGCGATGGCCGAATCCGTGCTCCTGCAGACCTGCACGACGGCGCGCGAGAGCGGGCCGACCTCAATGCGCGCTCTCGTCCGAGCCTACGTGCCTGTCGAAGCCATAATCGATGGCCTCGATGCTCTCTTTGCCATGCCCGAGCTCTCAACCGACGTCGATGTGGGCGAAGTCGCCCATGCGCTCTCGGACGCCGTCGTCGCGTCCTGGGCCGCCTTTGTTACCTGGTGGTCGTTTGCCAAGCTACTGCTCGTGCCGCTGCTGGCGTACCTGGTCATTGTCGTCGATGTCTTGATGCCGCATGCCAAGACGTGCGCGTTGGCGCTCTGCGATGCGTTCCTGGACCTCGACCTCGAGCTGCAAGTCGGCCTCGTCAGCATCACGCTTTTCGTGTACATGGCGCTTCGGCGCGGCTACTACCGCAAACTCGTCAAGCTCTACCTTCGCCTTCGCGCGACCTTGCGCCGACGGTACCATCGAGCCTTGTCGCAAGTCTACGCCAAGTCCAAGCTCGCGGGCATGGCCCTGCCCCACGCCGTGTTTGCCGTCGCCGCCTATGTCTTCTTGCAAGTCGACGCGGTCGTCTTCGTGATTGGCCACGAGAACGTTCTCATCTTTTTCGCGCGCTGGCTGCCCGTGTTCAAGTCGATGCAGACGGTCTTCTTACGGCGGCGAAAAGTGCTCACGGAGCCGCTCACGCAGACAGACGACGAGTACCTCGAGCAGTGCCTCCACGTGTGGATCCCATGGGCTTTCTACCACACCAGTGTCAGTCTTCTCTCGCTCGCGCTGCCGTCGTTCGTACTCTCCGTGTGCTCGATCTCGCTCGTCCCGACCAATGTATTTCTGCTCTGGTTGTACCTCCCGCTCACCCGCGGCTACCGCGTCGTGTACGCTGCCATTGCCGCGTACATGCATCCGTACGCCAACCGGCTGCCCGTCCACGGCGAAGCGGACGAGCACGCGTCGTCCAACATGGTGCTGCGCGCGCTGACCGCGATGGGCGCGCTCTCGGCGCGGTCGGCCAACTTTCTCCGAGACCTTCGCGCGCAAGGCCCGGCGCTGCTCGGACTGCTCTTCCTTGGGACGCCCGGGTTTCTGACGATCCGCGGCTGCGACGTCATTGCGCTGGCGTTTCCGGCGTACGTGGCCATGGGCACGCTGGCGCTCGGGCACCGCCGCACGCACGAGTGGTGGGTGTGCTACTTTACGGTGGTTGCGATCGTCGAGGCACTCTACGCGTCGCTCGAGGCCGTCTTTTGGTGGGTGCCCTTCTTTTACCATACCAAGCTGCTCCTTATGCTCTGGCTTCAATTCCCGTACTTTCACGGCGCCCAAGTGGTCTTTGACGCGGTGTTTCACAGCGTCTTTGTCTTGCGCCCACGACGCCCTCGTCTCGCGACAGCCACCGCGGTCGATGCCGCCGCGCTCTCGGAGGCTGCCACGTAATTGAGCTGTAAATACACTCTATTGTACTCTACCACATCTGTCGTTTGCATCGTTTACAGAAGTATGTATCGAGGCTGTCACTGGGTGCATGCAAGAAGTACGTTTGATCCGGTGCTAAAGCGTTCATTATGTTGGCGCTGCCACAGTGCGTCGCTGACCAGCTACTAATTACCGGACGAGCTTGCTCGTACGTTTTCTCTTCGCTAGATTGACATGACCTAAGACACTCTCGTTGACTGACGTGGCGAATATTGTGAGGAGGGTGGAGCGATGGGAGTTGTTGATTGGAAAAAGCATCGTGTCTCGATGCACCACGCTTTGCATAGAAAGGTTTGCGCGTGGTGACGATCTTGTGCACATCGTCGAGAACACATACCCGCTTCAGTCCATGCTTTTAGCATGGAGCTTGCTTCTAGTACCGATACCGCTGCGAAATGACCGCGTGGCCGCCATCGGCAATTTGGAATCGGGCTTCTATTTTATTATCCGGAATTATGTACGGATAACAGCACGAGAGTGACAGTCAACGGTCCATCCATCATTCTGGTCGCATTATTGATAGAAAGCACCCCGCATTATTGATAGCACCCGAGCAGACAACACCGATTGCCCATTGACGAGGATGGCCTCACCCGTGCTTCGGTCGCCCGACCTCATCGCGGCTGTTGTGTCGTACCAAGATGGTCTACCCCAAGACTTGGCGATCGTCCAGCGCCTTGCCGACGCCGTCGAGCTCACGCGGTGCTCGAATTTCATCAACGAAGATCAAACGGGATACCTGGCTCATGTCCCAGCTCGGTTTACATCCTTGCCGTACCTCCAGCGCTACCCACACCCGATGACCAAGCTTCCTCATCACGCGCTCTTTGTCTCGCCGCGCTTTTACGACCGCGCCCTCGCGCTCCATCTAACGATTGTCGAAGGCGACATGGCGCTCGTCCAGCGTTGGCTGCGATGGGATGCCTCGATGTGTACATCGGCGACGCTGGAGCTTGCTGCTGCTGCGTCTCAAGGTCCGATTCTGCGTCTTCTTTTCGAGCAGTTTCCAGCGCTAGCCACTGCAAAGATGATGGACCTTGTCGCCATGTCGGGCGATCTCGAGCTTTTGAAATAGCTTCATGTGACGGGTGCTGCATGCACCACTGACGCGATGGACGGCGCAGCCATGAACGGTCACTATGACATCGTCCATTTTTTGCAATCTGCACGGACCGAGGGCTGCACGATCACGGCAGCAACGGCAGCAACCGTCCACGGTCATGCGTCGATCGTTCGCTTTCTTCTCGAGCAGCGTACCGAAGGCGTTGATCCCTCGCTCAATTTTAAAGTGCCGCATGGCGAGCACAAGACGCACAGTGTACGAGGCGAGACGCACATTAAGGCCGTCGACCTTGTCGCAGCGACCGTCGAGCTGACGGACCACGCTTTCACTATGATTGTGGACAAGGGTGGTCTGGCAGTCCTTCGACATGTCTACGCGCGTGGGTACCTCAAACAAATGACCAAGCCATTACTGGAGCTGGCGGTCGCCAAGCAAGACCACGAAATGCTGCGCTACGTCCTCGCCTACATCGACCAAGAGCACCCGCGACCACCGAGCGACGACGAGTGGCTGCCAACGGACGTGCAACATGAGACCACCTCATTCAGTCTATTGGCCAACGGCCCCAGTCCGTTCGACCCGTGGGAGGGCTGCAACGTGATGGAGCTCGCAGCCTTCAACGGCGATCTGACGTCTCTCAAGCTCTTGCACGCGAGTCGCCTTCGCGTCGGGTCGAAGCGAGCCATCGTCTACGCCGCCTACGGTGGTCACCTGCACGTGCTCGACTGGCTGCACAAGAACCGACGCGATGGCTGTGGCGACGACGCGATGGCTCTCGCCGTCGCCGCCGGCCGTCTTGACGTTGTGCGCTGGCTCCATGAAGTCTACGGACTGTGTCGAACCCACGCCGCCTTGGCCACTGCAGCCTATATTGGTCACATGGCGATGGTGACGTACCTCTTGGACGTGCCAACGGGTGGCGTCGACAATCAGAGTGACACGCCTGATCTCTAGCGTGGCGACTTGCCCGCTACAATGAAATGGGTCCCTGGGCAACTCGGGTGTCGACTACGTCAGAGGGTCGCCGACGTACTGGGCGGCGAGCCAAGGCCACCTCGACATCCTGGAGCTGCTCGTCGCTCGTGGCTACGACGTGCCGCCGAATGCCATTGACAAAGCCGTGGAAAACGGTCATTTGCACGTTGTGCGCTTCCTCCACGAGTCGTTCGACCAACGTTGCGGCCGCCACGCGATCGTGATGGCGACATTAGGGACGCACGTCGACACCATCGCCTACGTCCTCTCTCGCCGCTGCTGGCAACTCGGTTCGTCGACGTCCAGCGACGACATCCCACTGCCCTTGCTACTCGTGGCCACTGCCCGCAGTGGTAGCCTCGACATCTTGGCGCTTGGGAACGGTGCTTTTCAATTACCAACGAAGCTACCAGGTCGCATCTCGGAGCGCATGATGGCCCGTGCAGCGTCCTACGGCCATCTCGACATGCTCCGCCATTTGCACGACGTCTATGGCTTTGGATGGACGCCAATGGTTGAAGAAGCAGCGAGACGCCGCGGTCACAAGAAGGTACTGCGCTACTTGGAGACGCTTGGGCCTCCGGATACCTCTGTTTACGGCACCGGGATTTGTGGCTAGATGTCGTTAGCATGTTTCTGGCAATAGTCGACGGACGCCGGCGTGCACCCATGCATCGCCGAGTGTGCGACTGGAAGACATTGCTAAATGACATAGCGTGTAGCACAACTTTGCACTTATAGAGATTGTGAATTGGGTAATGTTGAATCCATTGCTATAGACCATCAGTCGTTCCGCGAGTGTTCTTGGATAAGGCGCTGAATGTTCTGCAGGTCCTTGTAGAGACCTGAGAGTTCCTCCGCCCACTGGAGCGCAGGCACGGGCTTTCCGAGTGCGGCCATGTCGTCAGCGTGGCGCTTCCGAGCGTCAATCTCGGCGTTCACTTGCTTGGCGAGCTTGCGGAGCTCGGTGAGCGTTGACTTTGGCTCTCGCAGCGCATCTTGGTGACTGAGCTCTTTAAGAGATCTACACGCCACAACAAGAATTGTACCATTGCCAGTTGTAGAGTGGACGAATACCTGCGCCTGGCAGCATCTCACGCGGCAGGATCGAGCCCGGCAGGTAGGTGAATTTCTGCTGCAATTTCTCTTTTTCTTCCTTGGAGCCTGGAAACCTACGCAACATCATGCTTGCAAGGAAATACAAACGAAGCGAAGAGGCGGACTTGGAGACACGCGGGTGGTAGCCTTCGATGCTGGCCTTGATCTGTGCGAGCTCCTTCTCAATAACCTCCTTGGGTCGACGGTGGATCGGCAGCACATCAATGGCGTGAAATTGGTGCTACCAAACGCTCTCACGGATGGAGATCAAAGTGGCAACCTACCGAGGCTTGGTTGCTTGCGCAAGGTGCAGGGACCTTGATGGCGCGTGCTGTGTTGGACGTGGCGAGCTTAGAACTGCGTGCATCGCGCGCGGCGACGCCACCCCCGGGAATGAACGGTCCCGCGGACTCCCGCTGCTTGGTGAGTACCTCTACGTGGCTGCGTTGGCTTCTAGAGCATCAAACGTGCAGTGTACTGGGGTATTTGATTTGCGGCTTGGCATTGCCGTTGTAGAGCTTCTTGAGGAGCCGACCAGCCTCGGTATCGGAGCCAAACGCCCTACGTTCCATACCGTTAGACAACGCGACTCGGGAGGTCACCGACTTCCAAGCCTCGGTGTTCACTTCGACTTCGTTGTTCATGGCATCAATGAAAGTGATGACGAAAATAGACTCACGCTAATTATGAACCATCCGCCAGCACTTGGCCGTTCAGCTTGTGACGTGGGTCGGTTCCTCGAAAGGCTCGTATGCCGTCATGTCCTTGCGCAGCTACAAGGCGTGTCGACTCGTATACTCAGGCTCAACTGCTTATGTTAATCATTGTTAAACGGCACATGTTGGTCATTATTGTGCATTCTGGCTCTTGTTTCGCGTCGAACAACTTGCCGCGTTTTCCGACCGACAGCGTTGGTAACTCGTTGCGGTATTTGAAGCAAAGTACACTGAGCTTGTATCACGATGTTTACGCCGCTGGCCACGGTATCATCCTGGTTCCGATTACCTGGTCGAGGTGATAGGATAGCGGCCGAGGCAGCGGCGAGCACGTGGCCGTTGCGAGCGTTGAACGTTTTGCCTTTGGCGGTTGAGGACCATCGCCAGGCACTTTTCGACATCGATGGAAGCGCGTCTCGAGAAGGTCCGGCGCCAGACGGTCGCGACGAAGGCCGACGTCGACTTCTTCGTCGACGCAGTCACATCCAGCGCCTCGGTCGCCTCCGTCACATCGGCGATCGAGGCTCTCAGTCTACTCGCACGCACACCATCGGGGCGCACGCTGACGCTCGATGCCATCCAAGCTGCTGGCGACGCATTTGAAACAGCACTCGCCGCTATAACAACCAAGGACGAGACCATGCACTGCGCCACGATGTATGGACTTTGATGTCATCGGAACTAAATTGAGTTGCGTGGAAATAGCCTACTATTGGTGCGGATTGCCGAGTACAAGCTGCGCGCGGTTGATGCAATCGACTTTATGGGCGGCAACGCGTCGGCGACGATGGCCTTACTGCTGCACGTGCTCTCAGACGCTTCGCTCGTGCACCTTGAGCCGCCGCTAGTGCCCGCGCTTGCCCGCGTGCTTCACGAGCTCACGCTGCCGTGTGGATACCCTACCCCCAACGTACGTGGTTCCTACGTTAGCCTTTACGATTTCGTGGTAGGACGACCATGGGGACGTGGAAGGTTTTTCGCACGAGGTACAATATTGTCGATTGAACAGTAGACATGTATGACATTGTGGCTAGTTGCATGCGCGGGCGGCGGAGCTAATGGCGTCCAACGGATTGCACAAGGTCCTGAACGGACCAGTGTTTCGGCACTTGAACGCGGGCTTGCTCAACGCGTACTCGGACTCGGCGACGCTGCATCTCGCGATGGACTCGCTGCTCTGCACGATCGAGTCGTTCGCGCTGCTTTTGACCGACGTGCCGCTGCGCACGTCGTTTGTGAAGCATGTTTTGCTGTCGTCGGGGCTGCTCCACGATTGCCTCGTGCCCTACTTTCTCGTCGTGCTCACACTGCACCCGGTGAGCGCGGCCGCGCATCCCACCGAGCCAACGTGGTTTCAGTACAAGGATGCCGCGACCGGGTACTCGATCTGCAAATGTATCATAGTGGACAACTTGTCCTTTATGGTGCAGACATCCCTACTATTACAATTGCAAGACGCACGAAACGCGGTGGCAACTCCCGCCCGGCAACTGCGTGACGCCGGCGCGCAAGATTCAGCTGCACGTGCGCTGTCTCACGCACTGGCTACGGCTAATGGTCGCTTTGACGTTCCAAGCTGCGTCCATCCATACGACAGCGAGTCCGCTGACGGCGCCGTATCTCCATGAGTGGCTTAGCGGGCTCTGCGCTGCCGTGCTCGAAGCGCCGACCTCGTCAGGTATGTCGAGAGTGGTGGACTGCAAAAAGCAATTATTGAACTGCATTAGCGACACACCCCGTCGTGCTCTTCTTCTTGGAAAACGGCGCCGCGTTCCACTACTTTTTGTCCATCTTGATCAACGTCGACGCCTTTCAGCACGCCATGTACAACAGCAATAACCAAGTCGCACGGCTACTGGCGCTTCTCTGCGCACCGCTCGACACCCGAACGCGCTTCCACGCGAAATGCGTGCTCGCGTCGAAAAAAGGCCTGCACGTGCTTCGCGACAAGCTCTCGTTTACGCTCGTCCTTGGACTCTTGCAAGCCCCGGAGGTCTATTTTATGGCCCACCCGCAGGCCTTGCCGCAGCCAAAGGAGCGTGTACGAGCAATCGCCTTTCTGTATTCAGCTCACATCTTGGACTTGCTAGTGGGACCAGTACATTGGCAACGATGGCCACGCCATCTACTACTACAACGTCACGACGCACGAGTCGGTGTGGGTGCTTCCCCCCCCGTTGCCCCCCGGCTGGATTGTCGTGTGGTGCGAAGACTATGAGCAGGGCTACTTTTACAATTCGGTGACGCGGTCGTCGTCCTGGGAGCGCCCGGCCATGACTGAGCTACATAGCGCAGTGCGCCTTGCTGCGCCCGTGGGTACGCAAATCGTATGTGATGTAAGCTGGCCTTGAAAGGTGGGCCTGCGCAGATGCAACGTTTGAAGCGTACAGTGAACGCGTCATGCTCGAGTGGGTAGCGACCGCCATGCAGTTTCGCGGCCGCCGGCGCAGCGTCGCACCGACGAGCATCGGCCAACACGCTTCGGGGCATCGCCGGCCGAGCGTCGTCGCCCACAACCTCGATTACCAAGGGCTCTCGCGCTTCCATGCGCCCAAAATGTATCTATTCATATGTGTGAAGTCCTTACTCAGCGTTAATGGGCGTAGGTTGCCGCCCGTGCGCGACAAGAAGGTGTTTCAGCAAGAGAACGGCCCCAAGAGCCCACCGGCTGCAACGATTCCCGCCAAGTTTCTCTGCCCCATCAACCGCTCTCTCATGCTCGAGCCCATGTATTCGCCCGAGACAGAATTGACGTACGAACACCAAGCGATCGTGCACGTCGTTCAAGATGGTGCTGGCGTTTGCCCCGTGACCCAGCGCTCCGTGGTAACGTTACCACGCTGCTCGACATCTCGATTCATCCTACATGTTGCTGTAGGATTTACACAAATTGGTGCTCAACACAAAGTTGCAACAAGAGATTCGCGCTTTCCAGACAAAGTGGAAGACGATGCGGCCCTTGCACCGTAAGCTCACCTTTCATCGCACAAAAACGTCCTGTCGCGTTGTTCCTTGTCTGTGCATCGCATCCAATCGTGGAGCACTTGTTACGACGCAGCCCACAGCAATCTTGTACGCGGCCGGGACCGCCCAAGGTTGAGTGCTTGCAACGTTTGACCCCCTGAAAAGCCCATCGAGACGCTATTGCCCTTTTAGTATTTGTAGCAGACGGTGGTGTACACTGTAGCACTCCATTCCTATCTGCTTTGCACTGGTACACGCGCCAGATTGGAAGCGCACATCCTTTCTCCGTCTCGCATTTGGTGCGTGGTGGTTGTAGACGTTCTTGCTGCGCGCAGATCCAATCTGTCCCACACACCACGTCATCATTTCCATAATTTCCGCAATTGAGACCGCATCGTACAGTGTAGTAGCACGCCTCGATAGCACGCCTCGTCGACTAGTGTACATTCGCAAGTAAAGTTGATGGAGGGCATTCCATGCACGCTGCGGCGCACTCTGCCTCGTCGCCCTTTCTACTCTTGTACTGCACTTTGCCCTTTGGCTCTAATTTTAGCGCTTTCAAAATACGAAGCTATTTTCGCCCTTTCTAAACATAGGAACGCGCGCTTTTTGAAAAGCAGCGCCATCATTGCCAAGGTTCAACGCTACCGCACAAGCGATGGCCTTTCTCCAAAACTGGCAGCAGCAGCCTTTCTACACGCCTGTGCTCGTCAAGGTACCTGCCTTCTTCGACATGGATGGCTGCTCATTGTCCTTCTCCTCTTTAGCCGCATAGTATGGTCATGGAGACAGGCCACGTGTGCGTCGAGCCCGACTGCGGCCTCGTCTTTGAAGATGCGCAGGGTCTCAAAGACCACGTGACGCAGCACACGTGGGGCCCGCACACGGTACAGACGCACGAGAACGGCGCCAAGACCTTCCATTGCCTCGGGTGCGGCAAGGCCATGACGGACCGCAAGGTATGGATTTATCCATCCATGCGCGCTCTTCGGTGTCGCTCAGTGCACATGGTAGGTGCTTCGAAAGCACTTGTTGACGCACCAAGAGAAGCGGTTTTTGTGCACGTTTGACGGCTGCGACAAGAAATTCTACGAGCGCGCCAAGCTCAAGCGGCACATGCTCGTGCACACGGGCGAGAAGGCCTTTCGATGCACGTTCCCCGCGTGCGACAAGCACTTTGCGTACAAGGCGAATCTCAAGACGCATTTACGCACGCACACGGGCTTGAAGCCGTTCCCGTGCCTCTTTCCCGGCTGCCCGCGCACCTTTGCGCAAGCGTCGAATCGCAACTCGCACATGCAAACGCACACGCGGGCGTCGTCAAAAGCGTGGTCGGGCGACGCAAAAGAGACACCGATGCTCACGTCGTCGTCGGCGGCAATGGCCCAGTTCAAACTGCCGCCCATGGACTTGTCGCTGCAAGAGTTCCTCGGGCCCATGGACCCGATGCTGCAGCGCATTCCGACGCCACGCTTTGCCAAGACGCCGGGCACGTCGTCCTGCCATGGCAGTAGTAGTAGTAGCACTTGCATGTCGAGTGGCCACCCGCCGAGAGCGCAGTTGTCGCCGCTTGACTTGTCGCTCGACGGGCTCAAGTCGAGCGAGCTCTACAACATGCTGCCGACGCCTGGCTCGTTCCTCGGCGGCAACCTCTTCAGTTTTGATCCGGCGTCGTGAACATCCTTTCCGAGGCCCCATTTTTAATACACGGATGAATGACGTTGAATTAACTTACTCATTCTTCTGTTTACTCCTCCGTCGACTCGCGCGATGCACCAATGTCGATGGTCCAGACACTTGCCTTGTCCTTAAAGAGCTTTTGCACCGCGCCCTTGTCCGTCTTGGACGACAAGATGGCGCCCGAACTCGAAAGTACTTGAATCTGGGATGGCGCCGTCGAGGCCACCTCGTCCGCATCAAAGAGGAAGAGCGCGCACTTCCACTTGATCTCGTCAAACCCCCCAGAGATCGACTCGAGCTGCAATTCCAGCGACCGCGTCGCCTTGTCGCCCTTGCGTCGCAGTGTCAGCGTCGACGTCTATTGCAACAATAAGGCCCTTTGTTGCACAACTCTAATGATCAATGGACCTTGGTCGAGGGCTTGCTCCACCCGGTGCGCAGCCCCGAGAAGCCCAATTTCGATGAAAACTTCTTCATGAGACCCGACGACGACGACGACGGCGGTGCGGGCACGAGCGACCCGGACGCTGTCCGTGTCATGCGCGTCGCCTCGTTCGTCGGCACCGCCGTCACTGGACGTCTCACACTCGGCTTCGGACCCCGAAGTGCCGGTCAACGTCTTCGCTTGATGACGCGGTCTGTCACAAACGACGAGTGTTGGAGTTTGGAATGGATGGCGCCCGACGGCTTGAGGACGCGTGGAGAAGATTGAGATCGTCGGACCGCAGGACCGTGCTTAAACAGTTCGGACTCCCCCGTCTGCCCCCCACCCTTGATCGAAT
>NW_012156400.1:379064-413505 GCF_000151545.1 Saprolegnia parasitica CBS 223.65 | reverse complement strand
TGCGTGCTTTCCTAGCACCGAGCGCGATACGAACATGCGTGGACAGAACAAGGTTCGTACAAAGTCGATCGAGCCGAGCACGTCTTGGGTCGTGAGCATCGAAAGCGCCTCGGTCGTCGTCGGTGCCGGTACCGGAAACGCCGCCATAAACAGCGCGTCGGCGGTGACCACCGGTGGTGTGGCCTAGCACACCCATTAAACAACGTCCAAAAGGTAGAAGGTAGAAGCGTACGGCGGGTGGCGCAAACGAGTCAAAGCCCGAGACATACCCTGCGCTTGTTGCCGGCGCTTCAAAGCTCGCGAAATCGTCCTCGGCTTGCTCGCCAAAGTCGCCGAAATCGTCGTCGTTGTCGTTGTCGTTGCCGGCCCACGCCGAGGGCTGGACCCCCCAGCCACCGTCATTGGCCGGCGTTGACGTCGCCCACTCATTGGCTGGCGCCTTCTCGACAGCCACAAAGTCGCCAAAGTCATCGTCCACCGGCGTATCTTGCTGCACCTTGGCGGAGCCTGCGCTGAGCCACGACGACGTCGCATTGGCGGCCACCGTGCGAACGACAGCGGCGCGCTCCGTCCACGGCGTTGTGTTGCCCAAATCGGACGGCGCGGGTGACGACCGCGCGCTGCTGTCGGCTGGTGCAGACGACGGGACAGCAGGCGCCGAGGGTAGCCACGGGTTGCTCTCCGTCGCCGCAGGTGCGGTGAACACCGGTGTTGCGGCGGCAGGTGCGGTGAACCACGGGTTACTTACTACAGGTGACGCGGCTGGCGCGGCGGGTGCGGTTGCCCACGGGTTCTCAAACCCATCGTCGTCATCGTCGTCGTTCGTGGCGGTGGCCGTTAGCCATGGGTTGGTCGGTTGCGCCGGTGGGGGACTGGACTGCAACCACGGATTGGCGTCGACGGGCGCCGAGTCGGGCGGGGCTCTATCCTTGTCGGCAGCAGAAAGCCGCGGCTCGATTCTCTCTTCGGGCACTCGAGCTGTCTCTTGAAGCCACGGATTCGACGCCACATCGACGTCGTCGTCTTCTGCAAAAGAGTTGTCGGCAGCGACCGTCGTCGTCGACTCGGTACCAAAGGCGGCGTCATCATTGGCGCTGGCCGAGAGCCAAGAATGGCTCGCACTCGATGGTGTGTCATTGACCGGTGCGACTTGCTCGAGCCACGGGGTTGCCGCGGCCGATGACGCCGCGTCGTTGATCGAGAACACTGCCGTGTCTTCTTCCTGCACCGTCGCCGTGGTACTCTGCCACGGGCTGGCTGTGAACACGTCGTTCGGGACCAATGTCGCGTCTTCGGCAGTAGTCGAGTCGTCGTAGTCGACAGCAGCCGAGTCGTCGTTGTCAACTGCAACGGAGAAGTTAGCGTCGATACCAGCCGAAGAGTCGACCCACTCGCCCGACGACGTGTCCGCGACTATTGCTTCCACAGGGCTACTTGGGCTCTCCTCTAGCACCTCCGTCGGTTCGTCGACAGCCGGTGCAATCGGTTCGGCAATGATCGTATCGTCTTCACCTGCGTCGGTGGTTGCACCCGCCGCAACCACGTCGGGCGTGGTGTCGTCGTCGTCGTCGTCGTCCAGATCCACCGCATTGAGTACAGTGTCAAGTGTCGACGCTGGTGGTGCTGCCCAGTCGCTCGTCACCGTCTTCTCCACGCCAAGGTCGTCGTCGTCGTACGAGAAGGTACTGGCGGACGTCGATGCAGCAAACGCCGCGTCAAGGACTTCGTGGTGGGCGGCGGGGCTACCGACCGAGAGCGTTTGGTCCGAATTGGACGCTGTCCAGTCAGCCGTCGTCTCTTCGTCGTCGTCGTCCACGGAGCTCGTGACGGTAAACTCGACCGTCGACGCCGACGGTGACGGCGCTTCCATCATCATCGGGTCGTTCAGCGCTTGCTCCGAGGATGGGCTCACAAGATCTTGGTACACGGAGCGACTGTCTTCTGTGGCCACGTTGGAGACGTCGTCGCCATCTTCGGGCGCAGCGTTGTCAGCAGGGTTCATGAACGAGAAAACGCTATGGCCTGCCGGACTCGAGACGTCGTTGGCTGCTACCCGCTCGGGCGACGACGGTTCGCTAAACGCCACGTAGCCGTCGTCGTCCGACAGCCCGACGTCGTCGTACGCGTCAAGGTGGGACACGACCTGCGACACGGGGCTCACGAGGTCCTGGTACACCGAGTGACTGTCTTCCGTTGCAAAGTTGGACGCATTGTCGTTGTAGTGAAGCGCACCGACATCGTCGGTTTGGAAAACACTTGCCTCGTCATCGATGGACGTTGTCGGCTCTGAAGCGTCGACCGACGTCACTGTCGGCACCGCGGACATGGCGTCCTCCACGGACGTCGCATATGTGGAGGTAGTGTCGATCGAGGCAGTGGCGAGGTCATGGACGACGACTTCTCCTTCTTCGACGACTCCTGCTCCTTCTTCTTCGAGGACGCCTGCTCCTTCGACGACGTCTTCTTCGAGGACGCCTGCTCCTTCGACGACGTCTGCTTCGACGACGGCATCGTTGACGACGTCTCCTGGTTCCTCGTCGTCATCAATTGAAAACTGGTTTGCGAAGCTGTCGACGAGGCCCGCGTGAATGGCCTCGTCATCATACCGCAGCGGGGGCATTTCCTCGAGCTCGAGGACGACGGCGACGGTTGACGTCGGTTCTGGGACCTGGCCGTCGGTACTGTCGTCAGTGGGCACATCTCTCGACGATGGTTCAAGTCGTGCAGCACCGTCGGGGTCGTGGCGGGCCACAACTTCGTCTGGTGCTTGGTCGTGCTGGATGTGCTCGTCGACAACGTCCGTGCCACCGCTGGACACGACGTCGGTCGACTCCTTGCTCACAATATCATCATCGTCATTGTCCTCGTCTGTACTGTCTTGGTCGGCCATGGTCCGAGACGTCGGAGGCACCGCAGCGACGCCTTGGACAACTGCAACGTCGGCAGCCGACGCATACAGGACAGCATCTGTCTCAGCGTCATCGTCGAGGAAGCCAGAGACATCCTCGCCGATGGCCGGCGTCGATGACAGAGCGTTGTCATCGCAAGGCGCACGGACTGTTGTGACGACGTTGGTGTCACCGTGTGTTGCAGCGTCGACCTCGAGGAAGCCATCGACTTCGTCGCCGATCGTCGGCGGGGCATTCTCGTCGTCATGTGCCCCGCTGCCGACGGTCGTCGCATCAAAACTCTGGCACCCGTCCTTGTCTGCGCTGCCGTCCTGTGTGCAGGTCTCGACACCGATGTTGGCTGTCTCGTCGTGAGGCACACCGTCCTGGACATCGCGGTTCATGTGGTCATGCAAAGGGATTGGGGTTGCAAAGGAGAGCTCGGTCGCGTCGTTGGCGGCGGCAGGCGAGTCGGACCCGACAAAGGCTGCTGCAGCCATCGTCGGCTCGTCGTGGACCGGCGACGGGATCTCAAAGGAGGACGGCGCCATGACAGACGGTGCGTAGCGCGTCGGCTCGGGCTCTGTCGGAAACGACGATATAGTACCAGGCAAGAGAATTCCTTGCGAGGTAGCGTCGGCTGCGAACGGATCGGGCCCCGACGGCGCCGGCGAGTCGAGCGCGATAAAGTCGTAGGACGCGGTGGCTGGAGGCTGCGCGCGGGGCGAGTGGACCCAGAATTCGCGCAAGTCCTCCGAGAAGTTGAGGTCGTGCGTCACGGGCGCGACAGTGGTCGGGCCTGGCTGCGAGAGACCGAGAAAGTCATCCCACATGCTCTCGCGCGCCGCGACCGGCGCCGCGTGGCTGCTGCCCGTCGACATGAAATCGGCGAGATCGTCGCCCCACGAGAGCCGCCCAGTCGTGGCGTCGGCCGCAGCGGCGCTTGGCGCCACCGAGTCCCACGTGGCGCCGCTCGCCGTCGATGGCCCAAGGCCGCCCTGCAGCAGGTCGACCGAAGATGCGTCTAATGGAGCTCTCGAGGTCGCACTGGACTCGCCAAAGATGTCGTCGAGGTCCTTGATCGCCGAGATCGTCGGGGCGTCCGCCATCGCCTCAGCCGCCTCAAGTATCGGCGATGAAGATGGTAATGGTCCGGATACATTACCAAAACCATCCGGATAATCCTGCCAAAGCTGACCGCGCTTGGCAGCTGATGTTGTTCGCCCTGTACATGGCCGCTCGGACTCCGCCTGCAATTGCTCGCGCGCCCATGGATACAACAATGTCCTGTAAATGTGCGACAATATGTCGTATTGTCTTGTTGGTCTATGCAGTGTCGACTGCACGTCGCACGTATGTGGGAGCGCCGCAGCGAGGGCCGAGACTCAACTGCCGCGTTCCAAGTACGTCATGGCCTCGTACAGGCCAGTCGCAACCCTGAAGTACGTTAGCCCGAGCATGCGTGAGCGGCCATGTTGCTGTCCGTGCAGCGGCTACTCGGGCATGACGACTCCTCTGCCACGCGCCAGGGTAGCCGCCATCAAGACATGACGCTTGAGTGAGTCCCCGCACACGAAACAGTGTTGTGTCGGCGCCCTTACTGAGTTTGAACCCACACGAAGGCGCCTTGAGCAGGTTGCCATCCTCGCTCCGATTATCGCTGCCACACGGCGCGGCCACGCTGGACGACACGAAAAAGCGCTTGTGGTGCTGCCACGCGTAGCCGGATACGACGCCACTTGCGCAATCGTCGTATCCGGATGGCGACTGATTGCGCATTGCTCGAAGATCGCAAGGTCCATGGCGGATCATTTCCCAATTCGCTACACCGCCATGTCGACGACGAAAACCTACCAGATCGCAGTCCTGCCCGGCGATGGCATTGGCCCCGAGGTCTGCGCCGAAGCCGTCCGCGTGCTCCAGACCATCGGCGGCCTCTTCAAGCACCAGTTCGCGTTCCCGACCGCGCTCTGTGGCGGTGCTGCGTACGAAGCCCATGGCTCGCACCTCCCGCAGGCAACGATCGACCTTGTCAAGGCCTGCGACGCCGTGCTCTTTGGCTCTGTTGGCGGGCCCACGGATGCCCAAGAAGACCCCAAGGTACATTGACCATACGAGCACATCGAGGCGGGCGCTCACGGGTCATATAGTGGAAGGATGCGGAGAAGAACTGTATCCTGGGCCTGCGCAAGAACTTCAACCTCGCCGTCAACATTCGCCCGGGTACGCATCCATACTAGGATGCTACCAAGCAGGCACTCATGCATGCGATAGCCAAGATCTACTCGATGCTGCCGGACCTCTCGCCGCTCAAGCCGAGCCTCGTGCAGGCCGGCGTCGACATGGTCATCGTGCGCGAGCTTGTCTCGGGCATCTACTTTGGCGAGCACTCGACGACCAACGGCGTCGCGCGCGATGTCATGATCTACACCGAAGACGAAATTCGCGTCCCCGTCACCTTTGCGTTCGAGACTGCGCGCCACGTACAACGTCGAGTCGCCGCTGGTCGATGCTCATATCACTGGTAGCGCGCCAAGCGACTCACGGTCGTCGACAAGGCCAACGTGCTCGACTGCAGTCGTCTCTGGCGCAAGGTCACCAAGGAAATCGCGACCGCGTACCCGGACGTGGCCGTCGACTACATGTACATTGACAACGCCGTCATGCAGCTCATCAAGAACCCGTCCCAGTTTGACGTGATTGTCACGGGCAACATGTTTGGCGACATCCTCTCGGACGCGGCGTCCGTCCTGCCGGGGTCCCTCGGCCTCATGCCGTCGGCCAGCCTCGGTACTGAGTTATTGCGATCTTCTTGCATTTTTCGCTCATCGATATCTAGGCGACAAGATCCACCTCTTTGAGCCCATTGGCGGGTCGGCGCCCGACATTGCCGGCAAGGGCATTGCGAACCCGATTGCGCAGATCCTCTCAGGCGCGCTTCTGCTGCGCTACTCGTTCAAGATGGAGGCCGAGGCCGCGCTCATCGAGGCCGCGGTCAACGCCGTGCTTGAAAGCGGTCTCCGCACTGGCGATTTGACGCGAGACCGGACACACGCCGTGGGCACCAAGGCCATGGGCGATGCGATCGTCGCACGCATCACCGCGCTCTTCCAAGCGCCTCACTAACGCGTAACAACCTATTTGTGCTGGTCTCTTGATCGCATACTCGCAACTTCTCAAAAGACAGGAGATGTGGAAGACGCCAGACGCTAGCAGGTCGTGTAGCACATCCGCTCCATCGCGCCTCTATGCCGCCGCCAAGAGGCCAAGACGGTCTTTGTAATAGAGCGCGTGGTCCGGGTCAATGGTTCGGAGCGTTTGGTAGACGTCGATGCAGCGGGCAATCGACTCGGCAGCGCTAAGTGTCCAGTATAAGAGGCCAAAGGATCCAAGAAGGCGACGAACCTCTCTGCATCCTCTGCACGCTCGACGACCGCTTCCTTCTCGAGCACAAACGCCAGCGTCACCTACAGCCACACTCGTGCATATGGGTGATCAAGTTGGAGATAACGTACGAGCGCCATTTTGGACTCGGGCTCGAGCTCCACGAGCTCTTCGATCCAGCTCACTTGCTCCTGGAGAAGCTCGTGCAGCGTCATGTGCATGCCATGGTCGTCGTCAAACTCGTTGTCGATCGCGGGGTCGTTCTCGCATACGTTGGACGGCGGCGGCGGCGACAAGACGAGCGACTCGACGACCCACCGGTAGTAGAACCAGTTGCTTTGGTCGTCCGGCTCGGTAAAGACGGCTTGCTTGACGAGCTCGATCTCCATCATCGCGACTTCGAGCGGCAGCGGCGACGGCAGCACCAGCGTGCGCTGCTGGAAGGCAGAGTAGTTGCTGAAGTTCTGCTCAATCTTGGTCATCGTGAACGCGAGCACGTCGTCAAGCGGCGTCTTGGCAACACGCGCCACGAGCCGGCGGTAGTTCCAGCAGTGAAAGTTGCGCTCGTCCTTGTTGAGAAGGAGGTCGCAGAGCTGCAGCTCCTTGGTGAGGTCGACCATGCCCTTCTTGACGAGCCACTCGCGCTGGAACCACGCCGAGTAGCTCTTCGGGTTCTTCATGAGCGCCTCCTGCGTCAAGGCGCACTCGGCCTCGCCGAGCGCTACCTTGGCGCTCGCATCCTTTGCGATCAAGTGCTCGATCGTCGCCCGCCGGAACGCCCACACGATCCAAAATTCGGGGTTGAGCGCCACGACGTACGCCGACAGCTGCAGCGACGCCGCGTCAAACTGCTGCGCATTCTTGAGGGCCATGACTTGCGCCGAGACCTCCTTGTACTTGGCGACGAGCGCGACCATCGCGGCCTCTTCCTCGGGCGTCTGCGCCACGTCCGACTTGCGGATCCCGTGCATGTTGCAAAAATATGGTGGCGTCTGGGATGCACCAGGACATTAGGCCATTCCGCGTCCTAATTAGGCTATTAGTATTTTGCATCAGGCCATGCTCTCGTCCCGTGCACGGCTCGCGGCCAGAGAGAGCGCCAAGGACGGGTCGCTCGCCCGCCCGGGGTACCTCGCGCAGCTCGTGGCCGAGTGCACTGATGCAGCAACGACCCCCGACGCCAAGCTCCAGTGCGTGGCCCACCTCGCCAACTTTGGCTACGACCCGATCAACTATATGCATCTGCTGCGCTTGAACGTCCTCGACCTGTTTGTGGATGTGCTGGACGAGGCCCTGCAATCGCCCAAGGCAACCGAGATGACGACGTCGTTTGCACGCTTGGCGATGCAAGGAATCTGCAACGTGGCGGCCGACCCCAGGTTCCAGGTGCTGCTCATGCAGAACGATGCACTGCCGTTGCTCGCCGCCGCGATCCAAGTCGAGGACAGGGCCACCCGCGTGTCAGGTCTCACGACGCTCTTCTTCCTCCTCGACGCACCGCCCAACGTCGTGCCCGAGGCGGCGCTGCGCAAGGACGCATCCATCCATGCGATCGTCGCGGTCGCGGCTCAGTCGACCGAGACGGTTGTGGCCAACACGGCGCAGGCCTTTCTCTCGCGATGTGCCGAGGTGGCGGTCGAGGACGATGCCACCGACGAGTCTACCATGGCGCGATAGCAACATGCAAGTGTGTAATTTACACGCGAATATAGCACTGTACAAAAAGGCTCGTTTACTCTTCCAAGTCGGGCAAGTCTTCGTCGTCCGAGTCCTCGTCGTCCATGCCGTCGGGCATCATGCCGGCGCCCTGCTGGGCCATCATCTGGTTGATGTCAAAGCCACCGCCGCCGCTGAGCGCGCTCATGTCAAAGCCTTGGTCGTCTTCGGCGTCGTCCTCGTCGACGTACTTGTTCCAGTCGACCTTGACGTTGGTCTTCTCGAGCGCCTTGTCCTTAAGGAGGTGCGGCCAAAACTCGGCCTCCTTGTCCTTCTTAAGGATGTAGAAGTGCACGTTGCGCGCCGTCGTCGCCCACTTGGACTCCTTCGCGGCCGTGTCCACTTCGTGCATAAAGTCCAGCGTCACCTCGTACTTCTGCTGGTTGCTCACGCCGGTAAACTTGAGGCTCGAGTTGGTCAAGATGACCTTCTCGTCCTTGACGTCCGGGAGGTCGATCGTCACGTAGAGCGAGTCGGCGCGCTGCGCCCACTTGACGGGCGCCCACAAGGTCGTTTGGGTCATTGGAATTGACTTGAATACTGACGCCACCTCACCACCGACCGAACGCAGTCTTTTCCAGAAGCCAAGTCCGGATCCGGATAAGACAACTGAAAGATCGCAACACATGGACAAGCCGACCGCTGCATGGACGGGCCACCTTTGCCGCACCGAATCGATCGACCGACGCCATTCGCTTCCGGTGCTGCCACATTCAGCGTTAGGAAGCACCTCGGTGCTGCACGCCACAGCCTTGCGTGGGCATGCGTTGATGGCTGGCGACAACCATGATGCGACACTGTCGCGACGACATGCAGCAAGACCGAGTCGAGGACATGCAAGAGTTGTTATCGAAACAGGGGTGGCTTAGACAAGCACGATGCGGCGCATGCTAGACGACGATGGAGGGGTGATGTACTGGACGCGCTGCGCGGCGAGATGCCAGTTGAGGCGAGCGATGGCGACGCAAAGCAAGATGGCTTGGATGGTCTCGGCACAGCCAATCGCATACCAAAAGCCGGGAAGGTCCCACGCAAGGTAGATGGGCATAAAGACACAGAGCGGAATGAGCACGCAGATGCGGCCGAGCACCGAGACGATCGCGACGACGTCGCCCATGGCCAGCGCAATGAGGGCACCGCCGAGCAAGGCGCGGGCCAGCGTCGCCGCGACGCCAAACACAAACACGTCCGAGGCGTCGGCGCAAAGCGCTTGCACCGCCACGTCACGCGTCCAGAGCGAGATGATAAGTGTCTGCAACGGCAGAAGAACACTGAGTAGCACCAGCGTCGCGCCGCCGACCACGACAGTACCCAGCGAGAGCACACGCCGGGCGCTGCGTGCACAGCCTTGCCCGAGGTACCGTGTCATGCGCGCTTGCGTCGCGGCGGCGGCGCCGTGGATGACGGCCGAGATAACCCCAAAAAGGCCGAGAAGGATCGCTTGCGCAGCGGCGACGGGATATCCGAGGTAGCCCGAGAGCGTGCCCATGAGCGTGAGCGGGACATAGTCCATGGCGGCAGCGGCGCCCGATGGCACGGCGAGTGCGGCAAACGTGAGAAAGTAGTCGGGCTCGATGCAGGCCCACGACCAGCCGCCCCAAAACTTGGCGTGGTACCGCTTCCACAGCAGCGTGTACGCGGCAAAGACA
Source organism: Saprolegnia parasitica CBS 223.65 (assembly GCF_000151545.1). NCBI lineage: Eukaryota > Oomycota > Saprolegniomycetes > Saprolegniales > Saprolegniaceae > Saprolegnia > Saprolegnia parasitica. The sequence goes on along the minus strand of NW_012156400.1, from coordinate 403,868 downwards.
GCGAGACGAAAGAGAGTGCTCACGGCGCCGGCCATGGCCGCGCCGGCGACTCCATAGCGTGGCACGAGCAGCAACGTCGCCACAAGATGCACGCCGACTGCGGCAAAACTCGCGACAGTAGTGGGGACAATGACGCCGTGCGTGTCAAAAAAGGCCGCGAGTGCACAAAAGAGGTACTCGGGCACGACACCGAGGCTGGCCACGCGGGCGTACGAGCGACCGAGGCGCACGGTCGCCGCGTCATCGACCGAGAGGCCAATCATGTCGCCGACAAAGTAGTGCCACAGTATCACGGGAATGGCGCTCACGAGAGCGAAGACGATCGAGGTCTGTAGCCACGTCCCGAGGAGCACGTCGTAGCCCGCGCCCTTGGCCTGCGCGCATAGCTTTGTCACGACGGCAATCGCCGCGGTCATAAATGCCGTCGGCAGACCGATCCATGCCTGCGCCAGCGCGGCGGCGGCGAGCTCGCGCGTGCCAAGATGCCCAAGCACCGCCGCCGTAATGAGCGTGACGAGGTGCCGCGGCAGGCTGCGCACCGAGAGACGCAGTGCGAGGAGACTCACGGCGCCGAATTCGCGGTGCAACGGGAGCACGACGTGCGGCTGGATCCCATCCTCGTACTGGAACGGTGCGGGTGGACTTAGGAGTGTCGAGCCTTCGGACGCCATGCTGAGGGTGTCGAGAACGAATTGTGCCAAATGAAGTGCTTGGAATGGGTCCCAGCCAATCGGCATCGCCCAGATGGCTACAGACTGCAGTCTCACACCAGCCTTTCAAGCCGCTGTGTTGCCCAGCTGCCACGTTCGCGCCAAGCTGATACACTAACTTCGCGCGCGTTTCGATCGCCACCACGTGGTTGGGTGTCGCGCCGCCACGAATTCAGTCGACTTGTGCACTGTAATATATACTGCAATATGTGCGTTAGTCGAAGAGTACTTGCGATGCGTTTCTAGTCGTTGCGATGAATCTCTCTCGTATCGCGGATGCTACCGGTATGATGTTTGCACCATGCTGCTAGCCGCACTTCGACGCACGTCGTCCAAGCTGCCACGTCAGATCGTATTCACACACAGCGTTACAAACCAACTCGGTCGCCAATGTGGCATGTGCCACCTTTAGATGCCTAAACAAGGTGTTTGCCGCAAATAGACGATGATGTTGAAGCGTGGCGTCTACAAAAAACCTGGTGAAACCGACTTCAACATGGCAAGTCACTATGCAGTATACTATTTCCAAGGCTAAATAGAGTGTCACTATACAAAGGTCGTTCAAGTCAGGTACATTGTCGGTCCTTGGGCCTGGGTCCGATGTGCACTGTGGGGAATTTACGGGTCAATTAAATACAAAAATTTAAATAAACATCTCTTTGGTATGGAATGGCACGAATCCTAAAATTAATATGCACATTCCCCATTTAAAACAAAGATCGCCACTTGCTTCAACGTGGCACGAGCGCAATGCCAGTTTGCCTTTTCACCGCTAAGAAATGACTGCCAAGAAAACGTCGAGCGAGCATTGGTATGGAATGGCACGAAATTTAACTCAAACAGCTCTTTGGTATGGAATGGCACGAAAACTAATATTAATATGCACATTCTCCATTTAAAACAAAGATCGCCACTTGCTTCAACGTGGCACGAGCGCATTGCCAGTTTGCCTTTTCACCGCTAAGAAATGACTGCCAAGAAAACGTCGAGCGAGCAGTCGTCGCTCCTCAAGGCCGAGGTCGAGATGTATGGCACGACCGACAAGAAGACGGACGATGCGCCGGCCGTCCCGATGCCGGATGCAATGATCCCCGTTAGCCAAGAGATCCGCGAGCTCACGAGCATGGCTGTGCAGCTCTCGATGCGGCAGATGGTGCGCCAAGCCATGACACTCACGGACGCAGCCTTCCAGGGGCACATTGGCACCAAGCAGCTCGCCGGTGTTGCGCTTGCCGGCATGTGGATGGGGGTGCCCTCGGCCTTTATCCAGTACTCGATCCAGGCGATCCCGACGCTGTGCGGCCAAGCGTACGGCGCGGGCAACAAGGTGCTCGTGGGCATCTGGCTCCAAACGGCCGTCGTCTTTGCAATCGTGACGTGCATCCCGGTCATGGTCTACTACATGTTTGTCGGGCGCATGATTGCCTTGACGATGGACGACGCCGAGACCGTACGACGTCCTTCTTCAACGAGACACATCTCTCATTTCGCACCTGTAGGTCTACTACGGCAGTGAGTTTGCCAAGGTCATGGCGCTCGGTTTGATCCCGCAGTTCATCTACAATGCATGTGCGTCCTACTTTGCCGCGCAAGGCATCATCATGCCGGCGACCTTGTGCAGCGGCACGACGATGCTCCTCAACATCTTCTTCAACCAGCTCTTCATCTACGGTGGCTTTGGCTACGATGGCCTCGGCTTCATCGGCTCACCGATCGCGACCGTCACGAGCACGTACCTCCAGCTCATCCTCTTTCTTCTCTACACGGTCGTGTGGAAGAAGTACCATGTCGACTACTGGGGCGGCTGGTCCACCGAGTGTCTCAAGCGCGAGCGCGTCCAAATCTTCCTCTCGCTCGCCGTGCCCATGGGCATGTCGTCGGTCGTCGATTGGAGCTCGGCCGCCGTCGCGTCGGCCTTCTCGGGCTTCCTCGGGCCGCAGATTGCGGCCGCCATGTCGGTACTCAACGGGATTTACGGTGTCGCCAACTCATGCGTCTCGGGCTTCTCGATCTCGACGCAGATCCGTATGAGCCGGTACCTCGGCCAAGGCCACGCGGTCGCCGCGAAGCGGGTCTTGCTGCTCGGCGCCCGCATCGTCATGTGCTCGGCGCTCGTGCTCATGACGTCCGTCTACTTTCTCCGCAACTTCCTTTTCCGCGTCTGGAGCAACGACCCGGAGATCAACGAGCTCTGCGCGTCGTCGCTCGTGTTCTTCATCCTCTGCGTCATGGTCGCCTTTGGCCGCTTCCTCCTCACGGCGTCGATGAACGCACTCTCGATGGCCGACGTCAACCTCATGGCCAACAACGTTGCGTCCTGGTGCATCTACGTGCCGCTGAGCTACCTCTTGCCCATCACGCTGGCCATGGGCATCGATGGCTTCTGGATTGCCGATACGTTCGGCGAGATGTTCAAGTTCGTGGTCCTCGCCTGGGGCCTCCTCCGCGTCGACTGGCAAGCGCGCGCCGAGCAGGCCATGGCCGCGGCCGAGAAGCCCGACATGATGCGCCCGGACGAGGAAGAGGCGCGGGAGCTTGTCGCCTATGGCAACGAAGCACTCACACCCGGCAGTGCCCGGTCGCCATCCGTGGCCTTTACGACGCGCACGCCGCACACGCCCACGCTCATGCAGCGCGCCATGTCGCTCACACCCAAGCGCACCAAGCACATCTAGTCTTGTCGAGCCAAGGGTCCATTTGAAGCGTCCGTTCTATTGAGCCTTTCGGTTGAGTGCATCGTTCATACGCTGCAGATGACACGCGGTCTGCTATTTGGTTACACGGGTGCTCGCCGCTCGATCGGTAGCAGCGGCGCCAATGCAGCGTCGACATCGCTGGCTAATGGCGGAGCGACCTTGGTCGACGCGAGGCGTTGATCCATGAGCTCGGAGCTGGGTGGTACCATTGATGGCGGGATTTTGGTCGAGCCGCGGTCGTCCGAGGGCGACACAACGGCCGGTGCCAGGAGCCCGCGCTTGGATGAAAAGAGGTGCGACTGCGACAGGAGCTTGATCGGCAGCTTGCGCCGGGAGGATGCCTCGGTCGACAGGTCCATCTTAATGTTGCGCTGGAGCTTCTGCCGGGGTTTTCGCCCGGGCAGAAAGGCGACAAACGTGGCCTCGGACGTCGTACCTGATGGCGGCTTGGCGCTAAAGATGCTTCGGAGCCCGAGAAGACGAATCGCGTTGCTGGCTTTTTCACGCGCGGCTTCGGCGGCCACGATCTGCGCCGCAAGCGCTTTGGCCACGCGGACGTACGCCTCGACTTGGTCGGCGAGCGCTGTTGTGGGTGGGTGCTGGAAGGGTCCGACGGGCGACGACCGACAGAAGAGCAACTTGGAGAAGCGCGGGAAATGGAGAAAGGCCGGAATGCGCCACGTGGTCGGCTTTGGACGACCGCTGACAAGGTGCTCGTAGATGGCAACCGTGGCTTGAAAGTGTTCGATGGCGGCGGTCCACTCGGACTTTTGAACCATGACGAGGCCCGTGAGGTACTCGATCTTGCATTGGTGCAATGTGATTCTTTCATCGTTAGACGCAAAGTGGAGCGACGGGCCGCGCGATAGGCGCGATAGGCGCCGCGCCGCGTGGCGGTCACTCGACCCGACCAGCGCCAAGTGGCGGCCACTCGACCCGCTGCCCCCCAACGTCGCGTCGGTGAGCGCCAACACGTCACCGGCGGAGGTGAGACACGTGAGGGCATAGTCCGAGACGCCGCGCAGCAGGGCTTCTTCGGCGCCGCGGCAGTAGTGGTCCATTGCATCGGTGTACATGCGGCAGCGCGACTGATGGTACGCGAGATGGCTGTAGTACTGGAACCGCGGTAGCCGGTGGCTGGGCACTTCGTATTCAAACCAATTGGCAAAGACCTTGTGGATAACCTCCCGCTGCGACGGCAGCATGACATTGTACACAACGGTGCGGGCTTCGGACGACGTGTACTCGATGGTCTCGTTGTGCTTGTCAAGTTTGAGGATGCCGGCGGCTTCGAGCGGACCAAGTCCACTTAGCGCTTGGATAGTGACTGTCTGTGCGAGCAGCCGTGTCGAGCCGCCGCTGTGGACGCTGCCGTCGTACGACGCTTTTGGTGCAAAGCTGCTGTCGGCTTCGAGCTGAAACACCGTGCGCAGCACAAACGAGAGGCAGTCGAGCGAGACGTACTCGAGGCCGACGCTCGCAATGCGCAGTGCGAGCTGCGAGATCATCGAGAGCGAGTCGTAGTGGTACATGACCTTGGCACGCGTCTGCACCGACACCTCCATATCGACTTCGTGAACGTCCTTGTGGACATGGCAGACACCGCGCGTGACATCAATTTCGATGGCTTCGACTTCGAGGAGCCGCTCCATGAGCGTGATCGTGTCGCGCGGGTTGCCATGGGCGCGGCCGTGGACGAATTCGAGCAAGTACGAGTTCATGATAGCGATGCCGTACCGATGACTCAGAAAGAGCGACGTGTCGCGAAGACTGAGGTTGCTCAGTTCATACCGAAAAGTCAGTGGTGCCATCTCGAGCTTCTTGAACGCGTCGTGGCTCGGTGCCGCGTCCGTGCGGTGGGCGACGACGACTGCAATGTTGCTCGAGACACTTGCGGCCGTCGTGAGGAGGTCCCAGCTTTGTCCGTCGACCCACTGCGCATCGTCGACGACGAAGAGGAGCGGGCGACTCATGGACGCTTGCTGGAGGATCGCCACGACCATCACGATCAGCTCCTTGAGCAGCGCGTCCTTGTTGGCCGCGAGCGCGAGCGTATAGTTGTTTTCGGGAAAGCAGTGCGGAATGAAGAAATTGAGCAACGGTAGCAGCTCGGGCGAGAGGCTTCCCGACTGCACAACCGAATTCACAAACGCAAGGCCGCTACCGAGCGCGATAGACTGATCAATACGCACGGCCGACACGAGTGACTCGACGCGCGATCGGTCGGCGTTTGCATCGTCGTCATCATCGTCGTCATCATCGTCACCATCGTCGTCGTCGTCGTCGTTGTCGTCGTCGTCGTTGTTGCCGCTGTTCTTGCTCGTGACGACGGCGCCGGGTAATCGCGACTTTTCCGTGTTGACAACGATGACGTCGATCATACGCCCCGATGGCGACGGCGCCAAAGTGTTGGTCCGCCACGACACACCGCGCGCGAGAGTGTTTTGCGTCAAGGCGCGTGCGCTGCCACTAACGGTCGGTGGCAGCGACCGCATGCTACCTGCCGTCGCCAATGTCTGGCCGCTGCCGTTGGGCGATCTCGAAGCATTGTTGTTATGATCGAGCACCGAGAGTCGGCGGCCGAGGACGACGAAGCCTGCATCCGACTCTTCGACGCGGTGGGCTTTGACGCGGTTGGTGCCACAGATGATGGTGCTCATGAGTTTCTTCCATATATACAAGGGTGTGTTCTTCTCCACCGAGTCCCCGGCGGCATACACGACGTTGGGGTGGACCTTGGTCAAGTGGCGCAAGAGGCACGACTTGCCGACACCGGTAAGCCCCCGAAGTAAGACGACTCGCTTCTGAAGCGGGTCGAGTTGCTCCGACGGCATATGCGACGAGTCGGTCGATTGAAACCGAGCAGCAAACGCTTGAACCCGCTTGATCACATTGACGTAAATGTCGGGCGACAAGAAGATCTCGCCATGGTCGAGCGGGTGCGCCTTGTTGTCGGTATTTGCATCGCGAAAGACTCGAAAGACGGTGATCGTCGTCCCTTTTCCCTTGACGAGCACCGGCGAGCCTTGGTCAAACTCAAATAACGTTGTGGTTGCCGACTGCGTCGCTTCGTCGCAGAGAATTTGGCCGGGCAACGCCACCGACATGAGCCGCGCCGAGAGGTTGATTGTATCGCCCACGACCGCATACTCGGCCCGCACCGCGCTGCCTACAAAAACGCGACTTCAACCACGACAAGACGCCGGGTTGGGATACCGATGCTGCCGCAAAACGCGGGCCCGGACGTGATGCTACATCACCGTTGATCAAGACGATGAACCGACGCACATTGAATTACCCAATGCAGGCTTTGACACCTTTCTCTTGCAGGTAGAGTGCCATGCGAATGCCATGTAGAGCTACAACCAAATATGAAAGTGCAAAGTTGAAAGTGCAAAGTGAAAATGCCAATCGGTACCGTTGTTTTCGTGGTAGAACGGGGGCAGCCCGACAATGACGATGGCCACGGCGCCCTTGTCATCGATGAGAAATTGTCGGATTGTAGCTACGTAGCCTCCATCATCGACCCCACGACTAAGCGCTGGTCAGAGAGGCGTACCGTGCACGCGGTAGGCGGCGTCTTGCACGGCGCAGAGACAGCGATGCACCTCCAAGAGCTGCGCTTGCGGGTCCGTAATCGTTAAAATCTCGCTAAACTTGATAAAGATCGCCGTGATCGAGCGCATGCCGTTGATCACAAGCTTCCCTTTCCCAAGCGAGAGCGAGATGCAGCCGGGGACGTACGACTTGATGAGCGGAATAAGGTCCCCCGAGAGCTCTAATGGTCTTGTCGGGTACACGCGCGGCGTATTACTCTCGAGACTGTCGATGCGGTAGTTGCCCGTGAGGAGCACCGTTGACTGCACAGCCAGGTTTTCAATCGCCGCAGACGCTACCAGCGCGTGGTAGCACTCGGACGAGACCACGAGCTCGCCCTCGCCCGCGTCGTGTTCGGCCATGGACATTTGCTGGTTGGCGTGACCCGCCACGTAAAACTCCCATCGGTTCAAGAGGCCACCGACGTGATTCCCAGTGACTGTGCTAAGACCCATGCCGACGTGCATGCCGAGCCGGTGGCTTCCGGCCGGCTGACCACGCAGCATGCCGAGAACCTTGAGCGCACACAGTATTGCAGTGTGCACGAGCAGCCCGTGGTCGACGGGAGTTAATGGCGTACTGTCGGTACGAGGCGCGGACGATTCGGTCTCCCACATGACAATCATCGCGTCGCCGGCAAACTAGACACGTTCTTGAATGGCATGACAATGATCCTGCTGTTCGTACCTTGATGATGTCGCCGTTGTGCTCGGTGATGATGTCAATCACGGGAGCTACGCAATTCTTTGAGTTTAGGAATGGACGACAAATGTGTACCGAGTGTTTGGTTGAGATGCCGCGTGAGCTGCTCGACGGCCATGCCGGCCCGCGCCGGCATGCTTTTCTTGGCCGACGCATCGCCAGTTGAATTATGCCGCTCGGGAAAACTCGCCTTGTCGCCAACGATGCTGCCGCGCTTGTCGGAGGACGGCGCGGTGTCATCGACGTCGTGGCCGATGCGCAGCGAGACCTTGTCGGACGCGGTGCTCACGCGCCGATGGCTCGCGGACCGCGAGATGTCGAGCTTCCCCGTCATGCTCATGCGCGACTTTGCCTCAGCGCCAGTCGGCACGGGCGCCCGGTGGGTCTCTTCCCGAGCGAGGCGGTCGGCGAGCGTTGAGAAGCCCGAGATATCAAAGAGGGCAACGACCGCCGTAAACGATGCTATCGCAGGCGCCTCGAGCTTGGCGCGCGACGCAATGTAGTTGGAGAGCACGATGCGAGGCACGTAGCGCGAGAGGACGTCGAGCTCCTTCTTCTCCTCCCGGGTTATCCTTGTCGCCCGCGCTTCCATGGAGCGTTCTGCGGCGTTAGCAAGGCGGGACGACGACGCCGTGCTAAATTTAAGACAACGAATTGGTTTTTCATTTATACGCTTTACATGGCGCTCGTGCCCAAGCGACTCGGGCTCAAGTACAAGCCCGTGCCGACGCTCGCAGTTGAGTACGAAGGCATCGACCATGCGCTCCACGTCGAGGTTATCGAGCTACCCGAGATCCACTTGCGCTCGACGGCAAACGAGCTTCTGAAGCGCGTCCAGACATCCCATGACGTGTTTCGGCCCAGTGTCGTCAACCACGAACAGCTCACGCGGCTACTCGAGCAGCTCATCTCAGAGACGACGCGATCGGTCGAGCTGCCTATGCGTGCAGAGGAGAGCCCGCCCCCTGCACCACAGAGCGATGCCCCGCCGGCTTCGATGGAGCGACCAAACCCCGTCGAGGCAGCAGTAGAGAGTGACGACGAGGCGGCTGAGAGTGCCGAGGAGGACGATACACCACCGCCGGTAGCAATGAAGAGAGAAACTAACGACGAGTCGCGACAAGAGACAATGATGGAGCCGCCGCGGGGCGACAGAGATGTGCCGCACGACGAGCCCGAACCAGCGACCGAGACACTGCAGACAACTAGCTCTCGGGCGGACGATGACAACGATGACGATGAGTTGGCCAAGTCGGCGAGCGAAGACGAAGAGTCGTTTGAAGAAAGCTTTATGGAGGAGAGCGTCGAAGCGAGCGTGGATCGGGGCGCCGACGTCCAAAGCGAGGCAGCCGCTACTGCGCACGACCCGCCGCCGACGCCAACGCCCGAGCCGGTGGCAGCACCCGAGCTGGTCAAGGCTCCGTCGGTTGCGACGCCGGCGCTGGAAGAGTCGAATGTCGAAGAGAGCATGGAAGAGATTGCATCCGAGGCCGAAGAGGAGCTAGGTACGTCTCGACGACGACGCGTGCGGTGTCCTCATGCATCTGCTAGATTACTTTTCGGGTGGCGAAGACAGCGGTGACGACGAAGGGTTCTAACTTACAATCTTTGAGGACACTTTGACCTTTATTGTGTCGGACGCTATCTCACAAACGAGATACTCCACCGAGTTTTCTTGACTCGAGTCAAAAGTGCTAATCACATTGTTGTTTCGTCTCTTACAGGACCTCGTTCGTCTTAAATTTTGTTGGCGGGTGACACTTCGGACTGCGGCTCGCGCGTGCTGCGCGACCTACTGCTCCGACGTCCAAAGCCACGGCGTGAACTCATCGCGCGGGGTGCAGACCGCGACTAGACAAGGGTTGTTCGCATGAATCTCAAAATGAAACTTGAGCAATGTACCTGGATCAAATGGACAAACTCTTCGTAGTTGATCGCGCCGTCGTGGTCGCTATCGGCGACGCTCATCATGTCTTGGACCGCGAGCTGATCAAAGTCGGGTCCGAGCAGCCCTAATCATCGTCATCCTTGAGTGTGCTGCGTGCTAATCGTCTTTTGTACGAGCGAGGCCGTCGGTGCGGATCCCACCCTTGGTGTCGTCCGGGTTGAAGAGCTGGTACGCCTTGCGCAGCACCGTCTCGTCGATTGTCGTCGGGTTCATCACGGCCGAAATGAACTCGACGAACGTCACTTGGTTGGAGTTCTCCATGTCGAGACTAGGTACATTCGCACATTTGTTTCCACAAGCTGCATGAAAAGGCACGAAATGTGTACCTGGAAAAGATTTTGGCAAAGTCCACGGCCGGGTACTTGGACGTGAGCGACGCTTGCTGCAAGTCCTTGATGGTCAAGACGCCGTTGTGGAGGACGTTGAGCTCGTCAAACGCCCGGCGAATGTCCGAGATGTCGATCGACGGACAGCAAAATGCCACCGCGAGGAGCCCTACGCAGCATTATGTAGCCTCTCCATTTTCAGGAACAGGTCAGCGGACCCGCACGCTTCATGGCGCCAAACGAAGCGTACTCGGAGAGCCGTGTAATGACATCGTCAATCCTACGCCCCTGTCATCGCGAGCTCCTTGCAAGGTCGGAACGTACTGGCACGCTGGCGACAGCGGAACGTCAGCGCTTTGCACCCACGGGTGCATGAGCACCTGTAGCGCCGTGTAGCGTTTGTTAATGTCGGGCTACTCAGCGTGATCAAAACACGACGCCAACGTGCGAGGTGTACTTCGAGGAGGCGCTGGATCAATCGCTTGGCGTCCTCCGAGACGTTGGCCCAGCTGTCGCCGTCAAAGATCACCTGCACGGCATATTAAATGCGGGATACTATGGGGAAGGAGCTACGTGCCTTGGCTTCAAAGATGCTCTCGACGATCTCGTCCTCCGTATCGCCGTGAAATGGCATCGAGTTGCTCAGAAGCATGTACTGCCATAGCGTCCAATCTTAGATCGATGCTGCAAGCGCCACGCACTACATACCATGACGACCCCGAGACTCCACATGTCGCACGCCTACATACACCCGTCGTCTGGAGAAGCCGTGTGGGCGCGACGGGAGCTACCTGCGTGTACTGGCCTTCGAGAAATTCGGGCTAAGCACACGCGGGAGCAGCATGAGATACCTCCGAGCAAGCAAGCGCAGAGTACGCACGGCCATGTAAACCACCGAGCCGAGCACGGTTTGCATGAGGACGCCTTCGCGAAACATGGTGCTCGCGCCGAAACTAGACAGAAAATGAGTGCGCACTCGTGGTCCATCGAGCATACTCGCAGAGCTTGACTTCGGCGCCAGCGCAGTCGGTCTCGTACAGAATGTTCTCGAGCTTGATGTCGCGGTGGCAAATGTTCTTGAGGTGGAGGTAGTGGATGCTCGCCGCGAGCTTGCGCACGTAGAGCTTGGCCGTGGCTTCCGGGAAGGCCTCTTTCCGCGACTTGATCGCATTGAAGAGGTGGCCACCCGTGCAGAGCTCCATGATCATGTAAATGTGCGTCGGCGACTCGTACGTCTCGATAAGCCGGACGATGTTGGGGTGCTGCAGCCCGCGCCAGAGGTCGATTTCCTTGCGCAGCACGGGCAACTTGGCGTTGGGCCCAATCGTAATGACCTATTCCACTGTGAACTACATGCGCTGGAAATCGACTCGCATGCCTTCATCGCAAAGTGCTCGTTCGTGCCGAGGGCTTCGACTTGGTTGACGACACCGAACGCGCCCGTGCCGAGCTCCTTGATGACGCGGTAGCGCGTAAAGACGTCGACGCCGTCGTAGTGCGTGCAGAGGTTGCGGAGAAAGGTGTTGGGGAGGCGCAGCTCCGGCGCGTCCGACGACTGCAAGCAGCCCATGCTTCGTCGCAAGTGGCAAAAATACTGAGTTGGGCGCCCAATGCGGCCGGTGGTGACATACAATAGCGTGCGCTACAAACAGCAAGGCATTTCAATAGCAAGCGTTGATTCGCATTGGCCAATCACGTCCCTCCTTGCCATTTCGACACCACCTTGGATACTATTACCGGTACGCGTTGAAGTGTTATTTTGAGCCTGTTGCGGTTGGTGCGGACGAGCCAATGGCACGTATGGACCGTGGCGGAACGCCCAATTAAGGTTACATCACAGTCGACGAGCTAGTCCAGTGGCCGCCGACCTCGTGGCCGCTTTGACAGTCTGCACTCTGCTGTGGCGTCGTTGTGTGTGCTTTTTCTCTGTCTGTCGTGGCCAAGTATCAACTTGACACTGCACAGAGAGAGGGCTAACGTGTCATAATCCCCAGTGCATAATCCCCATGCTATCCTCTTTCACTAGCATCCGAGAACTGTATCTACCTGGCTGCTCCCATAGCAGGTCGAGACCCGGTTCGCGTCGGTACACTGCACTGGAATTTGCTTCTCCGTAAAAGACATGAGGCGAAAAGCACAGCAACGATCCACGTGATGGTCGTTTAGCCTGTCGGGTGGACTATAGTTGGAGTTATGAAGTGTCTTTAATGATGTAAGGCGCTTGAAGATAACAATTTGAAGGGCAAGCGGAGTGGTCGACTGTCCCGTGCGATGACTGTAGCTCGTCGTTGTGTAGGACCTAGCCAGTAGTACCTATATCGTCCTTTGCTTTCATGTCAAGGTGTAGCATGCTCTCGGGGCCCGCGGACCACTGCTCACGTCAAAGTGCCGTGTCAATCGCGGACCTTTCAACCAATCATATTTCAATGTCGAGATTGCACATCTTTGGATTGGGCACTTTTTTGACAAGCTGCAAACGATTGGCCGAAATCACGCGGTACCTCATCCGGATACCAACCGGCGAAAAGAGGAGGAATGCGCAGGATTTCAGCAGCGCCGATGAACATGGGCGCCGAGTCGTACCGCTTCGTGCACGCCGACTGCGCAGCGCCGTCCATCTTCCGCTCCGAGTACGTCAGGTAATGCCACGCAACCAGCTTGACCGAGCTAACGCATGCCCTCGGCGGCCTCTAGGAACAACCGGTCCAGCGGCCACAAGGTACGCGTGCACGACCGCCCATGTACTAGTATCTCACCTGCCCACCTTGCGTAGAACGTTCGGTACAAGCGGCGATGCATGGGCGAACCATCATCCTTCATGTTGCACATAGGTGCTTTCCGCATTGCTGTGGCGCGCACCGCGAGACGACGTTTTGCGGCTCGTCGATCGCCGTCGAGGGCGGGCCGGCGCACATAGTGTATGGCCGCTTCGAAGAGGTCGACGACTCGGCGAGAGGCGACTCGCGTATCCTTCCAGGGACGATCGTACCGATTGCCGACATTGTTGCGAACGAGAAGAACGCGGCCAACCCGTTTGGCATGTGGATGCACGGCGTCAAGACCGGGAACTCGGGCTACACGTACGAGATCAACCAGATGAAGCAGTCGTGGCACTATGGCTGGGTCTCGTCGCGCTTCAACTCGGAGACGCTGCACCACTTTAAGGTTCCCGCAGCGGCCTCGATACGAGGTCATTTCATCCCTCGCGTAGGTCTACTTTTTTGAAAAAGTGAGCGCCGATCACTTTGTGTGTTGCGCGTCGCTGCCGTCGCCGTCGTTTTCCATCTCGTCGAGCCGCAAGACGCGCAAGAAGACGACTAAGGTCACCAAAACCAAGGCCGAACCGCCGAGCGAAATGCCGGTGGCCTCGACAAGGGCGTCGGAGACTCCGCCGAGTCCGCGAATCAAGTCCGAGCCTGGACTGCCTGTCGCGCCGCAGCCACCGCATCCGCCGCATCCAGCGCAGCACACACTGCAGTACCCACCGCCGCCGCCGCAGCAGCAACAACAGCAGTATCAACCGCAGCAGCAACATCACCTGCAGCAAGTCCAGCTGCATCAACAACACCAGCAACACCAAAACCAGCTACAACATCAGCACCAGCTACAACATCAGCACCAAGTACAGCAGCAGCAGGTGCAGCTACAACAGCACGCAAACAACAGCGGCTACATGCTTCGCATGCCCGACCTCTCGGGCAGCCTCGTCGCCTTTTTAGAAGATCGGTATGCATCGTTCCCGAGCCAAAATCCGTATGCGATGGACGCCTACACGATGCAGCCCATGCATTACGACGGCGCCAACCAGCGCGCGACGACGAACGTGCCAGCGTACGAAGCCAACCCGTCGCAGTACCCAACGCACCACGCACCCGCGTCCCCCGTGCCGTCATCCGCACCGTCGTCGGGTGCGAACTGCGTCGTCGTACCAAATGCCACCATGTTTCATTTACGAGCCATGTTGTAGCCTTTAGCTTTTCCAGCTTTCTCACCAAGATGGAAACCAAGAGCTCGTTGCACTCGGAGCAGCTCACGGACACGTCGCGCATGGACACGGACTCGGTCTGTCCGCGCAACCCGTCGCGGCTACTCTCGCTGCAAGACCTCACGGCGTCGACCAACAAGCGAATGCGGCCCGACGAAGCCTGCGACGGCAACACGCGCCGTGACGCGCCGCACATGCCGTCGTCGCCCGTGCCGTCGTCTGGTACACCGACATCATGTCATCGCAGACGTGTCACGTCATTCACTTCGATGACATAGCGTTCAGCTTTTCCAGCTTTATGCGCCCACCGCCAGGCACAGCGTCGGCGCCAACGCCTGTCTCGCCCGTCGCATCGTCCTGCGGTACCTTCTTACCTCTCTTTACGCCGTGGATCATAATGCATGGCTAGCACTGAGCCTCACGAGCATTCTCAAGCCTGCCCCGTCGTCGCCCGTGCCGTCGTCGAGCGGTGCGCACCTCAGCCTCTTTGTTTGCGCACACAACCTGTGTGTATGGTAGCGTTTAGCTTTTCGAGCTTTCGACGGCCGCAGGCGCCGCCGTCGCCCGCGCCGTCGACCGTGCCGTCCTGCGGTAGACACAAGACTTTGGTTCTTGCATCTGTGACATGATGCGACTAGCCTTTACCTTCTTTTCCGACATCATTGGCGTCGACGACAAGCAGTGTCCGACCAAGAAGCGGGCGACGCGCTACGACTACTTTCAACGCGCGCTGTGTCTGAGCGAGATTCACTTGCTCATTGCGTCGATCGTGACGTTTAACGCGAACGACCTCGACTTTACCGAGGCCAAAAGCCCGCTCCGCGACTTTTACATTTTTACCGAAGAGTGCGCGACCTTGCCCGTGGCCAAGTGCGCGGTCTCGGAAGGCGCGACGCTGCAGAGCTACGAAGAGACGCTCACGTTTTGCGTCAACCTTGTCCGGCACTCGTTCCGGACGGGCTTGATCGGCCGGTTCCAGTCCTTTCTGCATTCAAAAGCCCACTGCATTTTCAAGCCCGAGCTCCTCGACCAAGCGTACATTGATTTCATCAAATTTTGCGAAAACGAAGTCGAGACGTACGTGTTTCCACGCAAAACATGCAGTGCGACGCGTTCCTCGAGTACCTCAAGCGCAACTTGCCGCACGAAGTCGTCGCGCTCCTTCGTACGTCCAAATCTGTCGCCAAGAGATTGCTTATTGTTGTTGTGATTAGACCACGAGTCGGACGACGGGGCCGAGCCCGCGGGGTACTTTGAGCTCGTGACACAGCTGCGTCAAGCGTACCAGTTCAAGAAGACCGAGGAGCACAACGAGTCGACGCGCGATGAAGAAGGGTCCGAGCCCGAGGGTGCGATCGACGCGACCTCCATCACGGGCCGGTGGCGCCGAAAAGTGCCGCTGCCTGGAACGTACACGCCGGGCACCAGCAGCAACAACCCGTCGTGGGTCTACCGCGTCCTCGGTCTCAAGATGATGACGACGTGGAACTTTATCGAGACCCAGACCGAGCTCCAGGTATCCCGCGCTCTCTCTTTGGGCAATGGAAAGATTGAACGCTTGATAGATTGCATTTGAAGAAAGCTTGATTCCGATGCGAACACCGTACTTGCTGACCGGCGACCCGATGTTTCTATCGTTCTCGCCCGTCGGACTCAGCAGCAACTATGCATACGGCGGTCTCGTGCGCTCGGCCATGTCCGGTAGGTCCTTCTTCGTAGGTCGTCTGAGAGCTAAAACGCAGGAAACTGGTCAGGCTACAAGGCGTGGCGCAACGAGCACAACCACATTGTCCTGAGCTGGTACAGCTGGCGCCGCGAGTCGATAGGCCAGAGCTGCGTCCGCCGGCGCGTCATCAAGTCGTTTTACCGGACGCCGCTCGACCCGGACACTCTCGAGTGCCACACGAGGATCGAGGTACTCCATCTCGAATGCATTGTTCCTAAAAGCATGGTGGTAGGTGGCGACGCAGCCCGAGGCCAATCTTGGCGAGCTCAGTGTCACGGAGCGCATCAACTACCCCGGCGAATGGCAGTGCCTGCATGACGAGATGACGCAATTCGTTCGGATTCCTGGCCCGCGCAAGTAGCAAGCGTACGAAAACGCCCTAGAATATACAGTCGTCGTGTGCTGTCGTTTTTGCGTGGGACTTGAGCCATTTTATGTATCGCACACTATGACGTGGCATGTGCTCAGCGCTAGCGGTTTCACTTTGCACTAACATACGTGGCACGTTCTAGACGAAAGTCGCTCGGGCTTGCGTTGTTTTAATTGTTGTTAGATTCTAGCAACACATCAATTCTAGTCAAAGAGGCGCGAATCACGCTCCGCACGCTGCTTGAGCCGCATGTAATACTGCGTGCGCTGGCGGATGTGGTCTGCGACCTTGGCCTTGTCACGCATCTGCTGGCGTGCAAGCACGGCGTCTTCCCGCGCCTGCTCATCCACGCGCATCTGGGCCATTTGGCCCTGGATGTAGGCGTGCCGCACACGCTGACGCTCCTTGTCGACACTGGCGACGCTATTCACGCTGTTGCCACGACCATACCTACGTCCCAATTCGTGACAGCTCTATCAAAAATGAATAAACTACTGCGTGGACTCGGGCTCGAAGCGCAATCGTCCTTCGTTGGCAAACCGCCACGGGTTCAACGGCGACTTTGGACCGCTAGGACAATACGATAGTGATGTAAAAAAGCAGGCAACAAGCTGTGGATACCAGAGGAGCTCCTTGGTGTCGTCACGCGGCGTATGTCCGCTGCGTGTGGGCACGGTCGTTCGCCTACGAGGAAAATGAGGTGTTTCAAGCGGCACGCTCAAGGAATGTACGCTCGGAGTTGAGCAAAATCGAATTTAGGCAGAGTGCCGTGCTCCGGCTTGGCTGGCAACGGCTCTTCGGCCCAACTATATACCACAGTCGTGATGCAAGCAACTATGGCGGCGAAGGGACCTCGATGGCAGCGACGACTGCAACCCAAAGTCCTTGGCTTCGTCCATCTTGATGAGTTGTTTGAACTGCGTCGTAAATTCCCAAAGCGAAATGAGCCCGTCGTGGTCGGCGTCCATGTCGTTGGTGAGGTGTCGAAACTCGGCTTCACTGAGCACAATGCCTTTCTTCATCAACTAATTGGAATAGAAACACTGCTACAATGTACAAGAATGTCAATAGTTTACCCCGTGGCGGAATTCGGCATACGTGAGCTTGCCACTGCTGTCGTCGTCCATGTCGCCAAAGCTTTGTAAAATTCGGTTTTTGTAGACTAGAAAGGTAGGTTTCGAGGGTAGGGTCCTCCATATCTCTATACCTTTGAGTTTGGCATACACGGTCTCACTGAGCTTGGCGGCCTACGAGCCTGCATGAACATCGAGAAAACCGTGGTAGAGACACTGTACATCGACGATGTCGGCGGGCGGCGCCACTTTGGAAGGCGGCGGCGCCACGACGTCGGACCGACGGAGCTTGCGCAGGAGGACGCGGTCGTGGCCTTGGAGCACCGGGCCGTTCATAATATTGGCAAACTCGTAAAAACTGAGCATGCCATCCTTGTCTGCGTCGTATCTAGACCATACGAATATTGTCTACGCGATGTAGACCACAAAACACGTACGTGTGGAGTAGTTCTTGGACCGTGTCGCTCGACACATTGATGTTTTGTTTCTCGAGGTTTTTGAGAATCTACGCGGACGCATCTACAAACGTGCGTCGGGCGCGGCAACCAGGTACCATATCCAGGCTGAGTTTGCCTTCCTTGTTCTGGTCCCAGAGCCGAAACACTGTGCCCAGCTTCATTTTCTACCACAAGTTTTATACACGTTTTCCATTGACAATGTGTGCACGTACTTCGTACTTGTTGCGTAGCGTGTAGACCACGTGACAGGCGCCCATCTCGGGCCCCGACTCGGCCGGGTCACCCACGTGCTCGCCGAGCACCGATTGGCCAAATTCGATTTCTTGCAAAATGTGCTGGCGCTGTGGCTTGTCCATGGGCTGGGACGGGAGCACGAGCTGGCAAAACGCGTGGTACGACACACACCTACGCGCCAATCAGAACCACGTTACACTATCAATGTATCGACTGGGTGCTTGGGTCCACGACGCTGCGGATAAGGGCGTCCACTTTCTC
This sequence comes from Saprolegnia parasitica CBS 223.65, assembly GCF_000151545.1. Lineage (NCBI taxonomy): Eukaryota > Oomycota > Saprolegniomycetes > Saprolegniales > Saprolegniaceae > Saprolegnia > Saprolegnia parasitica. The sequence goes on along the minus strand of NW_012156400.1, from coordinate 385,782 downwards.
GTGGCCGAGCTGGGAGGCCCAGCCCATGGTGGTAAACATGTCTTTCATTTCGCCCTGCGAGAGCTGTCCGTCGTGGTTGATATCCCACGATCGGAATGCAGCGCGCAGCGACTTGGTGCACTCGTACTTGGCTTGCAAAAGCGCCACGAACTCGGCGATGGCGGCCTCTTTGGTTGTGTTGTTAGGAATGTGGTTGGTGGGGGCAGTCGGACTGCGAATGGCGTCGCTCTTAAGGTTTGGACGTCGACCCTGCCGCGTCGCGTGCCATCAGCCTGCCATCGACCACGCCGATTGGTACCTTTTGAGGCGCTTCACGTGGCCTCTCGGGCGCACCCGCCTAGCATGATGGCATTGACGACCTGCTCTGGCAGCGATCGGAGCACCTCAAATTGGTTTGAAGCCGAATCGCCAAGCGGTGCCATCAAGCTACCATTCCGTCCAGATGCTTAGCTAACGACATTCCATAGCACGATAGTACGTCGGTGTGGCGCACGTGGCCGGCCGCACGAAGCGAGGGGTCGTCGGTGCCGCCCTGGACGGCGCACGCTACCACGCCAAGCCCCATCAATATGAGGGCATGGATAGAATGTCGTACAGGCGTCGTCGGCGGCGGCGTTTCGGTGCCGCAAAGGAGGCGGTTGCTCGACCCCGTCCCATGCACTCGGACCTTGGACGCCATCGGCAGCTATAAATACGCCGCGGGCTGCTTGACGAATGGCCTTTCTTCGTCGCAATGCATCAACTAGGGCTGGGGCAAGGCGGGGTATATCCTTTAGTTTTTATCTATCTATCTATCTATCTATCTATCTATCTATCTATCTATCTATCTATCTATCTATCTATCTATCTATCTAAGAGGTTGAATGGCGTGGGTAATCTAGCACTGTGACCATGCGGCCATTATGATACCCCATCGTTGATGGGGCCGGGCTCATGTGCAATGTGAGGACCAAGAAGAGACAGGCGCCGCGACTGCTGTGGTGAGGCGGCTGACTCCACACTTGGCAACCGGCACGATGTGCATCCTCTTTCTAATGGCCTCTGTGGTGGTGCGCACGAGAAGAGAGGGTGCTACGACTAACGATAGTTCTATTGGGCTTACTCGGGGTTGGAGAACTCGCCAAAGACGGACGCAAACGCGCCGCAGATCGACGCGGTCATCAACGTCGCCCGCAACGACGAGAGCGCGGTCGGGTTTGCCTTGTGCGTGAGGAGGAGGCCGGCCGAGAAGCCGCCGAGAAACGTGTTTTTCCAGTCGCGCACGCCGCGGAGGCTCTCGGCCGCGCACGAGACGCCGCCAAAGGTGCCAAGGAAGATAGCAAACGCGCCGCCATTGCGCCCGGCCGCCCGCGCCAGCGACTTGAGATCCAGCGGCACGGCGCCGCGCTGCACCTGGGCGAGGTGCTCGTAGCCATCAATCGAGATCGTCCAGAGCGCGCCCGTCATGACGCCACGGTACACGAGGTGGGCCAGCCGCGCATCACAGGTTGCGGTTTGTTGGGGCATGGCCAATTGAAACAAAGAGGTCCTCTCGATACATACTTGATAATTATGGTTTGTTACAGGATATGTATTGCTACAGTAGTGGACCGTGCGGGGAATTCCCTGGACACGTCGTCTACCTGTGGACGCGCGCTGCTGGTAAGGAATAGCCCGACACGAGGTGGTGATCCATGCGCTAGCATCCATATCCTCGCATTCTGCAGGAGACCGAGTCGGAGGTGGTACCTCCTGTGCACGACTGGTGGCGGAACAGACCCTGGAGCATTCCTTCGTGGAGCCAAGTAGCTTGGGCACGGCCTCAATTCCAGGGCTATGCCTCATTTTAGGCATTCTCCGAATTTGAAAACCTCGCTTTAAGGTCATAATGTTTTTCTACGTGGGTAAATGCGGATACAATGCCTTGTTAAAAGGACAAGGTCCGAATTGGGCTCAAGTTGAACCAAGGCGCGTGCCACAACTTCAACCGGATCATGGTTCCACGAGGTTGCATTTTGCATTTCAGAATCTGACCGGCCATGGTCAAGCACGCGACCGAGAAGACGGGGCTCATGGCCGCCAAGAAGGGCGTCGAGATTGAAATGTACTCGGCGGGCACCGGGACGCGCGAGCGCCGGCAAGACGACGATGACGACGACGACGCGCCCGTGCTCTTTGGCTACGAGTCGCTCGACAAGGACATGATTCCGGCACAGCAAGAGTTTCTCGAGCTCTCGAGCATGGCGCTGCAGCTCTCATTGCGGCAGATGGTGCGCCAGGTCATGACCATCACGGACGCAGCGTTCCAGGGGCACATTGGCACCAAGCAGCTCGCCGGCGTCACGATTGCGTCCGTCTACATGGGCGTGCCGTCGACGTTCATCCAGAATGCGATTCCCGCCATCAGCACGCTGTGCAGCCAGGCGTATGGCGCCGGCAACAACACGCTCGTGGGCATTTGGCTGCAGACATGCATCGTCTTCTCGGTCGTCGGCGCGATCCCGATCATCATCTGGTACATGTTTGTGGGCCACATGATTGCATTGACACTCGACGACACGGAAGCGGTAGGATCGTTGCCGCGCCGTCAATCGACCTCTCATCGTCAGTGTACTAGGTGGCGTACGGACAACAGTTTGCGATGATCATGGCACTCGGGCTGATCCCGCAGTACCTCTATGGCTGCTTGACGACCTACTTTGCAACCCAAGGCGTCATCATGCCGGCGACCTTGTGCAGCACGCTCACGGTTGTCCTCAACATTGTCTTCAACCAGCTTTTTATCTACGGCGGCTTTGGCTACGACGGCCTCGGCTTCATCGGGTCACCGATCGCGACCGTCACCAGCACGTGCCTCCAGCTCCTCATCTTTGTCGCCTACACCGTGTGGTACAAGCAGTACCACCTCGCGTACTGGGGCGGCTGGACCATGGAGTGCGTCAGCAAGGAGCGGCTCATGGTCTTCCTCCCGCTGGCGGTGCCCATGGGCATGTCGTCCGTCGTCGATTGGGCCTCGGCCGCCTGCACGACCGCCTTCTCCGGCTACCTCGGGCCGGACATTGCGGCGTGCCAAGCCGTGCTCAACGGCGTCTTTGGCGTCGTGAACGCCTTCGTCTCTGGCTTCTCGACGTCGACGCAGATCCGCATGAGCCGGTACCTCGGCCAAGGCAGCGCGGTCGCAGCCAAGCGTGTGCTCTCGATTGGTGCGTCGATCGTGGCCGTCTGCGGCGTCACCATGGTGCTGCTCGTGTACCTTCTCAACGAGTCGCTCTTCCGCGTCTGGAGCCCGGACCCGGTCATCATCGCCATGTGCCGGTCCGCGCTCGTGGTCTTTGTGTGCTGCATCATGGTCGCGTTCGGTCGGTTCATGATGACGGCGTGCCTCAACGCGCTGTCGATGGCCAATATCAACTTGATCGCCAACAACATTGGCTCGTGGTGCCTCTATGTCCCGCTCAGTTATGTGCTCCCGATCACGCTCCAATGGGGCCTCGACGGCTTCTGGTACGCCGACATGTGCGGCGAGGCGATGAAGGCGGTCATTTTGACCTGGGGCATCCTCCGCGTCGATTGGAACGCAGCAGCCGACTTTGCGCAGCGGGCCGCCGAAGTCACGGAAACGCGCAACCCGATGCAAGAAGAACAGCGGGAGCTGCTCGCGTACGAGACCGAAGCGCTGTTGACGCCGACGATGTTCAAGAGCCCTGGGGCGCAGTTCGGGTCCGTGCCCCACCACACGCCGAGCGTGCTCAAGCGCGCGCTGTCGCTGACGCCGAAAGCAATGCGCCGCCAGAAGGACGCAAACGTGTAGATGATGAAAAAAGTCGTTTTGGATGCGAATGCCAGCTTGATATGTTGATACTAACGTGCACGGCAAGTACTTTCCAAGCAACAACTGATTTGTGGATGCAATCAGTGGCATAATCGTCATATAGACTCTTTTCGTTGGGAATGGATGCAAAGCTCAAGTGTCGGTAGGCGCGATGTGCGATGGAGGCGCCTTGTGTTCTTAGAACTCCCCGTAGCAACGCTCTAGTATCAATTTATCAAGACAGGCATGACATCGACATTCGGTGGAGGTGGCCATGGGCAGCCCCAACGTTCAAGATCCGTGCTACAGTATACCATCAAGTGGCCTTACTGGCGCAAGCACAAAGTCGGTCGCGGTGCTTGGAGCGTAAGCGTAGAGTTTCCTTGACGAGCTCGGGGGCAGCCTTTCTGCAACGTGTCAAGATGCAGAAGGTACGCAGTCGACCACCGTTTGTCCAGTCGGTGGACTCCTGCTTCACACGCAAGAGGTGCGGGATTCTAGCCCCGTAGGTGTCGTCCCTTTCTTCTCTTTCCCATTGGCGTTGACATCGGATGCATCACGTAGGTTCTTCACACAGCGCAGCGGCGACCATGGCAAGAAGGGCGTTCGATTGGTATCCTCAGCGTCGTTGACTACACGTCTCCAGCTAGAGAATAGTCCATCGCTTGGTCGTGCTCGCGATCACAGCCCGATGTAATGAGAATGTGTCAAGCCAAGAAAGCCAGACAAGTGCCAAGGTGACTGTTGAAATACGCAAAACCGGAAAGAACAAGCGTTGGAGGCCGAAGCGAGATGCTTCATCGAGCGAACCCAAAAGGACGGACGCACATCAAGTCGGATTGGTGTCAGTCATCTTTGATGTATACTACATGCAAGCATTACACTATTGCGGTGCAAGTGCTCGCAACCGCGCGAGCTCTCGGCTCAGGTACCAAACCTTCTCTTGCTGCAGCAGTCGGGACTCGGCGGCTGACTCGCGGTTCGTTCGGCGCCGGTACTCGTCCTTGGACTCGGTCGCGAGCTGCACCGACTTGGCCTTTTTTGCCGGCGCAAACGGCCGGTGCCGGAGACTCGGGTGCGCGGCCTCGAGCCGATGGATCTCGTCGATGATGAATGACAGCTTGTGCTCGCGCTTTTCGCGGTACGCGGCGGCGGACACGCGGTTCTTGGTGTTCTTGACATGGATCAAGACAGGCGGCGACGACGTTGGCACCGCGGACGCCCTGGACACGATCTGCCGCTTGGCGTTGCGGCGCTCGATGGCCAAGCGCCGGCGCACGGTCGCCGCGTCAATCGCGAGCCGGTCGGCCGTAAGGCACTGCGAGAGCGGCGGCAGGTGCGTCTCGTGCCGCCGGAGATGGCCATTGAGGTTCACGAGGAGGTTGCTCGTGCGCAGAATGTCATCGCGCGCCAAGGCATCGTAGTGCGCTGCCTTGTTGTTGCTCGTGTTGAGGATGTAGTGGAGGCCCATGAACTGCGCCATCGTAATACCGTCGGCTTGGCCGTGATCCCGTTGGCAACCAGATGTGTCGCCGCGAGACGTGGGGTGCATCAGCTATTGCCCCACTGCCAGATGGTTCAGAAAACCTCTATCTTGCAATATATTGTTACAGTGCATGGAATGCGGTGGCAAAATCTGTCAATAAGCGGCCCATTTGTATTGGATGTAGTATCTGGATACCTGTAGCAATACATATAAAGTGAAAAAGCATATCGAGTACCTGGACACGCAGGTGCTAAGGGCAACTGCTCGGCTCGCCGCTCCCAAAATCAAGTCCCAGAGACCGTTTGGGGGGAGAAATACGTGGCAGCCTGTACGACGGCCTGCGACCGGGCGTTGTGGACTGGCCTGGTTGCAGCTAAGAAGCGCCTGGGATCATTGTCTCTGCGGGAGCTGTACGAGCTACGCTCGAGCACGACCAGAAGCATATGCAGCCGCATTGCTTGGGAGGTCGGAGGACGAGCAAGAGCAGGCAGCTGCGACACGTTCCGAAAGGTTCAACAAATCTCTGCTCGTGCGATGGATGGACGGCGGCGTCGACGAGGTTCTTTCCGCAGGCAGCTCGCTTCCTGTGACCACTTCTGTGCCGCTGATGTTGACCGGCGCCACGCACATCACGAAAGTGAAGCTCTTGGAGGCCATACTCCGGTTCTTACCCTCGGGTGGCCTCATCCAACGTCCTGTGCTGTTAGCGTGCCACGTGCCTCGTTCTGACCAGACAGGCCATCTTGAGGCCGTCATTCGTTGAAGTACGACGATTCTGCGACCGCCTTGGACGCAGCACGGTCGAAGCTCACACGAGCGCGTAGTGGTGTAGGCGAGCGTCGATAATCCACACCTTCTTTTGATGTTCAATGCCCAACATCCGTGATGCGTGCTGGTGTTTGGTGCAGGCAAGGACGACTGCGTACAGTACACTGTAGAGACTCTTTGGCCGCATCCTCGTGGCAGAGAGGTGATTCTATTGGCGGGAGCTACCATTTTGACGGGTTGGTTGAAGCAAGGCCATGAATATCCTCGGTTGAAGCTTACTATGGACCCAGCTATGGATCTTCTTTACTAACCCCAACTCGAGTTCTTCGCTGATCATTCCAGCAAGTGAACATAGCGAATGGCTTTGCTATCTGCAAACGTCTTGATTGAAGCACTTCCAACTTGCACTACGTGGTCACACACGCGTACACAAGTTTGCTAGACCGCGTTATTGGTAGCTTTGATCACGTCTCGTGTCAGCACAGCAGTACAGTAAACGCCCAGTCATCCAGTGCGACTTCAATCCTCCGACATCTTATTCGCACTGGCACGAGAAAACACCTATCAGACGGCCTTGCAAAGTTTTCCGATACAAAAAGCAAGAGAAATACGTGGCGCAATGCAGGACTTTTCGTGGACTTTGCTGTTTGCCAAAATGGTCAACGGCAATGCGT
>NW_012156400.1:375753-378695 GCF_000151545.1 Saprolegnia parasitica CBS 223.65 | reverse complement strand
GATCCTGCTCACCCATGCCGCCACGCGCATTTGGGTGCGGCGGTCCGCCGCCACGGCACTGCTCGGGTGCGTGCTCTCGGCGCTGTCGTGCATCGCGCTCCCATGCATCCTTGCCAGTATCGTCGACGAGCCACAGCGCGCTGCTCTCGAGACCTACTGCCCCGTCTTTGCCGTCGCGGCGCCAGCGCTTGTCGTCCATGCTGTCCTCGGCGACCGCGTCGCAACTCGCCGCCGCCGCGCATGGTTGGCTGTCCTTACCGCCGCCTCGAACGTCGGCCTCAACTGTTATTTATACGCGACCAGCGGCGTCCGTGCATCGGTGTGGCCGATCGTCGCCACGACATATGCCCACGCGCTCGGCCTCAGTGCGCTCTCGTGGTCGCTTGAGAGCCGACAGACTGCCGACAAAGATACCAAGAACAGGCCAACGCAAGCCCTTGCGACGATCGTGCCATGGCTTTCGGCCGTCGTCTTGGCGGTGACCCCCGCACCTGCGCTTGGCACGTCGCTCTTGGTGTACGTGGGCCTTGGTCTTGAGTTTGGCGCGGGCGTCGCTCGCAACTACGGCTGCCATCGCGTTGGCATCACTACCATTTCGAGTGGTCTCGTAGCGCTCGCGGTCGTCTATGGTGTTCCGTGGGCGACGGCGGTCAGTTCGACGGCTGTCGACAAGGTGGTGGTGGTGGCGTTTGGACTGGCGTCGTTGGCCACCGTCGTCGGACCACCAGCATCGCCAACGTCGACGGTGGGCGGTGCCGTTGTTTTCTTATTGGCGCGGCCGTTCTAGCTCTCCTTGCTCCTGGCAGCGCCATTGCTCTCTGGGTGCTGCAGGCGCTGGTCCAAGGTGCCAAGTGCGCTCTGGGTTGCGTCCCTCGTCAAGCACCAAGGTGCACCCAACAAGAAACTATGCACTTGCTCTCTGGACGGCCCGCGATCGATCACGTAAGCACTACATTCCTACTCTTTTCTCGCATTGACATGTACGCTATACTAGGGCGCGACGATGGCATCGACCACAGGCGATGATGGAGGGAAGGACAACGCGCCAACTCGATCAAATTCGGATGCCAGCGAGCACGCTCAAAGAAGCGTGTGGGCGCAGTGGTGCCCATGCTGCCGTCCTCGGCGCCCGCAGTCGTACAAGCAACAAGTCGTTCTCAGTACCGACGAGAACGGCCTCGAGATGTACGAACGTCACCGCGTGTCTCCGACGCTGCACGACACCCAAGAACGTGCCCGCCTTGTCCTTGATGCCGGCGCTTTAAAGTCGACGAGGGAGCTTGAAGCCAGCAACGCCGCGCAGCCAAGCACCGCACCAAGTACATCCACTGCATATGCCTTGCTTTCACTAAGGCAACCTTGATTGCGTAGACAATCTTGACCAGGACCGTCCAAGTTTGTATTTTCCGACGCATCGCGACAGCTGGCACGCCACGTCGCCGGTGGACGACGCGGTGCAAGACCGGACTCTGTCTGAAGAGTCTCTTGGCGCCTCGCGGCCGCAAGGTCACAGAGCGTCCGAAGAGAGCTACCGACTGTATTCGGCAGCGCGGGCGATGGCCGGTCGACAGTCGTCGTACGTCGGCAAGACCGCCTCGCCGTCGTCGAGCAATCAGATGCAGATCGTGACCACTCCACGATCGCATCTCCGAGGCAACAACACGGCTAGTACCACACCGCAAGAGATTGTGGCTACCAAGACGCTTTCGCACGATGACGACCGGTCCGTTCCAGTGCCAACCGACGTCGAGGCGGACGAGCTGCATCGTTTTTCCACGAACCGTCGCCTTGATCGAGATGCTCCGAGCGACTATTCTCGACTTGTGGATTCTATGGTCGCAAGCGGGTTGTTGGCCGCGCGCTGCAGATGGTCACCACCGAGCGCGAAACGGACGGCGGCTGCTGTGGTCTAGCTGGATGCCTGCCCATGTGCAGTCGCCGCCGTGCAATTGAATCGGGGCGAGGCGCCAAGGCGTCGACGGCTACTACGACGATGCAACCGGCATCAGATGACGCCACAGTGCCACTGCTGGGGTCAAGTCACCACTTGGAGCCGCGTGCAAGCGTCTGTGGGTGGTTGTGCTGCTCGGCGGCGTCGGACCCGCATGCCATCGACGAGGTTTCTCGACACGAGGCAGCTGCGTGCGTGCTCTGCTGTTGTACCGGGTCTTCTGACACCTCACTTGCCACCCGCTTGGCTCACAACGGCGACGTCGGCGCAGCGCATGGCACTTGCGCCGACGACGCTGAAAGCTCGATGGCGCCACCCGGCTTCGGGGCACAAGGTGTGGCATTGTCTGGCGACGGTGCTTCGTCTTTGCGCGGCTTGACGGTGTTGGCAACTGCCGACGACACGGCAGCGGCATCGATGACGGCGGCCGAGCGTCGGTTGACACAAGGAGGCACCGAGTTTGAAGGCGAGCAAAGCACCGGAACCGCCGCGTGCGGGCACACTGACGGATCTCTGCTGCTACGCCAAGAGACTTTGCGCGTGAGAGTAGTCGACAAGACTCGTGATCCCGTGGGTGCCGGTATGGACAACCACGAAGCGTCTGCCATGGATGCCATCGAGCTTCGTCGCCGCGACCGGTCGGCTCGGCAACTCGCGCAACCGGCTGCCAACGGTCAAGCCACAGATCCTAGTATGATCGGGTCTAAGGTGACCGACGGGAGACATGTCGGTGCCGCGACTGGCGGTATTCGGTGCTGCTTGGACGCAACACCATGCTCGCTTTGGTGTTGCACCACCGAAATGCCAACGACGTCACGAACCTCCACAGGTGACGCAGCTGCATCGACGGCCGGACGGAGCGCGCTCTCATGGCATGCGACGGTCGACTCCAACTCGGTGGATGCCCGGGCAATGACGGACGAATCCGCCACAACAACGAGCGCGCAAGGCGGGGCTTCTGTTGGCTTCGCCATCTATCCAATAAGCGACC
>NW_012156400.1:245054-375653 GCF_000151545.1 Saprolegnia parasitica CBS 223.65 | reverse complement strand
CGAGCTGCTGCCACGACGCTCCAGGAGCATCTGCTGCGGCAGCGTCCTCTCGACGGATGATTGAGACTGCAACGATCGAGCGTTATGAACGCCCGGTCGGCATTGCCGGTGCCACGGACGCTGCGTCGGTGTCTGCTCCAGCGTCGACGTTGTCTGCAGAGTTTATAAATGCAGCATCCAATTACGACGACGTCCACGGCCTCTTCACGGACTCGTCACAGAAGGGCTTGTCGACTGGCATGCACGGCGCACCGGCGGCTGCAGCCTTCTCAACGGACCCTGCGCGATTCGGTGAAGCCGTCGGGATCGGTGGCTCTCGATTGGAAGACGCCGACGGAACGAGTGCTACGATCGACGCCGGTCATCTACGGCACGACAAGGGTGTCGCGATCAATGACATCACGACCACGATGTCGGCGCATATCAGCAAACGGGCCCCGGGCGATGCAGCACCAAATTTCCAGCAGCGACGGCCATCGACCAACGGCGCGTCCGCGTCTGCCTCCGCCCCGAGCACGACGCGCCGCACGGTTCTAGTGCCCGAAGCATCGGCGTCGTGCTCGCTTTGCTGTGGCGGCTGGGCAAGCATGTGTGATGGTCGTCAACTGCCGAGCTCAAACGACACCTTGCATCGTCCGGTGTCCGATCACTTCGCCGCCGAAGGGGCCACGGATGATGGCGCGGGCAACGACTCGTTACTACGAACAGCTCCGACGACAGCGTTTGAGCACAGTACGTCCCGTGTCCATGGCTCGGCGAGAAACATCGGCGATGACAGAGCTGCTCGCATGTCGGGCACGGATGAAGCCACAGCCAAGCAAGCGACTCGAGTCAAAGACCCATCGTTCGAAGAGGGACTCGGCCACCACCAAGACCGAAAGGCAGACGACGGCAGACGTCTGCGGCCCGAGACCTCGGCGCGCCATTGCAGCTTGTCTGCGTGCGTTCCATGCTGCGGCGCGAGTAACGAGACGCCTCGGTTCCGTGGTTCCATGTCGTGGCGCGACGGCAGTAATGACAACGACGCATCGTCGTCAAGACCGTTGCTTGCACGGAACGAAGCAAGAACGATGGATCTCACCTCTGGGTCGCTCCGCACCTGCGATCGACAAATGGCCGACGACCGTAGCAACCCTTCGTGGCTCTGCTGTGGTGCTTCATCCGAGAGCTCGCAGATGAGACGTACCAATGACAATGCCTCCAGGATGGTCAGCTACTCCGTGCTGCAATCAGTCTCGCGCAGCGTCGATGCCGAAACGGAGCGAGCTGGCATCCCGACGACGGTGACAGCAACCTCGTCGAGCGTTGAGACGCCCGCATTGCGCCGACCTGTCGTCGATCGGGAGCAGCTCATGCGTGGAGACGGAGCGGATTGCAGCACATCACCGGACAACATGCTTTCGCGTCAGCGTTTCCGTGAACCGTCGCGTCGCGAGGTGATCCAGTCGCTAACGATCGATACTGCGTCGCATGGCTGGTGCTGCTGCGGTGGCACCTGCGACGATCTTGTTTCCCGTCACCGAGAAGCGTCCTCTGATCCAGATCGTCGACGACACCGTTCGTCGACGGCCCAGCTGTGTCCATCTGACGCGGACGCCGAGCGATCCCCCAAGGCGCATGATCGACGCAGCGACAGCGTCCCGTCTGCGCCTTCCGGCATGCGCAGCATCGGTCACGACTCGAATGATTGTCGTCGCACTTTCCAAGGACGTGGTCGCGAGCAAAACGCTGCTACGTCTGCGGCGACATCCAGCTGGTGTTGCGATGGCACCGACACCGGCGTCGTCGAGGTGTCCCGGCAGTCACGGCGGTTCAATTCAAGCTCACATGCCATTGCTGGTGTGCAGTCGTCGGGATCGAGTGCGGCCAAGGCAGTGTCCCGTGGTGATGGACGTGGTGTTGACCGAACGGAGCCTCTTGCTACAATGGCTTCGACCACCGATGGCGCAGCGTCTGATTCGGGCATGAACGACCGCCTTGCCAATGTCGTGCGCGCCACTTCCCGGTACAGAACCTTGGACCTGGACGCGGAAAATGCACCGACGTGCTGCCTGGATGCGTTTTGCGGCCTTGGCGTGCGTACGTCGCTTCATCCAAGCCAACGGTCACAGCGTGTACCCAGCGACGTCAGACGACAGCAGCAGAGCCGTGGGCAAAGCCGACATGACGTGGGGCTTCTCTCGGACAGTGCTTTCGATGTCTTGGATACCAAGGCGTCGTCGACCCTCGACATGCCAACGGCTACCATGGCAGCCGGCGTGGACAAAGACGGCAGCAGTGGTCGTGCAACCAACGAACGTCGGCGACGCTCGGTCGCCATTACGGCCGGGATCTCGGGCTCCAGTCGCCGCTACGCGATCGCTGATGACGACACGCACGCGATGTCGTGTGGCAACCGATGGTTGTGCTGTGGCCTTTGCTCCGTGTCGGCGCCAACAGCGCATGTGCCCTTGCAACGACGGACGCCAAAGAAGCCGACGCCACTGGTTGGCGGCACACCGCCGATGGCCATGAGCCGGGCGCCGTCCCAAGCATCTTTCGACGACAAGGAGGCACCGACGTCGCGCCGAGGATCGTTCATTCGCATGGCGTCCAAACGCATCCAGTCGTTGCAACACTCGCGTCGGCAGTCGCTCGTCGACGACGACCCTCCGCTCGTGGTATCTCTTGACCCGATCATGCTTGGCATTTATGCGGTTGTCGTAGCGGTCGCGTCGGCAGTCGTCGGGTGCCAGGTCCGTCGGCGCCACATCTCCGCGCGACCTTAAAGAATCGACCGCGTGGTTAGCAACCGACGTCTACGAGGTTCGCACCTTGTTGCAGACTCTTTTTCACGGGTAGCACGAATAGCAACCGCAGTATCGCCGTCGCAGCTACGGTAGCCCGCCCCGCCCGGTATTGGCCACGGTACGTCGTTGCCCGTTGCAAACGAGGCAAAAGTCGATTTTCGCCTATAGCACCTCGAAGATGCGCTGGGCAACTTGCTCCGGTTGCAGTCGTCCATCTCGGGCGACGGATCCAGCAGTGTCGTCCAGACCGGAGCCCGCCACGCTTCTGTCACGGACTTGACGTCCAGTGCTCAGCACCGTGTGACGACCGGGGCTTGTGACGTCACGAGTGAAGGACTTGAGACGTCCGCGAACCAACTGCGCGTGTCGTCTCTGATGGACGAAGACGGCCATGACTGCGTCGACGTCCGTCGTGAAGCCCATGGGAATGACAAGACCGTCCGTGACGGGCCAGGAAAGGGCAAAGACGCTCCTGACGGTCCGCTGGCCTCTACGATCGGTGGTGAGATCACCGGAGCCGCGACGGCTCCCCACGCTCGTCGTTCGTCAAGTAGCCGAAAGGTCGCCCGCAATGATAGCTACACACAGCGCCTACACGACAACGCGGGTCACACAAACGACGATACTCGTGACCGATGGGATGGGCGCGTCTCAATGAACGTCGCTGCCAGCACGGACGACGGACATGGTGGACAGAGCGCGTACATGCTCCAGACGACAGCGGACCACCGCGCAGCTTCCTCATCGTTCATGTCGACGAGCAGCCACTTCAGCGTCGATACTGACGTCATTGACGGCGATCAACCGATTCGACTCATGACGACGTTCAAGGCAATCTCTCCACGCCGTAGCGCTGACGTGAAATCGAGTCTCATCATGAGCGCCGGCGCCAAGGCGTATGGCGCCGTGGATGCTACCGGCGCAGCGTCGGTGGCGTTATCGTCGTCGTCGGCCAAGGATGTCTTCTCCAGCCGCCGCTTCGCCGCAGATCACGCACCAGCTTCCTCGGTCAGTCGCGATGGGCCTTTGGAGCCGCTTTGGTCGTCGAACGGTGTCGTCGATGTGGATGCCAACCGTAGTGGGCGATCGTCGCCCCGCGTTCTGCTTGTCTCGCAATCCTCGCGGCGGCTCCGCGACGGGTCCTCCAAATCTTTGGTACGCTCTCGCATCCCGACCACCACCACCACCTCACCGAATGTATAGCGTTCGTTGCCGTCGTCCAGCGCCGGTAGCGGCTACGGCACCGTCACCGAGCTATCATCGCTCCTCGACAACGACGTCGACGGGTCCAATGACGTGCTCGATGCGGGCAACGTTGGCACCAAAGGGCGCGAATGGTGTTGCTTTCTCTGCGCGATGCTGCTGCACTCGATCCAGTTTGTGGCCGCCCAGTTGACAGCCGACACCGAGCTCATGTTTCTCGGTCATCTCGGCACGCGGCAGCTCGCGGGCGCCGGTCTCGCACGCTTCTGGATCTACGTGCCGCTGTCGTTTCTGCTCTCGGGTGTCGGTGGCTGGCGCCTCTTGTTTGCCAGAGGGTTTTGGCTCCAATCGGCGCTGGTCGTGGCACTGCTGGCGACGCCGCTTCTCACGTGCTACTACTTTCACGTCGATGTTCTTGTCAGCGGCACGATGCTGCACCCGACCACGCGCGCCTTTGCCAAGCAGTACGCAACCCTTATCTCGCCAAGTATTCTCCCGCTATTGACGTCGACCGTGCTCATGCAGTACCTCGTCGCGCGTCGCGTCGTCGCACCGGTTGCTGTCATGGCGACGCTGGCGTGTGCGACAACGATCGGACTGCACTTTCTACTCGTCTTTGGCTACAAGCACTGGTCCGGCTTTGGCTTTAACGGGTCGCCGTACTCTACGATGGCCACGCTACTGCTGCTACTGCTGCTGCTCGTCGTCTACGGCGGGTGCTGCGTCGGGTTTGGCGGCCTCGCATGGCGCCGGTCCAGCTACCGCCTTGAGCGGCTTCGGATCCTCTGGGCGATGGCCGTGCCTGCGGGGATGCCGTCGTGTCTGCAGAGTATCGTGCTCACCATCTTTGGCGCCGCGTCAGCCTACACACCGGTGACCTCTGCAACCCGACGACGTTTGGACGAAAGCGACGGCATGGACGCCGGGTCGCAGCAGGCGGCGGCATGGGTCGTCACGGTGTGCTTCTTTCTGCTCGTGCTTGCATTTCTGCGAGGCGCGGCGGCGGCAACGGCCGAGCGTATGCAACTGCACTTGCGCCGACAAGATGTTCCGCGCGCCCGCCACGTGCTCTTTGTCGGCGCGGTCTACGGTGGCGCACTCGGGTGTATCTTTGCCGCGACCGTGTTCAAGTACGGTGCACCGCTTTTGGGCTTGTGGACCGCCGACGCCGTTGTCTTGGAGCTCTGCGTCGACGCCCTTCCGTACCTCGCAGCGTGCATGGCGCTGAGCAGTGTTCGTCTCGTTTTCGCCGCCGGTCTCACAACGCTGGACAGGGTGAAGATGCTTCCATTAGCCGCCACCATCGATACGTGGTTCGTCCAAGTCCCGCTGGGTCTCGCGCTTGGCATTGGGTTGCAACTGGGCGTCCTCGGTCTCTGGGTCGCACGTCTCACCGGCGAGCTCGTGCACACGCTGCTGCTTCTGTATGCGCTCATGATTGATGCGGATGCAGACGATGCCGCGACGCCTCTGCTGGTTGCCAGCACGTCACCCGAGCTTGACCACACTGGGTCACCAGAGCTGGACAAGACTGCGTCAGACACGCGGTGTAGCGACAACGTTGCCGATGTGCCGGTGCTGACCGCTGGGTCGCGCGACCGATCCCTACCCGTGGCGTCAACGCCGATGACCAACGTCAATGGTGACACTTTGGTCGGTATGGACGGTGTGGCAACTGCCGACGTCTATCTGGAGGCGGCACCGGTGCAACATCCGCTCGAAGCTGATGCGCCGCTGCCATGGGTGCGCCGACGGAGCTCCGACGGCCGTGCGACGTGGGTCGTGGTCGACGACGAGACGGCGTTGTCTCCCATTTCCGAAGAAGGCGCCGTCCGGGCCATGGGCGAGCGTCCGTTGCCAAGTGCGTCGTTGGTGCCGAGCGAAGCGTCGTTCAGCATTGCGTCAACAGCGACGGTTGTCTCGGCGTCACCGGCCATCCAGTGGGTTCGTCAAGAAAGCGCCGTCGGTACTGCGCAGTGGGTTGAAAAACCTCTCCACGACACGTCGACCAGTAGCCCGTCGACGCAAGACGAGCTTTATTGGAGCAGCTCTGATGTCTCGTCGTCCGTGCGTGGAGGCCACGCCTCGGGGCAGAAGCTCTCGTCTCGGCGACATGGACACCACCATTGGCGACATCTCGGGTAGTAACGACGGCACGCACAGTGCTCGGATCAACGAGGAACACAGCCACATCGTCAACGTCTTCAACAACCAAGACAGCGCGGGCCTGAGGGACGAGGACTCGTTGCCGTCTCTGCTTTCGGTGTCGGTCCCATCCACAAGTATATTACTCCATAGCAGTGGCACCTGCTTTGAGGACGCGTGTGTGCTTGCAAGCGACTCGGACGGGAGCCACAACAACGAAAACGACGACCACGAGCACGACGTCACTGTCGGCGGCTACGACGCTTCCCTGCGTGGCAACGAAGCACCTGGTTGCAGCCATGGTGACTCGCACGGGAACCCAGTATCCTCTCCGAGCGGCTTTGTCGTAAGTCTATCAAACTCGCCTACGCTACGTGCCCCGACGCCCGAGCTGGCAACCGGCGCGAGCGACGACTGGATCATTGCGGTGTCCGACGTCGCATCGTATCTTGACATCGGCGATGACATCGCTTCAGTGTCAAAGTCAACGGCGCCAGCAAGCGAGCAGCCCATCGACAGCCGCCTACAGAGTGTTGCAGTCCAAGAACGTCCCGTATCAACAGTGTTCGACGTCCAAGACAGCGCATCGCCGCCGCCTATCGCACGAACGGACGACGATGCACCAAGCAGCTACGTCATCACGATTGCGCCAGATGTGACGCACTACCCCTTGTCGCATGCTACTGCAGACGTCGGTGCGCAGATGCAGCGGTCGACGTTGGCAATCGAAGGCGTCGTCATCGGCGAGGCATCGGCGAGCTTGGTTGCACCGAGACCACTGTCACCGATGACAAAGGAGCGCCGCGCAGGAAAGATGCAGTTGCCAGCCCCCGTGGTCGGCCCAGCGATGCTTGACAAGCCCGACACGAAAACGGCCGTACACAGCAGTCGACCAGCAACTGCGTTGATCACGGCGCCAGCGACCACGGTAGCACCGAGGGATGATGGCCCCTTGACGCCGCCAGTACCCCTGTCCCCCGTCGCTTTAACGCTCGCCGAGCCGTGCTTGGCGGGCACTGCTGAGGCAGCCTCAGCCGAGCGTGTACTGCACGCGGCATCATCAAACGCAGACGTTGGCCCAGCGTCGCATGGTGACAATCGTGCCCCTGCACTTGCTCGAGCGCTAAGCAACGCCGCTGACGAAGTGGCGGTATCAGCCGACGACGCCACCCGCCGTCGGCACCGCTCCAAGAAGAAGAAGCGAGCTACTGTTCGCACCGGCGTCAACATCGTAGAGGACGACGTCCCAGCTCCAGTGTACAAGTTTGATGGTGGCTCGAGCACCCAAAACGCCCCGGCAGTGTCGTCAACATGGCAACAGACGTCGGCGGCAACTGGTTACACCGATGCTAATCGTACAGCGAACCACGATGGCATCCGTGGCATGGAGATGTCGACGTTAATGTCGGTACCACTGCCGAACGAGCTCGCACGCGCGATCCAAGCGCCCACAAAACCAACGGAGAGTCCTTTACTTCAGTACGGAAAGCGCTCCAAGAAGCTACGGGCGCGCCAGGAACGCAAGCACCACAGCGCTACCGCGGTGCCACCCGCCGTTGTGCGGCCGCCGGCGCCGCAAATGCAAGCAGCGATGAAAGACGAGCTCTTGCTGCTCTGCTTTCAAATCGAGCTTCTCAAGCACCTGCAAGCTGCTTAGCGTCATCTGTCAACGACATGTTACAGAGTGTCAATGGATTCAAGTGGTGTTTGTACATGACTTTACTGCTTTGCTATTGGCTGGCTGCGCTGCGCCGACTTCCACTTGATGAGGAACTGCAGCGCTTCGGTCCACTCGCAGCACCGAAGTCGATTCCGATCCGCGCTGTCCCCTTCGTCAACCTACGAGACGCATCGATGTACATACTGATGACCACGTCGAGTTGGCACCTCGAGGTCCAGGGACCGCTTCTTGTCATCGTAAAGGATCGAAAAGCAAAATTCACTGCGGGACCGGTCCGTCTTGCGCTGGAAGACCTAATCCAAGTATCCATGGTCCTCGTTGCTATAACGAGATAGAGCGACGACCTTGGTGCTGTGACCATACGCCAGCGCGTGGAGGGATGACGTTGGAATCTGAATCATGGGTCCTTGGCTCCCCACCGGTCGGTAGCTCAAGTATTGCAGGTCGTTCGAGCACCATACAAAGCGCGCATGCGGCTTGCCTTGTCGTCCGTGCTTGATAAAGATAGCGCCTTGCTTGAGGAGCTCCATGCGGCGCTTGATGGCATCCGACGCGCTCTCGCCCCGGGGGGGCACGGTCGGGGGCTTGGGGGGCTCGATCGACGGGGCCACTTTTTCGCTCTCAGCATCGCTTTCGCTGCACAGATCGTCTTCGTCGTCGTGCGGGTCGTCGACTTCGGCAACGCTGCTGGAGGCTTCATGCAACGCGTTGATGTGCGCCGTGAGCTGCACGATGTGGGTCTTGAGCTTGTCGGCATCGGCGCGCTGCTCCAGAAGGCGGGCTTCTACATCTTTCATCCGTTCGTCTTGCACAAGCAGCGATTCTTGCGCCTCGGCCGCCGTATTGGACGCAAAGACGATGCTCGTCTTGAGCTGGCGAAGGCACTCGAGCGCGTGGGCCATGCCGAGGTGTTGCAGCGTCCGCAAAATGTCGTCTTCGGCCGTCTCGGCGACAAGAAATTGCTCCACGAGCTTCTCGCATACGTCCTTTTCGATCTCTAGCCTCGTGTTGGTCAAGTTGAAGTGGCGTGCAAATAGACATCCCGCACCCGTCAACGGTCCGAGTGTTTTTTCCGACGTCAATTGCGCGTGCAGTTGTGCGTTGAGCTCGATCTGGTGCGCAACGTTCTCCTGAAGCGACGTGCGCTCTGCTTGAAGTCGGTCGTTCTCGCGTTGCAGAAGTGCAATCAGTGCAGTCGGTTCCATATCTCGGTTGGCACGCACGTCGACCGCGACCTAGTCATAGAACTCTTGAATGCGTCGACTTTGCCATCCGCACCTCGCTGCAACGAAGCATAAAGCGACAGGTCGAGATGCTTTCGTCCACGTATTCGGCCTCGGGGTTGAGCGTACCAATAAAGACGGACTTACAATTGCCACCGAGGCTACCGCGAAGCACGGACGTCAGCATCGAGTTGCGGTACGGTATGTGTGTCTTGGCTTTTTTGCTGCTGCGTTGCTGGAGGGCTAAAATCACCTAATGTGAGATCATAACAGACAGGTTGTCCCTCGCAACACATGATACTTGTTCCAGGTGGTGCAACGAGAGGTTGATGCAGCGGCCTTCGTTGCGCATACGTTCGGTGCCGTCGCGCTTGTAGACACGCTCCGAGCCCGCGAGGTCGACGATGTGCAGCTTGGAGTTGAGCACGACCTCCGAGTCTTTCCGACGGCCTTCGATCAAGATGGTAAAGATCGAGTGGGACCGCGACGACGCCTACTGGAGGGATCAGAAACAAAATCGATCCAATATTGAAATCCACTTGATTCATGGGCGTGTCGCTCGTGACGCGGTTCACATTTCCCAAGAAGAGCAAGTTGAGTGCATCTTCCTCCGAGTTGGCTTCATAGACACTACAAAGAAACATGTCGCACACTCTATGACAATCATGTACACGACACACCCCAAATTTCGGAAATGCACATCGTCGTCGTCGTCGTCCGAGAGCTGCAAGTGAATTTTCGTCCACTCGTCGATCGGTTTGTTCATGTGGGCCTTGTCCAAGAGGTCATAGATGTTTTCGTTGTAGACCTCCAAGTACGACACAAAGCACCGGTAGCTCTACGGTCCATTGACACTCTCAAGCCGTGTCTTATCAAGGTACCGTATCCCGGCGTGTCTCGAACGCATCAAAGAGAGCTGAAATCGTACGCGGAATCATGCCCCGGTCGTGGTAGCTATCCATCCACTGCAGCACGACGACGTCGACGATCTCTCCCCTACCGCCCGTGATCGTGAACGTCTTGCCGCTGCCCGTTTGGCCATACGCAAGGATCGTGCCGTTGTAGCCCTCCATCGCGCTTGTAATGATATCCTATTCCGATGCACAACTTGTCATTCAAACGCGAAACGAGATGGGAGGTGTACGCGGCACACAGCATCAAAGACCCCGTCCTGATGCACGTCATGATCAAACACTTGGTCGTACTTGAACTCGAGCACGTCTCGCTGCTTGAGCGTGCTGCGTGTGTCGAGTGCCACGGGAAGGATTGGAAACAAGATCGTCTGGACATGGTCATTGGGCCGTGCACCTATCGACTACTATAAAAGCAGGATGGAAGGATGCGGCGGTGTACGTGGGAGCGTGTAAGCTTTGGTCGTGTGCTTGCGAGGTGGCCGAATGCGCAAGTAGGTGCCAATGCGCCAGTGCTCCATGTCGCTGCGTCGACGACCGTTCGTTTCACTTGAAACGCCAACGAGAGCATGTGTTGATGTTTCGACGCACGCCCAAACAAGCAGCGGCAGCCAACGAGCTCGGCGACCCCACTTTGCTCGCTGCAGACTCCATCTGTGTGATCTCTTTGCGCTAGCGCAACGGTCAACGAGCCGTAATTTCTAGTCTCGGCCAAGGAGATCCAAGGCCTCCAGCACCGATTTCGACGGCTGCTGCAAGGAAACGACTCCACCGTCGAGGCGGCTCGACTCTTGGACGAGCCCGAATTTCAGTGCCATGCGCTCGCACCCCTGTTGCTGCGTGACGGCCGCTTGGACTTTAGAGCGTTTTTGTGCCTTCTCACGGTCCTCCACCCGACCAAGACATCAGTGGCAGCCAAGCGCTCCGGTACAACGTGTTGGGATCAATGTTGTGTACAATATTGTCTGGTATTCTAGCCCTCTTTGATCTCTACGACATGGACGCAGACGGCGTCGTGTCGGCGAGCGACATGAAGAGTGTGTTTCAGCGCTTGCGACCGGAACGCGATAGCTCATGCGACGACGACGTCGCGGCAGCCTTCCTCAACGCGTCATTCGCGTCTCAAAACGGCTTTGCACCGAGCGCATTTGCCGAGGTACAATGACGACGTGTAGTACGCTGTGTAGACACTTGTGGTGCTATGTAGTTGGTATCGGACGACGACGTCCTTGCGGCGCTCTCGATATCGTTTGCTTGCAGTCTGTAAGATGAGTCGTAAGTACTCGTACTCAGTGAGCACGCGGGTTTCGGCTGGATGCCCAAGGGGAACATAGATACATGCAATCCCTGGCCCAGAACCCTCCTTGCTTTTGACAGCAGCATGGCTTGTCTCGAAAAGGCAAAGCATGCGAGCGTCGTCGCGTGCTGTCGCTGCGGCTAAAGTACATGACGCAGGAACGTGTATAGAACGTACACTTTGTGTCTTCTCACAAGACGCTGGAACGTTGCTGCTGCCACGATGCGACCGCGCAGAACGACTTGAATCCGTCAAGACCGATAGCATCGCCATGTCAGACTTGGGACATGATCGGCTCCTCGTCGTGCCACGTCATTTCGGCTCGACATCGACACCATGCGTTCTGAGCACGGCAGGTGACAGCATCGTGTCATGGTCCTTGCCCGACGATTGGATCAGACACCCATGGAGTCTTCAAGAAACAAAAATCAGAACCAACGACGACACGACGAGCACGGAGCGGGGACGTGGTCACGGCTCGTGTCCGCAAGAATTCGGTGCGAGAATTTCGCGACGCTTGCCGTGCGACCCGCGCAAGATCATGTAGCGACACGGCACTGCACTGAGCATCTGCGGCAGCTGGCGTCGGCAAACCGAAAACCAGCAAAGAACTGATCGTCCATGTCCGACCTTGGGAAAACACTCCACTGGCTCGCAGCCAGAGCTCGCCTCAGTAGGCTACGCCATCGCACGGTGCACGCCATACATATGCAAGCCCTACAAGACCCGTCAGCGAATGAGCCCTTCTCGCCCAGCGTCTCGCCCATCATCGATAGCCATGCCAGCACATAGCTGCATCTTTTCGGCAGGCAACTGCACCCTATCGATTTGGATTGGATAAAATGCAAACCAGTAATGCACCAATCGTGGCAGAGCCATGAAGCTGCTGTGCTGGAACATCAATGGCCTCCGCGCCAACCTCGGCAAGACGCCGGGGCAGTCGTTCGCCGGGTTCCTCGACGCTTGCGACGCCGACGTCCTCTGCTTCCAAGAGACCAAGCTCACGCGCGCCGAGATGACGTCCGAGCTGGCGTGCCCGCCCGGCTACGACGCCTTCTACAGCTTTGCCAAGCACAAGAAGGGCTATTCGGGCGTCGCGACGCTCGTCCGGCACGGTCGCCTCGCGACCGTTGCCGCCGAGACCAGCGCCTGCCCTTTCCACGAGGGGCGCATCGTGCGGACCGAGCACCCGACGTTTGTGCTCATCAACGTGTACTGTCCGGCGCATGGCGGCCACCTCGAGCGCAAGCTCGCCTTCCACGAGTTCCTTCTCGGCTACGTCGCGGCGACCAAGGCAGCGCACTTGGACAAGCCGCTAATCCTCGTCGGGGACCTCAATGTCATTCACAAGCCTCTGGATGACTGCGGCGCGTACGAGCCAAGTGAGGTGACCGCGTGGCTCGACATGCTCTTGGCAACAATGGACCTCACAGACGCCTTTCGGCAATTGCATCCGATGCGAGAGAAGGCGTACACGTGCTGGCGCGCGCTCACGGGCGCGCGCGAGACCAACTATGGCGTGCGGCTCGACTACATCCTTCTCGACAGTCGGCTAGGAAGCGCGCTCACGAGCTGCGACGTATGGCAAGAAAAGGAAGGGTCGGACCACTGCCCCGTTCTCGCAACGCTGAGCCTCGCGTTCCCGGCGTCCCACGTCATCGCCCCGACAACCGTCCCGAGCTGCGCCAAGTTTTATCCCGAGTTTGCCGGCAAACAAACATCGATCCAGCGTTTCCTTCGTGGCTCGACGACGCCACTACCAGCGATGAAAAAGACGACCACTGGGTGGCAGCAGCAGACCTTCCGTGCCTTCTTGACGACGGCGCCTCGAGCGTCAGAGGCAACGAGCGCGCCGATGTCGGTCGAGTCGATCGAGACGCTGACCGAGTACAAAGCCGTCGCGCAGTCGTGGAAGACGCTGCTGCCAGGGAAGCCGCCGCCGCCGCCGCTGTGCTCCGGCCACCGACAACCGGCCCTTCTGCGCACGGTCCTCAAGCGCAACGACAACTATGGTCGGAAATTCTTCATTTGTGCCAAGCCCGAGGTACGCCGTCGATCTAACACCGACAAGACATGCGAGCGCGCGCGTAGGGTGCCCCAGGGGACGTCAAAGGTCGGTGCAACTTTTTCCAGTGGCACGGCGACGTCAAGAAGCCATCGCCGGTTGCTGTGGTCGGTACTAGCAGTGATGCCAAGCGCTTCAAAGCCGCTCCGCCTGACGCAATTTGAACGTTGTGTGCTTCGTGTTAGTCGGCGATTTACAGTACCTCATGTCCACCCCGTTTGCAACTCGTCATAGCGACATACCTGGTCTCAGTACACGTGTTGAGATAGCGGTGGGTGATAGACCGTCAGCAGCATCTCGTCCGGAAGAAGGCGTCTGGACTGCACGTGTCCGTCTTGTCTGGCACTGGCACGGAATCCAGCGGCACCAGATTCACATCCGATTCGACCAGATTCAGGGGCGAGATTCTGACGCGGCGATGGTCGACATCCAAGCTCCGGCCGCGACGTCGCCATGGGTGAGATGACGTGGCAGCCGAACAGCACGTGCGAGCGTCGTTGGTTGTGTTGTGGGTTTCGTTCAAACTCATGAGCAATCGGAGGTCGGACTTGTCTTCTGCACCGCGCAAGGGTCCTTGAACTAGACCATTCGTCTTCATGTCTCTAGTCCACACGTCGCAAGACACTTGGTTGTTGCTTTATATTGTCCTCTTTTTGAAATCGATAGAAAAATGACAAGTTGTGCAGAAAACGGTACGGTGTGATTAATAATAGGGTGCTGGGTAATAATTAAGAGCGCCAAATGTGCGAATTGCGTCCACAACTTACTGGGCAAAAACCGCCGTGTCAAACCACGGGTGCGTCAGCGCCTGTTCGGCCGTGAAGCGCTTGGTCGGGTCGCGCTCGAGGAGGTGGACGACAAAGTCCATGGCCTCGGGGCTAAACTTCTTCCAGGCGCGCGGCTGGAACTCGACCGGCTCGTTCATGCAGGCCGACGGCGGGTAGAACGGCTGGAAGCCCGTGAGCATCTCGTAGACCATGATGCCGACGCTCCAGAGGTCGATGGGCTTGCCGTACGGCTGCGACTCGAAGAGCTCGGGCGCCATGTAGCCGACCGAGCCCGTCAGGCCCGTAAACGGCACCTTGTGCACGTCGCCCGTGTGCTTGAAGAAGCGCACGTCCGGCACCTTGACCGAGAGCCCAAAGTCGCAAATCTCGACCTGGAGCTCACACGCCTTGACGTCCTTAACAACCACCACTTCGTCGTTCGAGTCTTGGTTGGACGGGGCCTTCGAGTCGGTGAGAAGCACATTCTCGGGCTTGATGTCGCAGTGGACGACACCCGATTCGTGCAAAAAGAAAATGCCACGCACGATCTGATGGGCGAGCTTGGCGGCCAGCGCCTCCGGGAACCGGCGCTGGCGGTTCAAGAGCGACTTGAGCGTCCCGTGGCGGGCCTTGGCCATCACAAGGTACAAGAACGCCTCGGTCTCGTACACCTCGAGAAGACGGACAATGTTGCGGTGCTGGAGACGCAAATGGATCTCAACCTCGGTGCGCACGGCCTGCTGCGCGGCTTCGGTCACAAGGAACCGCTTGTGGATCTGCTTGATGGCCACTTCGGCGCCGTTGTTGCGCCGAATCGCCGGCTTGACGACAGCGTACGAGCCGTCGCCGAGCTGGTCTTCGCCGACCAGTTCGTAGTGCTCCGTGACAGCCTTCTCGTGAATGAAAAACGGGTTGATGGTCAGCGTAGGGAAGAGCGACGGCGCCTTGGGCCGCTCGCGCAGGAGCAAATCATCGGGCTGGCGAGGAATGCTGCGGCTGATCGACATGAGCCGGAGCTGGTTCTCCTCGTCGTCGCAGAGACGACGGGCCACGAACGGGTTGCTCGGGAGGCGGGGCGCGCCCTGGACATACTCGGTATTGTGGTGCTGCTCGGGCACTGGGTCGGCCGGCGGCGGGCAGCTGCGCTGGCGGCGGTGCACGGGCCGCGGGAGCACCGTCGTCGTCGTGTGGTTACTGTGGTGGTGCGCGGGCGGCGTCGTGCTCGACAGGCGGGGGCTCGTGACGTCAAACTTGTCCGAGGTGCTCTTGGAGAGGAACCCGCACTTGCGGTAGATGCCCTTGCCCGTCGAGACGTAGCCGTCGACAATCTCGTTGGGCGACGGGATCACGATGGGCTCGAGGAGGTTCATCATCGTCTTGGCGGCCGTCGGCGACTTGACCATGAGCGAGTCCGATTCGGAGAACGACCCGCGCTTCAGGATCGGCGACGTCGGCAGGCTCAGGTCGTCGTCGTCGTCGACCGTCGACGTCCGGCTCTCCGTGTCCGAGTGCAACCGGGCCATGGCCGTATTGGAGCGGCAGCGACCCTTGTTCGTGTACACGGTCGTCGTCGTCGGCGGCGGTGCAGTCGTAGCGGTGACCGCAGCGACCGTGGCCTCCGCGGCCTTGCGCGCCGACTCGAGGTGCGCCTTCTTGCGCGGAATCTCGGATGCTTCGTTCACTGGCGTCTTGGGTTGATCAAGGTTGCGCTTGGCGCCGGCAAAGAGCGCGGCCGTCGCGTATGTGTCCGAATCGCTCATGCAGCGCGTGCGTTGGTGGTGGACCATGGCGGCCGGTGCCTCATGGTACGGGTAGTGGAAGCACACATTGCTCGGAACCTCAACGCGCAGTGCCCTCCGGCGGCGCGGCGCGGCGCCCGCGACCGCTTCGTTCGTCTCGGCGTCCAAATCGATGGCTACAAACTCCTTGCCGTTGATCGACGGGCGCATTTCCAACATCGACGCGCGCAGGTCGTCGCTCGCATCGCTGTCGCTCGCCGAGCCTCTTGTCGGCTCGTCTGTCTCGGCCGACGTGGGCGGATCCCAGGCGCGGAACTGCTTGAGGCCGTGGAGCGGGTCGTAGTAGCCCGGGAGCGCGTGGAAGGTGCCCACGAGCGGGTGGTTGCGGAACTTCTTGCGCTCTTCGAGCTCGGCCATGCCCACGATGTCGGTGGCGAAGTAGGCCGCGCCCCGGTTGCCGGCGCTGGGCGCGTGGTGGAACATGCCCACGAACGGGTTGTAGCTCGGGAGGCGGGCGTACACCTTGATGTCGGACTCGGGCGTCATGCGCATGGCCAATAGATAGTTGGACGAGACGGAAGTCGGCCGGCGGTCGGAAGTTGCCAAGTGAGTTGCTGCCTCTACGCTCTTCTTCCGGAATAACCGTCTCCGAAATATTGCATATTAATATTGCACCGACGCCTCGGATTCTTGAAGCCGGTGGTATTTTATTTTCATGTGCTTTTCCGCCTCGCTCTGAATTTTATTCCTACGAACGAGCAGGGATCGGCGCGCTCAACGGCATTGTATGAGGCCCATATTCCGTGCGCACGCGAATTAAAGTACAACCTATTAATATACCGCCGACCATGAAAAATTGGCTCTCCGCATAAACAAGCCAGTATATCCCTTGCTCAAGATCCATGGCAAGGGTGGCGAAATAAAAATGCACGCTGCCAGTCGCGCGCCGACCGTCTCGAATATTAATATTCATCGCAGCGAGAAGAGGCCCGTCGTGCATTGAATGTTGCGGATTTTATTATGCAGCAAAAAAATAGTAGCTGGGATTAGTACATAGGTACACGGCTGACGACCTTCTACAGCGTGTGCGTGTGTGAAAAATATTATTCACATCGAGCCATATTGGCTGCGCCGAAATAGATATACGGCCGCTGAATACATTGACGATGTATGGGCAAACGCCACTTATGCACCCAAGCAGAATGCGCTTGCGGCGCGGCGACTCGCTCCGACGACGCAACAGGATTGGCTTGCTCAAGCTGCCAATGCGAGACGTAGTTTCTCACACGCGTTCGAAGCATGGCGTGAGTCACGAGGGCCCACGTGGCGCACTGTCCCAGGCGCGGAGCGGCCATCTGATAGGCTCATCGGGCGCCACCTGGCGCCGATCTCCCGAGGTGGAGCGTCTTCGCGCGTGCGGTAGCGTTGCAGTGGTCAGATCTGGCGACCGCGACGAGCCAGACGACACCAGGCACCACGCGCTAGCTTTCTCTTCCGTCTACAAGCGCCGCAGGATCTACGTACTATTGTTAGGTGGCTTTTGGCTTTTGAACCACCGTCAAGGAAAGCGTGGATTTCAGTGCTTCTTTTTCCCAAGATCGCAATTGATTCGATCGGGATTACTCACATGTCGTACTTCAAGGTAGACTTCAAGCACGCCTTCAAGCCGCGGCCGCGCCAAGCGCGGCTGGCGCCATAATGCGCGCGACAAGGAGACCCACGCTTGGCTTCTGCACGCGCACATACGAGTAGCTCCGAGTTGGATGAGGTGGGCCTCGCCGGCATCGTCGGTCGCGCTTATCCCCGCCAAATGCGCCACCTGGTGCCATCGTGGACGCGAGCTTCAACCACCGCTCGGTTGAAGCTGCGCACGGGTGGTGGCGGTGCTCTGTCGTGTAATCACACGCGCCCAAGCTGCCACGTACGCTCGAGGAGCGAGCGGTCGCTGGTTCAGGATTGCACGAGGCGCTGTGTAAAAAAGATGCACGCGAGAGAGATACGTGGGCTTGGGACACGACGAGGGTCGGACACGGGCCATCGTCTTTGCAGCGCCGACCAGACGCCACGACGCTTGCTCCTCTTGCGTCGTCTTGGGTGGGCGAATCTGGTGCAGTGCCAGAAGCGCGCCAGTGAGAGCAGTAACGCAGCGTGGATTCTAGCCTGTCAGCGACAGCGACGACAAGGCGGACACGATCTTGAGCGGTCGCTGAAACGACCGACTATCATGGACGTCGACCAGCGACTCGACATTCGCAGCAGCAGTAGCAGCAGCAGTCGTAGTAGTGGCTCCAGCGCGACCTCGGACAACGACAGCGACATTGAGTTTACAGTCGATCAAGACGATGCGAGCAAGCGGTCGGCAGCGCTCGATCCGCTGGCGTGGGCACCGGTCCTCGTCGCCGTCGTCGCCATCCCCACCGACGTCATCACAGTTCTATGGGGCTGCCAGCACCCGCACATCGACTGCAATATAGGGTACCCAACACTCGGCGTGGCCGCGCGCCACCGGCCGCAACTGTATGTCTACCTCGTTGGCACCGTTGTCGCGAGCGTGCTCTTCCTGGCGACTGCCGCACTCTTTGCGTGGTTCCTGCACTTGTCGCTGCCGCCGACGCACCGGTGGCTGGCGATCAGCGTCCTGCTCGGTGGCGCGCTCACGGCCATCTTGCTCGTCGTCGCTGCCATCCACGACACGCGGGGACATCCCGCCGGCCTCTCACTCGCCTCCGCCACGAGCTTTCTCACGACGTGGGTAACGCTACTTCGCATGCAGCATGCACGCCGCACCGCCTTTCTCTTGCTTCGGACCAAGGACGCGACCGAGCGCCACCATCGGTGACGACGTGCTGTGACGCGTCCACTCATGCGAGCGTGTAGCATTCGCGGCATTGCGATCGGCGAGTACGCTATCGTGCTGGGTGCGATCGCGTCCGTCGCCTGTACCGTCGCATCTTGTGGTACTTTTCACTGGATCTTCTTGCTGGATTTAGATGTCGTCACGGCGTTGGTCACAAGCAGCAGCGCGTGGTGGACCAAGCTGCTCGGGCCGGCCGCGTACGAAGGCCTGGTCGTTGCCAGCTGGAGCGCGCTCGTGGCCTCCTTTGCAACCGAAATTGGACGGCTCAGCCGGTTGGTCGAACAGCACGATTTGGAAGCGCTTTCGCGCCAAAAGTAATCCACGTTGAAACGATCCACCATATCAATATATTTCCCGCCAAAACGTCATTTTGAGGTTAAGCTTGGCTTTGGAGGTACTCGACGAAGCGGTTGCCAATGTCGGAGCTCGGAAACGGGTGCAGCGTCGCCATCTTGGTGAATTGGCGCCGGTGGCGACGCAATTCGGCCGTTGGCATCGCGCGGCCCACCTGCACGTACAACAGCGCCAGCAGTTGTCAAGGACTCTTGTCCAAATCCAACGAAATCGAAAAAAATGGCGGAAAAGGATATCAGCTTGGACGCATGCGGCACGCGAAGTGCGTCGACAAGGTCGTGGAACTCGCGCTGGTGGGCGATGAGCACATCGATAATGGCTGCGGTCACTCGATCGAGCTCCTGCACAAACGTCGTCTCCACAACGGGCTTCTACGCAGTGAT
Organism: Saprolegnia parasitica CBS 223.65; assembly: GCF_000151545.1. Classification (NCBI taxonomy): domain Eukaryota; phylum Oomycota; class Saprolegniomycetes; order Saprolegniales; family Saprolegniaceae; genus Saprolegnia; species Saprolegnia parasitica. The sequence goes on along the minus strand of NW_012156400.1, from coordinate 356,239 downwards.
TTCCCTCTTTGATTATCGTGGCACGAAGCAACGAAGTACCGCAATCGTGGCGATACCAGCCTTTATGGCTTTTCCATGCAAGACCGCATCTTCAACCTCGCGCAAACGATCGATGACAGTGGCCTCGCAGAGGCTATCTGGTGTCATGCGCAGCAAGGGCGCGTCCCATCGGTTCTTGGCGTTGGGCACTTCAAGCCGCATTGCAATCGCCTCGACGCTAGCATCACATGTCCTTGCCATGGTTTTGAACGCCCAGCGCGACGACGTACTACTCGGGCGGGAAGTTGTCGCCAGCGCGCTCTGCGTTGCGCGCGGCGGCCATGGCCACTGGTGTGTCGATGTACACGACACAGTGCGTGGTGGAGAGCTCCTTGGCGAGGCAAAAGAGCTCGTAGCGACAGCCCTTGATGTAGTTTAGCGTGTCCAAGATGACAATCTTGTCTGCACTCAAGTGCACATCGACGCGGCTCTTCATCGTACTCCGCGTCGTCTTCTCTGCCCGAGCATCTGCAGTGTCCTTGCGTTGGTAGGGCAGGCAGAGGCTATACGAGACGTACCGCGGTAGGCGTCGGCGCGAACGAGGCGTTCACTGTCGTAGCTAAGGTGCACGACGTCCTTGCCAAGGCTCACAAAGTGGTCGTGGAGCTGGGAAGCAAACCACGTCTTGCCGGCGCCTGGCAGCCCGCAGAGCGTGACGAGCGGCATGGCGAGCGATTTTTATTCGGGCTGTGATTCGTCCATCTTATAGCCAATCCGAGATTAGACGACCACATTTATGTACTTGCGGTTTGTATGCATAAAAATGCAACAGGTCCTCTACGCTCATGTCGCCACGCGATTGAAGTTCGCACGCTACTTGTTGTTTGTATACTTGATGCCACATGACCTACTGCACACTGTGGTCGGCACGACCAAGTGCGATCTTTGGTCAGCGCATGAGTCATAGCTTCTTCCTGCCCGCTGTGGGAAATGCTAACGCAGGTGTATTTTCACGTGCCACGTGTCGCACGTCGTTCGATTGCTGAGGTGCGGAGGTGGACACTGGATCATCATCACCTATCGCTTGAAGTAGAATCTGAGCCCGCGGCTTCTCTCCCTGCCGCGCAGTTGGGCGCTCACTTGAACACGTGACGCGATGCGCATCAACGCCCATGGCATGAAAGATCGCCGTCAATGACATGCACCCAAGATGCGGCATCATGATGAAGTTTGATGCCTTGGTCGTTTCTAGCCCAACTTCTCGATTGGGCCAGAAAAGACGCCCGACTCGACCACGATGAGCGACACACTGCCACGTTTTTGAGGATATGCTGCGGTGTTGACGCTAGGCTCTGGAAGGATGTGCGGTGCGTCTTCTCTACACACGTGCTGACGCCACTGCAGCCATCTCTGCGCTGCGTGGATCGGCTACGTCCAAACCTTGAAGACCTTTTTTCTTTGCCAATGATCTTTCCGTCCGACCCGTTGACACGCCGTGTCGAGTCGACAGCAAACGAAGTGTCGGACTTTGCGGTGCCCTACTCTGCCATTTGGTGCACTTCTTCGAACGGATCTCGTAGCCGATCTCCTCGCTTCTTTTCTCCAAAAACGATGCTGGCGTCGTCGTGGTTTCAAGAGCTGGACCACAAGGTGTGAACCACACAAAGGGACACGCCTCGCTCTGTGAAGAACACGTTGGCCGCCACGAGTGCAGTTTAAAGCTCTCTATCTTCAAAATGGAGTGTTAAGAACGCATTCAGGAACAGCAGGCGAGAGAGAAGACGAGACCACATTAGATTGGGTCAAGCTGGATCACAGCCAGATTCCGAGCACTAGTACCAGATTTGTGTCGATATGACGATGGTGTGCGTATGCATCTCGATGCCAGACCATTCTTGTCGAATACGAACCCAGAACGCATTCTGCACTCAGTTCTGTGCTTGTACATTTTTCCAGATCGCTCTTCCACATGTGGCTCTCCCAGATTGCTCTACCAGATAGACTTTTTCTTTTCCGAGCTTGTCCCTCACGCAACGTGCTCGCCTCGACGTTAAGGCCGACGCTGCGCACTGCATGCTTCTAAGCGTCTGCGAGTATACATACCATCAAGGTATCAAGGGTCTATGGCTGCAGCCACTTGTAAAACGCGAAAGACGTGGAAAAACGCGCACCATCAACGCAAAAAACGCGCCGTGAAATCTTCGTCAAAGATCGCGTCGCTTGCGCGAGTCGTCGCAGTCGGATGTTCATCTTCCTGAGCAAGAAGATCGCGATCCCGAACGGCGCGCAGCTCTGCTGTGCGTCATGGAACCCGGAGCATGGCTGGATCGCCTGCGGGGGGCAGAGCGGCCTCCTCAAGGTGCTCAAGCTCGAGTCCGCGACCTCCAAGGAAGGCAAGGGCACGCGTGGCATCGCCGCGCAGAGCAACCTGACCATGAACCAGTCGCTGGACGGCCACGCGGGCTCGGTCGTCTGCGCGACGTGGAACGCCAACTACAAGAAGCTCACGACGAGCGACGAGAACGGCCTCATCATTGTCTGGATGATGCACCGCGGTACAATGGTCTTTCCATGGCTCATCATGCGATATGGCTGGCTAGGCATGTGGTTTGAGGAGATGATCAACAACCGCAACAAGAGCGTCGTCAAGGACATGAAGTGGAGCAGCGACGGCCAAAAGATCTGCATCGCGTACGAAGATGGCGCCGTCATCGTCGGGTCCGTCGACGGCAACCGCCTCTGGGGCAAAGAGATGAAGGTCGACTTGTGCTTTGTCGAGTGGTCGCCAGACGGCAAGCACCTCGTGTTTGTGACGAAAGAAGGCGAGGTGAGCATCCACGACGGGTCGGGCAGCAAGATTGGCACGCTGCCATTGTACGCGGTCGACGCCAAAGACAAGAAGTACAAGATCATTGGGCTCCACTGGTACGACGGCTGCGAAGGCCACGTCTCCGAGGACGCGCCGACGCTTGCGATTGCCTTTGCCGACGGCAAGGTCCAGATCACGCGCGGGCGCTTCGACGAAGCCGCTGTGCTCATTGACACGGGCGTCGAGCTCACGCAGTGCAAGTGGAACTGTGACGGCACGGTGCTGGCGCTCGCCGGCACGCAGTCGACGCGCTCCAACGCCGGCGACGTCCGCGAGTTCAATATCGTCCAGTTCTACGATCCGTTTGGCAGGTACCTGCGGTCGCTCAAGGTGCCGGGCAGCCGCATCGAGGCGTTGGCGTGGGAAGGCTCGGGTCTCCGCATCTGCTTGGCCGTCGACTCGCACATCTACTTTGCCAACATCCGACCCGACTACAAGTGGGGCTACTATGCGTCGACCCTTGTGTTTTCGTACAACCGGTCCGAGCAGGTACGCTTTTTGAGATTGCACTTGAGATTGAGATTGCACTTGAGATTGAGATTGCACGGATGTTGACATTGAGAGTGCTGTTGTAGGTCGAGAACTGTGTCGTGTTTTGGGACACGCGGTCCGACGAGCGGTACATCAAGAACGTCCGGTCGCTCCTCTCGATCAAGGCTGCAGGCGACAACTGCGTGCTCTGCGCCAAAGTCGTCAACGACAACCTGTACGCGGGCGAGGGCCACAGCGGTCCCGAGACGCCCAGCAAGCAGTTCTCGCTCGTGCTATGCGACACGATTGGGTCTCCGATCGAAACCAAGATCTTAGATCTCGAGCCGCTCTTCCTCTACATGACTGCGCGCTTCATCGTGGCTGCGGCTGCCGACGCCATTTACGTGTGGCAGTACCGAACGTCGACGGCCAAGCTCGGCGACGTCGGCCGCGGCGGCCGCGAGCGCATCTTTTACGTCGACGATAGCCAAGGCAGCGACGTCGAAGGCTTCCGCTACATGCCCCGGGCGCTGGAAGACCCGATCGTCGCCGTGTGCGCGTCGGACGCGTGGCTCGTGGTCGGACGCGCCTCGGGCATGCTGCACTGCTTCACGCTGCCGCACATTTCGCTCGAAATGAAGTACATTGTACCGTGCCGGCCGCAACTTCTTGCACTCAACTCCAACTCGACGCAACTGGGCATCATCGACATCAACAACGTGCTTACACTCATGGAGCTCGGGACGTCGTCGGGGAATACCAACCCGCTTCCTGCCAAGATGCTGCCGTTCGAGAAGAAAGACGCATGGGACATGATGTGGGCCGAGGACAACCCAGATCTCTTTGTCATGATGGAGAAAGCCCGCATGTACGTGTACCGGTCGCTCGAGGCGGAGGAGCCCGTGCTCTCGTCCGGGTACCTCTGCACGTACAAGGATCTCCAAGTCAAAGCGGCGCTCCTCGACGACATCTTGAGCAGCCCAGAGCAGACCGACAAGAGTCTGATCATCGACTACGAGACGCGGTCGCTGCGGGACGCACGCAACCTGCTTGAAAACGTCGGTCTTGCCGAAGCATGCGACTTTATCCAGGGTACTATCACCGTATGACCGCATCATTGTTTCAACGACAATCTAGACCACCCGCACCCACGGCTCTGGCGCCTCCTCGCCGACGCCGCGCTCGAGCAGCTCGATTTTGCCATGGCCGAACGCGGCTTCGTCAAGTGCAGCGACTACAACGGCATCCAGTACGTCAAGCGCCTCCAGCTGCTCAACGACCGCACCAAACAAAAAGCCGAAGTCGCCGCGTACTTTCAGCGCTTCGATGACGCGGAAGCGCTCTACCGAAAAATCGACCGCAAGGACCTCGCAATTGAGCTGCGCAAGCGCCTCGGCGACTGGTTCCGCGTGCTTCAGCTCGTACAGTCGGGTACGTTTCGTTGGTCAACATTTGAAAAGGCTACCTTTCTGCTGAAGGCGGCGGCGACGACACGCTGCAAACGCAAGCATGGACCATGATCGGTGACTACTACGCTGACCGCCACAAGTGGGAGAAAGCCATCAAGTACTACGCCCAGTCGAACGAAACCGAGGCCTTGGTGCAGTGCCACTACACGCTCGGCGACTTTACGACGCTAGATGCGCTCGTCAACGATTTGCCCGAAGGCTCGCCGCTCCTCGAAGAGATGGCCCGCAAATTCACCCGGGCGGGTCTCTGCAGCAGCGCCGTGAATGCGTATCTCAAGCTCCACGACATCAAGGCGGCGATCGACAGCTGTGTGCTCCTGAACGAATGGGAACGCGCCGTCGCGCTGGCCGAGACGCACAACTTTCCTCAAATTGAGAGCGTCCTTGCCAAGTACGGCGCGCACTTGCTCCGGAACGGCAAGACGCTGCAAGCGATCGAGCTCTACCGTCGCGCCAACAAGAGCATGGACGCTGCCAAGCTCTTGGGGAAGCTCGCAAAGGACGTGGGTCGCAACCCGCTGCGCGCCAAGAAGCTCCAGGTACTTTCGCCCTTGTCCAGGTGGACAGAGTATCCACTGTCAAAGTGTAGATTCTGTCCGCGTTGGAGGTAGAGCGCTTCCGACGCAAGATGCTCGACACGACGGCCCTCGCAACCAAGACGACGGGCGCGACCGCGGCGCAGGTCACGGCGCAGACGCTCGAAAGTCTCGTGGCCCACGACGCGGCGACGAGCGAGAGCCGGTCGCTCGACAATGCCTGGCGTGGCGCCGAGGCGTACCACCTTCTCTTGCTTGCGCATCGACAGCTGTACAAAGGCCAGCCCGAGCGCGCGCTTCGGACGAGCCTCAAGCTCGGCGCGTACGACGACTTGCTCGATGGCCGCGAGGTCTACTCGCTCATCGCGGTGGCTGCGTACTATACCAAGCACTACGAGCAGTGCAGCCGCGCGTTCATCAACCTCGAGAGCGTCCTGGGCACAGAGAAGGAGAAGGAAGCGCTCGAAGCGCTGGCGCTGCGTATCTTTGCGAGTACGCGGCCGCAAGACCCGCCAACACGCCCGTACGACTGTCCGGGCTGCAAGCACGCAGTGAAGGAGTGGGCAACGCGCTGCGACAAGTGCAGCATGAGCTTCCAGACGTGCATGATGAGCGGTGCGACCATCTTTGACCACCGCACGTACCTCTGCAAGACGTGTCGCCACGCGTGCATCGAGCACGAGATCCGCGACCTCAACAACTGCCCGCTGTGCCACGCGCCGCTCAAATAAGAACGCGGAGCTGTAAAGATTCATTCGAGATGCACGATATAACGAGTGTCGAGTGTTAACTCGAGGTATACCCATTGCACGAGGAAACAGGCGCGTAGCTTCTTATCACGAAGACAGCTTGTCTGAAATTTATTATACATGTATGCGCGCAAGACTGGTCGTCGCCGCGGACGATAAGATCTTGCTCGGACCTTTGTCGGGTCCGCGGAAATATTTGATGACGTGGCAGCGCCTCGTGCAAAGACCTTTTTATGTGATACAAAGGTAGCGGGCGAGGATACAAGGGACATCGTGTGGATGCTACTTGTAGTCGCTGGCAGCTGCGCTGGCAGCGTCGGTATTCAGCACATTTGAATCGACGCCGACCCGCACGGCACCGCGATACACGGCAGCCCTCTCGGCCATGGACGGTGACTGTACTTGTCTGTGTAAGCCTGCAGGGGTAGGCCCAACCTATAGAATGTATGGCCGATGCGACCGAGTTCCGCGCGTATAATGTTCTGCAGCATTTGCGCTCTGCATTTCAATGTTCCAGCATCTCTCTTTATACATGTATCCTGTAAATCCTATTATTGAACGAAGTTCTCACATGCAATATATATAAAGATAGGGTGGACTTCCTACTACGCTCGTGAGGCGCGGCTGGGGCGTCACGCGAGGAGCGTTAGTGGGCGTGCTCCGGGACTGTACGAGGGTTCAGGTGTAGCGTGCCAGGGTTTTTGTAGATCCGACCACGGCGTCATCATCATCATCAGGTTGTCTGAATTCCAGGTTCGAATGTCCGGATGTGCTTCAGATCCGGATACTGCGCGACAGACTGGCCAAGCCGACGATGACGACCGAGCTCGAGGCCATGGCCAAGGAGGAAGAGCGCCGAAGGAAGAAGAGCGCGTACGCGAAAGCGTACTACGAGGCCAACAAGGCCAGCGTCAGCCAGAAGCAGAAGCTGCGCCGCCAAGCCCGCATTGCGTCCTGCCACGCCATCAAGCACGAGGCGAGGCCGAACCCGGCTCAACCGACCGGGCACCCGCGCCCGCGAGCTATCAAAACAGAGTGGTAAATCGCTTTAGGCAATTGTCTACCATCCAATATGGTCTCCATGTAGGCGAGGAGCGACGACCGCCGCCCGCAGCACAGACGCAGCATACCAGGCCTTGACCTGGACGACCGACGCGCGGCAAGATGTGCTACTGTTCACAGAGACGTTGCCCGCCGACTTGTTTGTACGAGAGAACGACGAGCCTCAAGCACCGCCCGTCGACGAGCCTGCGCCCACGCGCTGTACGTCGATATCGAACGAGACCACGCGTGATTGGCTCTGCGTATGTCCCTATTGCATGCAGTAAATGTGAAATTGGTTGGTGTTGTGTCCCGTGCCCGAAACGCGATGCGTTCAAAGCAGCTCGCGCGACCTCGTTCGAAAGAGGGTGCACTGTTACCACAACTTTCATTTTGGATGTTGCCCGCTTTTTCCAAGGTGTTTTCCTCGGATATTTTCAAAAGACCCACCACATTTAGCGTGATGTGGTCTCGAGCATGTAAATGTACAAGTTGTCCACACCATCCAACCGCAGCCACTTGATTTTACACGGTGTTTCGAGGAGCCTTGCTTGGACGGGAAGAAGGAGCCTTGCTTGGACGGGAAGAATATCGCCTGAGCCCGTCGCTGCGCTGTTAGGGTCCACTGGAGCAAGATGCTGGCTTGTGGTGGGCCGCTGCAAGCTTGTGCGAGTACGCTCTCATGTCGCCACGACTTCAAGCAACGAGCAGCAGCCGACAAGCGCGGCAGTGTTGTGTCTCTTGAACAACTGATACTACTCGACAAGGGGCCACAATAATTCAACTTATTTGTTGAAAGTGCTCTAATTGTCTTTTTCTGCCTGCGCCACCACGATGTACTTTAGCGCGACTTGGTAGAGACCAAAGCAGACCACGCCAAGACCCAGCGCCACGAGCGGAAACGACGGGCGATTCGGTGCCGGTGACCCGGCGGCTCGCAAGTTGGCGACGGCATGTCCCGGTGCGTCTGTCCATGCTGGCAAGTTGGGATCCCGCGGGATGTAGCACGTAAAACCCTCAAACCCAAGATCGCAGCGGCATCGGCCGTTGATACAGTCACCGTGGCCGCTGCACTGATCGCGGTTGACGCAGAGCACAGCCGGGTCAACAACGCCGCCCGCCGCCGCGGTAGCAAACGAGGCAATGTAAGCGTGGAAGGCTTCGTCATGGATCGAGAGCCCGCCTTGGAGAAACTTGGCTTCTGTCTTTTGGACGCTCGGGAAGAGTAGCTGGAATTGGCCGCGTCGGCTGTACTCGGTCGCGCCACCGAGAAGCTGTGCGGCGACGGGCGGCGAGAACCAGCCGGGGCACCGCCAGCACGTCATGTCCCACGTTGCGAGCTGGTCGCGGCACTTGCTCTTGCAGTACGCCGGCGAGCCTAGTAGAGTGGCCTCCTCGAGGTCGGGTTGGTTCGGCGCACGGACACCGACAAGCTGGATGACGTCGGCGGCTACGTTGTTGAGCAACCCGGTCTCGGCGCCGGTCGCAAACACTTGCCGGGGCACGAGCGACGGCGATCGCTCGACGCGGTCCAGAAAAGGCTGGCCGTCGTCTTGGATGCTAAACACAAAACCGAGGAGCTCAAACCCACCGCTGGTCGTCGCCGCGTCGAGGAGGATCTGGCGCCGCCCTGCAATCAGCTTTGTCATCGCGCTGAGCGTCTCTCTGTGGAAGCGATCGACGTCGATGTTGTGATCACGAAGGTACGCTTTCAAGACACGCCAGTGGTTGCTGCCCTCGGTGGCCGACGACGGCAGCTCCGTATAGTAGTCTCTCAAGTCGGGCAGCTCCCACGGCGGAAGGTAGTCGTTGTCGTCGACGATGTACGAGGCGACGTCGGCACTCGCGTCAAGGTTTACCGGGTACGGCTGCGTGCAGAAGCGAAGAAGCGCATTGTCGTAAACGTACACACGCAACGGATCGAGCGATGCAATGAGCACGAAGAAGCGCAGGTCAAACTTGCGGCCCGAGATGAGCAGCGGCTCAATGTACTTGGTCACAACCGCGTTCGGAGGGACGTCGTCGCGTTGCACCTGCGGCAGACCTTTGAGGAGCGACGTGCGGCCGCTGTCGTGCACGAGCCAGCGACGATTGTACGCAGCGTCGACGCTGGCCTTCTCCGCCACCAGCGGTGTGTTGAGGACGTCACGGATTGCTTGGAGAAGCGCTGGCTTGTCCTGCGGAAGGCGGAACGCGGGCGCGACAAAGCCAAAGTCAAAGGCTCCGAATTGCCGCTGCAGCGCCGCGTGCGAGCGGTGGAGCTTCGTGGACAAGACCTCGGCGCCGTCCAAATGATTGATTCGGTGGCGCGGCGCGAGCTCTCCGAGGGCGTTGGAAGGAGGCGCCTCGTTCGACCAGAGCAGATCGTACATGGCCGTATCGGCTGCCGCCGTCCACGACGGCGCGTCGAGCTGCAGCTCGCTAATGCCATGCAGGTACAGCGCCCGACGGATGGGCGCGCTGGCGTCAACGTCGGCGTCGGGCAGGAGCGCCACCTTGTTGGGTCGCTTGGCGTCCTGTGCAGAGGCGCCCGGAAGCAGCACGAGGCAGCAACTTAGCCACGTGAGAAGGCCCCGGACAACGGCCATCGCAGCACGGATGCGCCAGGTAAAGTGCACCACGTGTTCGGATACGGCGTCGCGCACACTAGACACACGCAACTTTTGACGTCCCGTCCATGGGGTCTGCTGTGCCCAAGCGTGATGCACGACCTATCACCCAGCTAGCGGTGTTGCTTGTTCAATGTTAGAGTCCACCGCCATGCTATCGTCACCTCGTAGTGGCAGTCAGAGTGGCAGCGTTGCTCTGTTCCTCGCTTTTGGTGGAGCGACACACGTCCATTCTGCTGAGTGCAGTGGTGCGTTGGAGGTTTGCTCGTGTCAACACAAGCTACGCGATGCATTGGGGCCCTGAGTAGCAGCGCGTCTGGCGCTCCCGCGAGCTTCGATCGTCGAGGCGGTGAAGGTTGCGTGCATGTAGCCATGTTGCCTTTCTAAAAAATCGATCTTTCAAATCCTTCGAAATTCACACGAGTGCAAGGTGGGAAGATACGGGAGTTGCCGATCGGACGCTTCTTAGCCATGCGCTCGTTCTTCTGGTTGGCGCTATTGGTCGCAGCGGTCGTCGCTGGCGACCGCAAAGCCAAGACCTTCCTCTTGCCAGAGACCGCGCGCTTCCACCTCAGGCCGCTGCTCCAGGCCTTTGACGCGCTCGGCATCACCGAGTACAACGGCGAGGACGCCGACTCGTGGCACGCCGCCAAGTACACGGACGACGTCGACTTGATCTGGAGCTACGAGTACGTGCAGCTGGGCGCCATTGGGCCGCTCACGCGCCGCCACAAGGTGAACCACCTCCCGGGCAGCTTTGTGCTCGTCTCGAAAGGCCACGTGTACGAGACACAGCAGCGGCTGCAGGCCGAGCACGGCAAGTTCGACTTCAACTTTATTCCAGCGCAGTACCGACTGCCGCAGGACGTCGACGAGTTCTCGGCGGCGTTCCGCGCCCGGCGCGACGACTCGCATCTCGCAACCAAGCCGAATGACCCGCTGTACAACCGCCGCTGGTTGTTAAAGAGCCAGGCGCATCGCGGCGTGCGCTTCTTTAGCGGCATGGAGGAGCTCGGCGAGCACATGCACACGAACGACATGGTCGCGCAGTGCATTGAGCCGCTGCTCATCTCGGGCCACAAGTTTGACATTGGCCTTTACGTGGCCGTGACGTCAATCGACCCGCTCCGCATCTACATGTGCAAGCTTCCGTACCCTGTGTCGCTCGACAACGCCGCCGACCTCGAGTCGTACGTCGTCGACGAGTACCTCCCGCCCTGGGAAATGCCGGCGCTGCGCGATTTTTACACTGAGCTGCCGTCGAAAACACGTGAAGGCACGAGCCATTTTGCCGTCTTGAAGAAGCACCTCGACGCCATCGGCTTGGACGCTGACAAGTTTGAGCGTGAGATCTACGGCGACGTCATCAAGATCATTGCCGGCAACCGCGCCCACTTTATCGACGCTGAGCGCACGTACCGCCGCCAGCACCGCCAGACGCAAGACAACATCGGGAGCAACTTTTTCGAAATGTACCGGTTCGACTTTATGGTCGAGGACAACGGCAAGCCATGGCTCATGGAGGTCAACCAGTCGCCGAACCTCGCGCCCAAGTTTTTTGACTCCGGAACAGACGCTGCGATGAAGGACGGGATTGTGCACGACCTCTTGCACATGGTCGGCGTGCAGTCGCCAACCGACAAGAGAAGTCCACCTCAGGTATCGAACTCTCGACCGATGGTTTCCGTGCCATGAACATGCGCTCTGTCTAGCTCGACGCCGCCAGTTGTGCCGACCGATGCAAGGACAAAGCGTCGCAGCTATGGGACATGGGCTGCTGGAGCTGCGACCAATGGCTGAGCAAGCGCGAGGCGCAAACGCTGTTCGAAGCGGCCACCGAACACGCGCGCCGCGGCAAGTTCAACCTCGTGTACCCAGCGGACAAAACGTACGACAGCTTTGTCTCGGGCGGCTTGAGCGCTGACGACAACACCTTTGCCGCCTACTTGACTTCGTTCGCGACCCACGCTGCGAACGAGCCGAGCCAAGTGCTGGATGCGCTTCTCTGTTCACGCCGCGTTGACTGCAGCAAGCACGGCGACTGCGTCAACGGCGCTTGTGTCTGCGACGTGGGCTACGAAGGCAAGACGTGCTACATCTCGACAGGCCGCAAGCAGCGAGAGGAAGCAGCCGCTCGAAAGGCCAAAAAAGAAGCCGAGCAAGCCGATGAGGAGGCAGCACGACCAAAGGCCCCAGCAGGTGTGCTGCTGCAGCCCGGCAATCTCCGTGAGGCGCAGGACGCGCCCATGTACCCGCGGAGCATGATCGTCTTCCTCTTTTGCGCCGTTCTCACCTTGACGGGCGCGTTTGCGTATGCAAACCGCAAGTACTTGCAAAAGTCGCTGACCAAGAGCAGCTAGATGTTTGATACAGCTTGATATCTTGATACAATTCAGTTGACACAATGGACAGAAACGTCTTGTATGCGATTTGCCTGCAGCCAATCAAAGGTAGCAATCTATGGTGAGCATTTTAAGTTAGTACGCGGCGTCACGTCGAGCAGCACGGATCGATATTGCCCGACATCTCAGCTTGCTCCGTGTCTTTAAAGAGGTAAAAGCCTGCGCCGAGACCGAGGATTGCAGCCACAAAGAGGCCCGTCTCGTACAGCATCGCGACGAGCATGAGTAGGTACCCGAGCGTCAGCGCCAGCATGTAGAGCACACTCAAAACGACTTTACACGAGAGCGGTAATCGAACCGGCGGTGTCGGCCGTCGCTATCCGTCCAGTGTGCAGTCGACCGTTCATCGTTTGAAAGCATACCTTGAGTGTCGGAAGACTGGGTGTGGCTTGGTGACAGGCCTCGTACGCGGCATAATGTTGCAGCATACGCTAATGCAATGTGGTCAATGATTGTCGTCGACCAAGAAGACACCTCCTCCACGTCTTCGCGAAGCTCGCCCAGCCACTCGACGAGAATGCCAATGAGCACGACAAGGGCAAAGCCGAGTGCGTACGTACGCTCGCTCGAGAGAACCCACGTCGGGAGAAACAACTTGGGGCAGGACGAGCCAACAAACGACTGGAAGCCGTCAAACATGACGGTCGAGTGTTGGCAGAGCGGCGTCTCACGCGTGCTGGGCGCTTTGCCGGTATAGTACACCGACTAGCGACAGTATCAATGAGGCTTGATTGGAGTCGTGGCGACGCGCACCGGCTGAGCTTTGATGAGATTCGCATGGGCGTCAGAGCAAGCAAAGAGCTTTTGGTTGCCTTGGTAGCCCCACGACATGGCAACGTGCACGTGTGTGCTACCGCAGACAGGACACGCGACACCGGCGCTCGCGTAGGGTTCGGGCAAGTGATTGGAGTCGACGGTCTCGGGGGACCGCAGGAGAGACTCCTAGGCATGTCATCTGTATGGCCTTACTGACCAAGAGGATAAAATACTGGAAGCGTGCGAAGGAGCTCCATGTGCCCAGCCATTTCGCAGCCGTAAATGGCTTGGTCGCCCTGCCACGTCTGGTTGAGTTCGGGTATGACCACCATGTTGCAGAGCGGGCAGTACGTCTCTTCGAGCATTTGATGCGCCGCACACATGGAGATCAAGAGCACCATGAGCACAAAGCTAGCAAGTCGCTTGGCCATGGCGACAGACATTGTGTCAACAGCCCTTGCGACGCGACGACAACTTTGCCCTTTCTAGCGTATCCCGATAACGCAATTGTTGACGGGTCGGCTGTCCCAGTCAACAATTGACGCGCGTTCAACTATTGCCGAGGAGCGACCACTGGGTGCATTTCGTATTTCGTCGGTCGTCGGGCGGCCATAGCGCGAGAAGCGGGTGGCTATTTACCAGACATACTGCGTCCCAATCAGATCTGAGCGCTACGGCCTCCATGCTTTTGCGTTTGTAGTCTGGTGCGAAAACGATTTCAGTGTATTCTGGAATACTACTGTACCGGTATTCTGGAATGGACACAAGCCAGACTTTCTTCGTTCCGAACAAGCTCGACGCAGTGATGCGACGACGCTGAAGGCGCCACGAATTCGACCTTTGTAGAGGTCACCAAGGCTAGCATGTGCAGCGAGCCTGTTGCTGCTATTGGTTTTGGTTCAAATTAAATTCAAAATATATTCTTCCATCAAACATCGTATAAAGGTCGTTCCGCCTGTCCTACAATACCGGAAAGGAAGTCATGTCGGCAGCTCGCCATGGCAGCTCGATCCACGCCATTCGATTGCTGCTGCTTTCGAATATGGCCAGCTACTCTGCGGCTTGTTGCCTTTTGGGCACCTCATTTTATGCGCAAGTGATTACACTCGCGTATCTCGGCTTCTGATTGGCTGAAATAATTCCGAGTCTATGCACCGGAAACCTCCCGGGCGATCATTCGAGGGTTCGCATGCAGCAAGCACGAGCAGTCGTCGCCATCGTCCTCGCGCTGGTCGCGCTGGCCGTGGGCCACATGCACGACATGGGCGATATGCATGGCATGGACCACATGCCCATGGGCAACGGCAAGCACTGCCCCATCTGCAACATGAACGCCGAGGACGCCTGGTACGTCGAGATGAAGCACGGCCAAAGACTCTTCACGTGCTCGATGACAACCGGCGACAACTTTGCAGCAGGCATCCACGCCTTCTCGCACCCTGCGCTCCTCGGCGCCGCCATGGTACGTACTGCACTACGATACATGCGAGCTCATCGCATACTAGAGCGACTACGTGGCGACCGACGCGACGCAGTGCGTGGCGGGCTGCGCCGACTGCAACAGCAACACGACGCTTCTCGACCCGGTCTCGGGCGCCGCCATTACCAGCGACAATGCTCGCTTTCTCTGCCTTGCCCGCGGCCAGAAGCTGTACTTTGCCTCGGAGACAACCAAGTCGGCGTTCGCCGCGGCCCTTCCGTCGCAGCCTGTGCGTCCTTGGTCTCTCTACCTGTATGTGCTCATGTGAGTCTAGTACTTTGGCGTGCAGAACGTCATGTGCGGCGGGCGCCCCTGCCCGGACGCGTTCCAGTTACCAGCCGACGTCGTGCCGGCCGCGCCGTTTTGCACGGGCGCGTCGGTCATGCTCTCGGGGTTTCAATCGACGGTCCATGGCACGTGCGTCAAGCTCTTCTTCCAGTCGTGGGTGCTCGACACGCCGTTCAAGTACGCGCTGGCCTTCACGGGCATCTTTTTCCTCCCGCTCGCCAACGAGTACCTCGTCCACACCCGCGAGGCGGTGCGCATGGCCTTCCTCAAGGCCCGAAGCAGGTGCAATACCTTACCCTTTCGAGAGGTTGACACTTGAATACTCCGCTGTAGCCGCTACAGCAGTCTGGGCAAGCGCAGCCGCAAACTCGTGCTGACGCTGCTCTACATGGTGCAAATGACGCTGGCGTATTTCGCCATGCTCGTCGTCATGATCTACGACACAGGCCTCTTTCTCGCTTTAATTTTGGGCTTTGGCGTTGGCTTTGCGCTCTTTAAAAGCGACAAGACGCTCAGCGGCAAGTCGTCCGGCATGGTGCCCGCTGCGTGGCGCTTCGACGACACGGACTCGCTCACCGTGCTCTCGATCGGAGGCATGATGTGCATGCAGAACTGCGGCAACACGGTCCAGAACGCGCTCGAGAACGTTCCGGGCGTGCACCGTGTCTTTATTGGCTTTACCGAAAAGTGCGCGTACGTCTCGGGCACGGCGACGACCAAAGCGCTCTGCAGTGCGATCGAGGACTGCGGGTTCGAGGTCCACGTCGTGCGACCGCCCAAGGCCGAGACACCGTCCGGCTACGGCGCTGCCTTTCACTTGGCCTAACCCATCATCTTGTTTACTTTTTTTAATAACGACGACATTTTCTGCACCTGTCGATGGCGTCTCGCAGAAAAGGACCGAGCACGAAGAGGGCTTGGTGTAAATTGGCCGGCGCCTCGTCGTGGTGGGTCATGCGTCGGGTGACCCAGGACAACTCGCGTCGCTCGAGCGACCGGTAGAGCACCAAGAGCTTGGACGACGGAAACGGCGAGAAGGTTTCTGCGATGATCTCGATCGTAAGCATCAAATCACTCGCGGTGCACACTGTCGCATCAAATGTGGCGATCTTGACCGTGGGCTCGACCTTTGAATCGTTGATCTGGCGCAAAAGATCTAAAAGGTGCTGCTCTCGCTGCTGCATCGCAAGCATCCGGGCGCTCGTCTCGACCTGCACACGCACGTTAACCGCCTGTAGGAGCTGTTGTACGTCGGCTTTACGGTGCTGGTCGTATCCCTGTCCATTGCGCGCTGCAACTTTGCGCTGTGCGCTTGCATTTGCGCCATTCGGAGCGTCGTGGCGTGACCAGAGTATATCCCGGTCGTTGGCGGACTAGAACCGCGGCCTGCAGCTAGTGAGCCATCGGGAACATCGTTGCCTCGATAACAAAAGCTTGCATGGGAGCACGTGCCGGCTTTATTAGCTCGCACGCTTCAAGCTTGGCATCGTATGCACCCTACCACTTGGGACCTCTACCGCAGTTGCCCTCATCGCTCTGCCGCGTTGACTTGCGTTTGGTTCGAGAAGAGCATTGTTCAATCTAGATGCTCTCGCCGTGAAATACTGTACATCGCTACAGTCTTGCGAGGACAAGTGTACAGTAGTGTAGCCTGGTAGTGAAGTCTGTGTGCGGGTCGTCGGGCTGCTGATCGATGCGAGGCCTTTCTATCCTAAATAGGATCCTAGTCCTACTTTGACGCATCGTTTTGTCCGAAATGAAAATGGGGAACGGCTATTTTTTTCGTTATCTCTCTCGCACTTGATTAATATATACCTATGAATAAAAAGGCGTTGGCGCGCACCAAGATACGCGAGTTTGCACATTCGCATGCATGGCAACTTCAAGCTCAGATCTCATAGGAACAACAACGCAATAAGATGTTTGGGTTCACGTCGCCGTCCGCGTCAATCGCGATGCCTTGGCCACCGTCGGCCGACGCGCTGCCGCCGCTGGACCTCGCTTCGCCAGCCCTCGACCACGCGCGCGGCGCTCGGAACGTCTACAAGTTTGGTGGCACCTCGGTAGGGTCGCCAGATCGCTTGTTCCAGCTCGTGTCATTGGTCAAGGCCGAGCGCCGTCGCGTGATCGCGGTCGTGGTGTCGGCCATGGCCAAGAACACGGACTTGCTGCTCGACGCGGCGGCGCTCGCGGCGGCTGGCAACATTGACGCTGCGCTCCTTCTCATCGACCGCGTCCAAGCCATCACGGTGCAGAACGCCAACGTGACGCAGACGCGCATCTTGGGCGACGGCCACGCATCGTTTGCCGACATGACGGACGAAATCATCGCGTTCCACGTGCCTCTGCGACAGCTGTTGCTGGGCATGAGCCTCTTGCGCGAGAAGACGCAAGCGGCGCTCGACACGATCTTGTCGTTTGGCGAGCGCATTTCGGCCACAATCGTTGCGGTACAGTGTGTGTTGTAGGATGCAGCATCAACAACACACATCATGTCTGCTAGCGACTGTTGACGGCGAACGGTGTCCCTGCTGCTTTGTGGATGCTCGGACGTGGGTGACTACCGACGCTACCTTTGGCAGCGCGGCCGTCGACTTTGAGGCGTCCAAGACCAAGCTGCTCGCGCTTGCAACTACGTGGGGCGACCGTCTTCCCGTCATAACGGGCTTTATTGGCCAGTCGACCTGCGGCCGCACGACGACGCTGGGTCGGAACGGCTCGGACTACACGGCGACGATCATTGGCGCGTCGCTGCAGGTAGCCTCTCGCCCTAGCGAACCTGTAACGTTTGTCGCGACTAGGCAGACTATGTGGTCATCAACACGGACATTTCCGGCGTCATGACGGCCGACCCGCGCATCGTGCAGAGCGCAACGTCCGTGGGCCACTTGAGCCACCACGAGGCCCTCGAGCTTGCGATTTACGGCACGCGCATGTTTCATACACGCACAATGCTGCCGCTCATCAAATCTGGTGGCGAATCTTTTGAAAACAGCATCGGAAAACGTCTGGAAATTCTGAAATTCGATCCTGTGTAGGGGTCACGATGCTCATTCGCAACACGATGGACCCGCATGGCGGCGGCACGTACATTAGCGGCCTCTCGACAATCGACAAGGCAGTCACGTGCACCACGTCGCTTGAAAATCTCTCGCTCATCGAGGTCAGCCATCCGTTATGTAGCATCGTTTCTCATCCGTCAAACGATTAGGTGCGAACGCGCATTCTGCAGGAAGGCGACCGGTCCGAGCTGGGCTACACCAACGTCGGTGCCCGTGTCGTGCAGTGCCTCGAGCAGCACCGCGTGAGCATTTGGCTGTCGATTCGCGCTGCCCACGGTCAGTCGATTTCGATTGTTGTGCCAGCGGCACAGGAGGAGCTCTCCCGACGCGCCATCGCCGACGAGCTCAAGCTCGAGCTCGAGCGCAACGAAGTCGACGCGCTCAACGTCGAAAGCCCCGTGACCATGCTCTCGATCGTCGGCGAGAAGCTTAACAAAGCGTCGACGAACGGTGCTAAAATGTTCTCGGCCCTCGCTTCGGTACCAGATAGGGCTAGGTTTTGAATTGTGGATGATTTTCAACCATTAGGCCGGCGTTGATGTGCTGGCCGTCGGCCAAGGCACGAGCTCGCGGTCGCTGAGTTGCATCATTCAAGGCGCGCAGACGAAGGTACCTCTTTTCATTTACAACATCATGCGCTGCATGCAGATGGGTTTTAGCTGGCGGTGCGGCGGGTGCACGACGCGTTCAACGTCTCAACCATGGTCGTGAGCATCGTATTGCTTGGCTGCAACCGCATCTCGCTCGCCGTGCTCGACAAGCTCGAGGAGCAAGCCGAGACGTACCGCCAGCGCCACAACGTGGCGTTCCATATCGTGGGCTTTGGCTCCCGCTGCGCGGGCTTCCAGTTCAACGCGAGAGGCCTTGCGACCGCCGACATGCGTGCGACGATTGGGTCGTGCATGACGCCGCCGGTATTGGGCAGTGCGCCGTCGTACCACCACAGCTCTGGCGCGGCGGCGCATGCGCTGCCGTCTGCGGCTGACTTGGCCGCATTGCGAGTACAGACGACTCAGTGTATCAAAGGCGTGAACATAATAACGCTAGGACCTGTCGTGCCCGATCCTAGTCGACTGCTCGGGCTGGTCCGACAATGGTGAACTCTACGCCCAGTGCCTTGCCAACGAGATCCACGTCGTCGTGTCCAACTCGGTCTCGGCCAACGCGCTGCCAGCGACAACGTCGCTCAACATCGCAGCGCCCAAGCGCTTGAACCCGAGTCCGTGCTTCTTTTTGTACAACGCGGCGCTCGGTGCGAGCTTACCAGTGCTCGATACGCTGGCGAATCTGCTCCAAACGGGCGACCAGCTGCAGCGAGTCGATGCCGCGCTCAGCGGCTGCCTTGGATACATTGCCGACCAGGTACACCCAGTGCTTTGAAACAGTGGATCTCTATGGAAAGCAGGTCATGCAAGGTCATGCCTTGTCGACGGCCGTCCAGAGTGCATGGGACAAGGGCTACATGGAGGCCAATCCGCTTGTGGATCTCAGTGGTGCCGATATGCAGCAAAAAATCAAGCTCTTTGCCCGCGCGCTGGGCGTACAGCTGGACCTGGACCACATTGCGGTTCGCTGTGTGCAAATACTGGAACCGTCCACTGTACCAGTATTGGGTGCGCTAGGTGACACCGTTCGTTCCGGCTGAGATTCTGGATCAAGTGCGCTGGGAGCAAAACACGGTCGAGATTGGCCGCCTCATCTCGGTTCTGCAGACGTACGATGCGACGTTTGCAGCCACGTTCGTCGACCCCGCGCGCCGCGATGGTTGTCCAAACCGCTGTACGATACAGTGTTTTACGACGACGCGTGTAGGCAAGCGCGTGCGCTACGTGGCGGCGGTCGAGCTCGATGCACTCGGAACCGTGCGTGCGTCCGTGGAGCCGCAGGTCGTCGACGAAGCACACCCCGCGTTTCGAACCCAAAAAGATGAAATCTCGGTCGGCTTTACGACCGTCGAGTACAGCGTACGTCAGACTCGATTTCAAAACACTGTTTGAACGGATCGCCACTAGTACCGACCGCTGACGCTGACGGGCAGCGGCACGGGCGGCAGCGCGAGTGCGACGGGTGTCGTGCGCGACATTCTCACCATCGCCAAGCACTTGCAAGGCAACGCGTAGAAGGAGCCACTTCGAGCCCCGCTTCGACCACGCCTCAAAAACATTCTTCCGCGCACACTTTTTATTCATAAAATGGCCACGAGTTGGCGGTGATCGCAGACTCGTTGGAGCTCGTACACCATTCAAGTCGACTCAATCGAGTGTCGTTTCCAATCGATAGATTATACGCAGAGCTCCACCTTGCGTTGCTGCTTACAAATGAAATCGCATTAAGGTTAAGGCGGCGACAGTCGCGTCCGGCTCTGTGCAGAAGCAGCGGCGCGTACAAGAACGCCGGTACAAGCGTCAGGTGCCGCGACAACGCGTCTCAGTGTACAACCGATCTTAGAGAAGACAAAATTACTTGCTACTGAAGGATCGAAAAGGCGGGGTTAGGTTATTCTGGTTTCTTCTTGATGGCGCTTGCAGAAGCAGCACCCGCACCCGACGATGGAACCGCGACATGGGATACCCCGTCGGGTTCACAAAACGCCAACGAGAAATCAAAGGTCGTCGTGCATAACACCATAGCAACTACTACATGGTCACCGTGGTCGCAGGCTTTGGCTTGGGGCCGAGATCGATTTCCTCCTCAACGTCGTTCTCTTCGTCGCGGGCTGCTTGCAAGTGACTTGGTGGTGATCCGACTGCAGTGTCCCGCGATGCAAACTCAAAGGTGCCGTCCGACGACCGCGAACTGCCGCCGTCCAGTAGCCCCGACTTCATTTGACCCTTGAGATACAGAAACTCTTGCATCGTCTAGAGAAAAAGCATCCGAAATCGCATCAATATCTTCTAACATATATATCATGGCGTACGTGTTTGTAGCGGCGCCAGACGATGACGAGACCGACAAGAAGACCGACGACGAGGAAGATAACGAGCAGCACGACACCAGCGGCCATCGCGGCCGTGTCCTTGTCCAAGACGATGTCCGAGCAGGTCTGGATCGCTGTTGTTGGCGGTGCCTCGCCACCGACGCAGGCGAACGCCGACGTCGATGTGACGACTTGGGAGCCGCCAGAGCACTGCGATCGCGACTGCCTACACACCCATCATTGTCAGTGACAAATCAGTCTCGCAGCTTAACGTGAAGAGCGTCGTGGTGCAGAGAGGGCACGCCGCGGGTGACTTCCACGTCGCATACGACGAGCACGCAGTCGAGTTGACGAGCACCGGGACCGTCGTTGCGCTCGCTACTTATCGGTCAATGAGCCAGTACGGTAAGCGCGTACTACCAGTGGGACTGCACACATAGTCGATGGTGGTCGCATAGTAGGTCGCAGTTGCATCGTCTGTTACACAGAGCGAGCCGTGCGAGTACACGGCGCGAACGCCGCCGCCCTTTGGCAGGATCGAGAGGTCCATTTTGCCGCCGCCGTTGACCACATTGTACTTCTACTTGGCCATAAGAAAAAAGAGAGATGCGAGGACGAACCGATGGCACGGTGCATTGCACGAGGCCCATGTTTGGCGTGTTGTAGAGAAAGGTACCGCCCGCTTCGTTCGTGTTGGTGATGGTGAGTCCGACGACGTACGCTTGGGGCGACCCCACGAGCACTTGGTTGTACGAGTTGGCCAAGACGGACGAGACAACGAGCGTCGACTGTTTGTTGAACTGCGGCGAGACGGGTCGAAAGACACCAAGCATAACGCTGTGCGACGGATCAATCGACAGCTGCGTGCTCAGCGCGACCGTCGCGTTTGTAATGAACGGCTCGGTCGTGTTGTCGTCGGGCGCGACAAGGCGCTGCAGATTCCCGAGGTTGTACGTAATGTTGTTCGCCTCGTCGACTAAATTCGCCGGCGCGACGCACACCGTCGAGCCTGGTCCGCTACACACGTCGGACTGAATACTTGCTGCATGTCAATCACCGTGGCGGGTACCTGTACGTGTTGGTCCCGCATGGGAGGCAGCGGGCGGCTTGACCGTTTGAGTAGGTGTTGTGCGGACAGGGCTCACAGGTCACCGAGCCGTTGGCTAGACATGGGCCGTGAATGTCATGCCCAAAAGACGATGAAAAATGACCATAGACTTGCGAGTAGGTGCCCGAGGGACATGGCACACAGAATGACTGGTTGGCATTCGGTCCGTAGCCGAGCGGACACGCGTCGCAGAGCGCGGCGCCGCCCGTCGCCGTGCCCGAAATCCCGATCGCCCCGATCGTCATGGTCGCCACCTTGGAAACGGCCGCGTTGCTTGTGCGCCAGACAACTGACACAACAAGCGTGCTGTTGCCATCGAGCCGCAGCGGAATGGGCACTTGGACAAAGAAGCTGCCGTTCATCGAGGCATGCGAGAGCACGGTCGGGTCTCTGTTGATAAAGAGCTCTAGCCACGCGCGACCGATGAGCGGATCGCTTGGAAGGTTGCTCAGCGTATAGTTGAGGCTGAGCGTCCCATTGTGCACTTGCGACGTCTACGTCCATCCCATGAGCGCTATACGTGCGCAAAAACGAGAAAAACGCACCACAAAGTCCAGCGGGTACGTGCCCGTCCAAGGCTGCGCACTTGGCGACAAGTCGCGTGTGATCCCGAGCTCCGTGAGCTTCCACCCGTTTGCGATGGCGGTTTGGTTGTTGACGACGCTTGGCCACGCGCCCCAGAGCCGGCGGGTCGCGCCGCCAAAGGACAGACTGCGCACCGCCACCATCCCGATACCGCACGTCGTGCACATGGTGTTGCTGGCCGACGCCGATCCGTTGACTTCGACGAGCGTGCCGTTGGGGTCGATGACCTTGCCATCCGGACACGTCATGCAGACGCCAGCTATGGAATGCTAAGTCTCCAAAAGGCAGAAAAAGATATGGTCTACTGTCGTCTGTGTAGTAGCCCGACGAGCAGCTGCCGCAGTCCATGTTGACGTTGCTGGCCGGCAGCGCGATCGCGTCGGGCAGGGACGCGTTGCATGTCATCGGCACCGCCCACGAGCGCGTGACATTTCGAAGGTTGTGCACGCACGGGGTGTAGACAGCCGCGACATCGGCCAGTGCACAGGGCCGACTCGCCATGCACGCGCCGACGCCAATGGAGCCCGCCCGCGCATACGTGTTGCGTGGGCACGGCATGCAAGCAAACGTGCCATTGCTACACATGCGAATTTGAAAGATAGTTGATACTCGAGGTGAAACAAACAAATGCCGTACGTTGTCGTCGACGCATACTGGTTGGTGTCGCAGATGCGGCACTGGGCGCTGCTGCGGCGCGTCATGAGACCGCTGCACGGGTGGCACGACGTGTCAGCGTACCTAGTTGGGATATATAGGACACCACTTTGTAGCATAGTTGGTCTCGTACGCCGTGCCGAGAACTTCGACCACGCGAAGCATCGCCTTGTCCTTGCCCGAGTCGCCGTTGTAGTCTTTTGTAAACTGCCACGTGAGCGTATGGGCGCCGGCCGACACAGCAAAGGTCTTCTCGACCCAGTCGCCGGTCGTCGAGACGAGCGAGAGACGCGTGTCGCCGTCAAGCGTGAAGACAAGGCCGTCGTACGGCGCCTCGGCATCCACCTAATAGACCACTCGATCGTCGAGAACAGAGTGAGGTTGGAACGCACTTTGTACTGGAACGTGACCGACCCGTTCTTCACAAACGAGAGGCCGAGCCGCAGAATCGAGTAGAGCACGGTCGCCGAGTACTGCTCCAGGATGTCCGAGTTGTTGCCCGAGTGCACGTACGCGCCAGAGACATCGGCGACCCACGGGTTGCAGTTGTTGACCCAGTCGCCAGAGAAGATGTCGCGCGTCAAACACTCTGTGAAGAACTCTGGCGCGAGCGGCGTCTGCCACGCGCCCGTCGCTGCGCTGTAGAGGTTTCCGCCGCCGAGCGAGTACGAGCCATTCGCGCAAGGCTCGCAGCCCGAGACAGGCACGGGCCCTGAAAAGCTAGGACACGTCAGCGTGACTATGGCAGGACAAGGACATGATGCAGCCTACTTGGCCCCGAGGACAGCGCCACGCCCGCATGGTACCGTGCAGTCGAGATTGTGCACCGCTAGAGAAGCGTGCGTGATCCACGGTGACATGTTGCGCACGTACGTGGGTTGAGCGTGAAGGGCGTGCTGCTGCCATTCGCCGGGCACGTGAGCGCCGTCGGCGTGTAGTAGTAGAGCGTCCGCTTGTTGTTGACGCAGGCGCTAAAGCCATAGCTCATGGTCGGCTCGCTGCTTTGCGCGGCGAGGGCTGCGCCGGCGACGGCGGCCACGAGCACACGTCGGCCCATCACAACCTTGTTGAAACCTCTGCGCAAGTGGGCGAGAAATTTAATACCATTTTTTATTTATACTGTGTTTCTGTATGGTAATAGAAAGAAGCTAGGGCCGCTTTTTCAACGGAATATCGCGATTTGTTGAAATTTACCAAGATTCGATCAAACTCTGTTTTGGATCCAGCGTTCTACCTCGTGGCAGCTGCAATAGACGAAAGGGATCGAGGTCTTCTGAAGCGATCTTTTGGTTGACGTTTGTGCAGGTGAGCGCCTCCATCGCTATGTAAGAGTATAGGATGGATGCTGCATGCGGGTGGCGGTGCGTCTAAACTCGGCGCAATACATTTGCTGTTGAACAGTCCCTGAGCTACACATTGTATGTAAACTTCTAGCTTTTCGCAAAGTGCATTCGGGCAATGGGCTGCAGCTTGCTTGAGAAACTGCCTCGTCATTGCAAACAAAATCCAGGTAGGTCAGAAAGCCCTGGTTTGTCCACCGACCCTAAAGCAAACATGCCCTGCGAAATGGCTGGGCACATGGAGCTCCTTCGCTCGCTTCCAGTAAAGTCTCCTCTTAGTCGACGTGGTCATACAGATGACATGCCTAGGAGTCTCTCCTGCGGTCCCCCGAGGCCGTCGACTCCAATCACTTGCCCGAACCCTACGCGAGCGCCGGTGTCGCGTGTCCTGGCTGCGGTAGCACACACGTGCACGTTGCCATGTCGTGGGGCTACCAAGGCAACCAGAAGCTCTTTGCTTGCTCTGACGCCCATGCGAATCTCATCAAAGCTCAGCCGGTGCGCGTCGCCACGACTCCAATCAAGCCTCATAGATACTGTCTCTAGTCGGCGTACTATACCGGCAAAGCGCCCAGCACGCGTGAGACGCCGCTCTGCGAACACTCGACCGTCATGTTTGACGGCTTCCAGTCGTTTGTTGGCTCGTCCTGCCCCAAGTTGTATACCACAAACGTTTCTACCAGGAATAGTACAGTCTCTTCGTGTTCTCCATGTAGATATCTGACCCCCCCTACTCATTTCAACAACAACTCATGTGCTGCTCATAACGCTCTAGACGTACTAGTATGTAGTACATGATTTTGGTTTCTCTTGCCGTGTCCACCGAGGGCAAACGAGGACTGCATGACCGCTGCAGGTGCACGCAGCGCACTCTTGTTCGACGAATCTCGATGACATGCAAGACGACATGCCTAGGTTCAAAGACTAGATTGTAGTAACGAGGTAGTCGTCTATCTATCCATCTATCGATCCATCGATCTATCCAAGACCACTTGTGGAGCTTCAATCGTTCGACATCCGGATAAAAGCGCATAAAACCGGAATCGCCTTGCCGACACGGTGGCCGGCGCGCAATGTGGCACGTCCTCACGCATCTCGTAGAAGATGGTGCTGTGGCGCCTTCTGTGCATGCTCGTTGCAGCCAGTGCTGCTCCCACTGCCAACAAGCATTCGACGTACAGCCTCCCTCGTCATGCTCCTCTCATCATGGCGCATGCTTAGCGCCTGCTCGCGCGAGCTCAGCCGCGAGGCCATGCATCTTCTCGAGCAGGTGATCTTTCAACTGCAAACCTCCTGTGCTTATGCAATGCATTAGCACGTCTATCGGCCTGCGCAGCAGCTTAGCTACACGATGCCGCCGCCCGAGACATGTCCGTTGGCGACGGACCAAGTGCTCTTCTTGGACCACGTCTGTGTTTTGCCGGCCATAGCAGCGCTGAACCATCGACTATTAGGAGGCACACAAGTACCGCGTGCACGCCAACCGCTGGAAGTGCGGGTACTGCGGCAAGCAATTCCGCGGTGAGCCCTTCGTGGACCAGCACATGGACGCCAAGCACACGGCCGAGGTTATATGAGATGACATGGTCCCTTGAACCATCCACGGTTGCTCTAGGACGACCATGGTTTATGTTTAGCCGACTTTTGCGGTATTCTCAACTGCCCGTCGGCCCGCGCGCAGGCCCGGCACGCCAAGTGCAGCCACAATACGGTGTTTCGTCTGCGCCAGCAGTGCAAGGTCCGTTTTCAGCTGTCTTACAAAAGCTCACGTTAAGTTCTAGACACTCTTTCAAGCATGCTTCCCGTACGAAGCTCCGTCTGTCAACACGATGCGGCGGTCCGAGCCGGCGTCCAACGTGCTTTTTGGTGATTTTGGAAAGAGTTGAATGGAATTTGACGTGGTGCCTGTAGAGTACGTGCGCGAACACGTCTGCGAGGCCATCACGTGCGAAGGAAGCTACGATGACGACGACGACACGTCGAGTCCGGTGCGGTCGCATGGATCTGGTTGCCTGGGGCGACCTACCCTAACCCTTGTAGTTTTTCGCCGGCGTCATCATTGTGCTCAAGGTGCTTGGCATGCTCACGCTCGTTGTCGCGTGCGTTCTTGTTCTGGATCGGTACGGCCTCCCTTCTGTCTGCAATGTCAGCGATGTCTTTAGGCCCGTCCGCACCAAGCGACATCGACGTCACTAATACCTGTGGTTGTAGTATACTCTATAACGTGATTACCCAAACTTCATGGCCACTTCGGCCAGCGACATGGTCTTCTTCTTGTTCTTCTTGGACGTCTTGCTGGTGGTACTGTGTTCCGGCGTCGTCGCCTTCTCGCCCCACTGCCCCGACGCGCCGACGTTGCCGTTGCGGCCCAAATGCACGGGCTGCACGCCAATCGCGGGACCGGCCTTGGGCAGGTCTGGAAAGTCGCTCTTCGTGCGGCTCGGCACTTTGTTGGGCTGCAGCGCGCGGGTAATGTCGAGGCCGTCCATACCATAGACGTCTTCTTGCGACACGACTTGAATCTTGGTGCTGGACGGCGTCGCCCCCGTCGCGACTGTCGGGACTGACACTGGGTCGCTCCAGCTCGCACTCGAACTCCACGAATTGCCAGCGTCGGCGGCCGCCTTGGTGTTGCGGCTGCGGGCGCTAAAGCCATCCGTGTTGTGGACGACGAGGTTCATCTTCGGGCCGTTGCGGTTCTTGGGCACGGCCGCGGCGCCGACCTCCCGGAAGACGTTCGACCAGCCAGTGGCCGCAGCAGGCGCCTTTTGCTTCTTGCCTTGGGTCTTCTTTGGCGCGGGCGCCGGGGCGGCCACGGGCTGCGGCGCCGGCCACGACTCGTCTCCGAGCGAGGGCGGGGCTTGACGACGACCCAAGAGGTCGGCGGCACGCGTCGGCGACGGCGCGGGGACCGCAACCGGCGCAACCGCACGCGTCGGTGACGAGGCGGGCACCGGCGACGCCGATGCAGGCGGCACCGACGTCGCCGACTCAGGCGCAACGGCAACTGCGGGCTGTGCCTCGGGCTTGGTCTTCTTGCCCTTTCCGGCTGCCTTCTTGCCTGCGTGGAGCGCCATGACCTCGGCGACTTGACTCTCGTCCGGAAGAAGGCTCATGAGCTTGGGGAAGAGCCGCACGAAATCATCGGGTCGGAACATGGCACGCGCGAGGCTGTAAAACGACACGGCGGGAATGTCCTTTTGCCGGAATTTCTTGCACACTTCGCGGAACTGGATGAACTTGGCCTCGCTGCCGAGCGCTTCCTGCAGCAAATCGACGACCGAGACTTCTGGCGTCGGGACCGGGGCAGCCACCGGGGCCGGGGCCGGGGTCGGGGCCGGCGGCTTCTCTTCCTCGTCGTCGATTTCATCGAGGCGGTCCGAGAGAAGCTGGGTCGCCTTCTTCTTCTTGTTCTTCTTGGGCTTGACAAAGCGCATGAGCGGGTTGTTGGCGCCGAGCGCGTTCGCCGCTTGCTGCAGCTCGGGGTGGTCCCACTGGTCACCACCATGGAGGTGGGCCATCATCGCGCGCGTCGGCGGCGGCGCGATCGCGTTGCGGTAGGCCGGTGCGGGCGGGGCCCCGACGGCGCCAGCTCGGGAAAGTCCTCTTGCCGCGGCATGCGCAAATTGTTCTGGCTTTGCCAAAACGTCATGTTGTACGCTGCGTCAGCATTCGAGAGCGCGGGAAAGTCGGCGACCGTGATGCCAGCCTCGCCGCCGGCGGCCGACGAAAGCATGCCGGCGGCGAGCAGCTCATCTTCGCGGAAGCCGTAGCCCGTGTACGCGTCGCGGCCTTCGCGGTCGCCGCGGCGCACCGAGAAGTTCACGTCGATCTTCTTGCTCGTGCGAATGTGCGGGTGCTCGTTGGCCATGTGGGACTGGAACTGGAGGTGGTCTTTAAAGACGACAAACTTCTTTTGAAGACACGAGTGCTCTTCGCAGAGAAAGTGCTCGGCGCGAAAGTGCTTCTCGAGGTCGTTGTAGTCCTTGTAGTACCGGTTCTCAATGCCGTGGCCATGGAGGCAGATCTCGCACTCAAAGTGGTTCTTCCGGAGATGTTCGTACAGCTCTTGGTTGGAGTAGTACTTTTGGCCGCAGAAATCACACTTGGGGTGACCAAGGAACCCTTGCTCCGGGTTGCCTTTCATCGTGTGCTTCTTCAAGCCCTCGCGCGAGAAGAGCGTCTGCTCCTGGATGAAGAGGTTGTTGTGCTCCACGCAGATATCGCAAAACGACTGGCCGCCGTGCTTGGTGCTCAAATGGTTCTTGAGCGCGCCATAGTTGGCAAACGACTTGGCCTTCTCCGGGCACTTGGGAATCGGGCACGCGAACGACCGCATCGCGACCACGGCCTTGTAGTTGTCCTTGAGAAAGTACATGGCCGACGCTTCGTCAAAGACGTGGGTCGGGCCAATGTTGTCGCCCCAGTCCTGGAAGCTCTCGAACGTCGTATTCTCGTCGCTGACGCAAATCACGCGGGCCATCTCGGTCTTGCAGAGCGAGCAGTGGTTGTTCTTGAGGATCTGGCGCATGCGCAGCACGCAGAGCGAGCAGCAGCCCGTGTGGTTGCACTGGCCGACGGTCTGGAACCGCGTCACGTTGTCGATGCTGTGGCAGCACACCAAGCACGGGTTCGAAGCGGAGCTCACGCGGCGAGGTCGCATCCTTGGCTGTGTTGGTGGCTGGAAATGGCAAAGTGGGGTCAACCCACGCCCGACTGCGTTTTTTAAGCCCAACGAGGATAAAACCAGCTGGCCCCATTGCAATTCGCACAGTCAAGTACATTGTCGGACTTCGCAGGTCATCTGCGTTTTTAGACAGGACGCCTTTTTGGCATCTCCCCGAATAATGGCAGGAAATCGACCCTCCATCCACCAGCGCACGGACAACCGGATCGTGTCTTGCTCGCACTTCCTCGAGACGCGAGGACCACTCAGCCTCTCGCGGCTGTCGTGTTGACTGGCCGAGCTGTTGTGTTTTACTCTCTCGGCGTGAGCACTGCAGTAGCGGCATGCCTCTCCACGCGTGGCGACATGCACTTGCATGTATGCGTGCATCGTCCAAGCCTCGTATGAAGGCGGAACGAGACCATGCAGCAAAGAGCAGTGGTGGTCGGTTGCGTGGTTGACGTCAAGCAGTCTCATTTACGGCAATTGCTGCGGCGCAGGGTTTAACGCGGGTAAAACGCACTTTCACAGCGGATTCGCACATAACGTTCCACAAAACTTCCGTTGATGGGCACCATCACTCTGGCGTTGGTGAAACACCCGCATGGCTCTGCATCCGGCGGCCATGGCCTCGGACGACGACGCGCAGCTATGGTGGCGCCACGCCAAGCCCCGTGGGCACCGGCCGCCACGGACGACGCTGGCGCTGGCCCGCGAGCTTGCGCTGGATGAGGAGCGCGACTGGATGAAGAAGCACAAGAAAGCCCGCAAGTTTGAGTTTACAGCCGCCGAGAAGCGCATCTTGCGGCAGTGGTTTGACGTGCTCGACACGGACCAGTCGGGCAGCGTTAGCACCGAGGTCATCATCATATTCTGCACAATTGCATGCGTTGGCTCATGCGGTCACGTGTAGGAGCTCGAAGACACGCTGCTGACGCTGGGCTTGGCCTCGACGGCCGACGAGACTGAGGCGATCGTGAACGTGATCGACACGGACGGCAGCGGGTCCGTGGACTTTCATGAGTTTGTGCGCGCGCTCATGCCGGCCTCCGAGAAGAAAAACGCGGGGCTCCACAACGCAGCGATGCGGGAAAAGTCGTTTTTGGGCCTCAAGAAGAGCATGGAAGCGCAAGCCAAAGGCCTCCTGGACGCGAAAACGCACGTGTCGATCGAGCGGCGCAAGTTCCTCGTCAACACCATCACGTCGCGGAAATGCGAAGACATTGACGTCGCGGTGCACCACGCGCTCTGCGCAACAAAGGCGCTCGGAAAACCCCACCGACCGTCTCTCAACACACTGCGCCTCGACGGTCTCCATAATGTGTTTCGGCGGTCGGCGGCCGTGACCGTACGTCTTTACGTATCGGTGTTGAATCACCCAATTCTCGAATCGTGTAGCGCGCCAAGTCCGAGGCGATGCGCGCGAGGCAGCTGCCGTCCATCCACGCCGACGAAACACACGCCGAGGTGACCCGGCGCCTCCACGCCGTGGCCAACGCCCGCGCAGTGAGCGAGCAAAGACTGCACACATCGCTGCCTGCGATTGGGCCCGCCCGCGCGACTTCAGAGCAAACCATGCTGTAAGAGGCGACACAAAATGGACTATTTAATACAGGGCTTACGAACACGACGTGCCTTGGTGCAGTGGCAAGACGTCGCCGTGGCCTTGCAGCACAAACGACGCCCGCGCGTCCTTGACGTGCTGCGCGACGAGCGCCATTTGCTACGTGCGATGTTCCATGTAGTACGCGTCGACTGTAGCTGTATTACCTTGGGTAGCTGCGCGCAGAGGTCGTGGCGGTATCGCTTGTACCCGTCATCGAGGTGCAGGAGCGCGTCGTACCGAGCAAAGGCCGCGAGCGACGCGAGGCTCGGCGATGCAGACTCGTGGAAGAGCTTCTCCGCGTCCGCCATACTCGGGACGATGACGTTGGTCTCGTCTTCGTTGTCGCTCTCGCTGTCGCTAAGCACTTCGACGCTGTTGGACGCCGACATGGCCAGCGGCGGCGCGACCGACGGGAGGTCCCAGAGCCGCATGTGGTCGTCTGTGTCGACGGTGCAGTGCCACGCCGTGTGCAAGAGGTACGGTACGGTCGTGCTCAGTGAGATGGTTCCCGGCGTATCGCCTAGAAGAGAAATGACGGTGCGAGGCACGTTGCGTGGCCGCAGCTGGGGACGCAGCGCATATGCGGCGTCGGTCGCCAAGGGCGTCGCACCCAGCGGCGTGTAGATCCGAGGCGACGCTGGCGGGAGACAGAAGAACGTCGGGCGCAGTGCGATGGACCACTTGAGCTGCGACGCAGGGACAGCCGCAAGAAGCTCCGTGTCTTTGGGGGCCGCGATCGCACGGGGCGCGCGGGTGCCGGCTTCGTGCAGCGCGCCGGACCGCATCTTGCGCTGGAGCTCCAGCGGCGCGTACTGTGGGATCGAGAGCAGCGGGTGGGGCTTATAGCCCGTGACGTCGGCTTCATGCGGCACGTGCAGCGGGAAGAAATTGAAGTCGGAGAACGCCGTCTCGATGGTCGTCTCGACCGGAAACCGGAGCCGCGAGTCGCTCTCCATGTACACAGGAAACGACCGGAGCTGGTACGAAGGCGCGAAGGCCGACTCGGACGACCCGATCGCATCCTGCTGCCGCCGCGAGGCCACCGCTGTCGTCGAGACATTCATGAGCGCTAGCTTCCAATCGCTACGTCACGAGGTCAGAAAGTGCAAAACTGGCGGTGGCGCGTACCGCTCAACCATGCGCCGGACTTCGGCGCGGGTCGTGGCGTTGCCGAGCCACGCTTGGATCTTGCGCAGACGCTTGGCGACGCGGAGTCGGAGGATGCATCCCGAGACGACTTGAATGAAGCGGGCGAGCGCCTAATGACATTGGTATCTTCGTGCGGCGACGATCGGCAGGTGGCGTCTACCCGCTTGCGCTTGGCCCACAGATCGTTCTTATATTCGTTAAAGTCAGGCAACGTAGCGGGCGTCAATAATGCCGGGAGGACCGATCGCATCGGTGGTGTCGACTGCGCCGAGCTGCCGTGGCTGTGGAACGTTTGCCGAAGCAGCTCGCGCTCTTTCGCAGCCTTCTCGGCCGCGTTGGCGCTGCGCACGCGCTGAATCGTGGCGATGCTCTCGGGTGTCAAGAGGTCGTCGCCAATGTACTCGCGGTTGCTCTGGAACTCGAGGTCCTTCTCCATCTTATTGATGTCTTGGAGGTCCTAGCACCAGCATTGTGCCATTTTTAAGCGTGGAAGGAGATGGCGTCGTACTTGTAGAAACACCAGTTCTTGGAGCTGGCGCGTCGTAGGCTTGGCCGCCACCGTGGCTTCCATGTAGATGACGTCGAAAGACAGCCGCCCACCGGCACTGCCCGTTTTCTGCCGAAGCGCCTCTTGCTCGGCCTTTTGGCGCTTGCGCAGCGCGCGGTTCTCGTCGATCGCTTTCTTGAGGTCCTTGGGCTTGAACTTGCCGGCTTGTTGCGTCAAAATGAAGTTGGTCGCACTCACGCTGTCGAGGTGCTTTGGGATCTTGAGCCCGTCAACGGTAGTCTCGGTCGGGAGCGTCATTTCCAGCGGTTTGGCGGCTGGCCTTTTCGGCATCCACCGCGGTGGCTCGGTCGCATTGGCCTTCTCGTCGGGCTCTGGCGCCATCTCGACCTTGGCTTCTTCGTCACCGCCTGCGATAGTTGCCTGGAGACCTGGCGACGAGAAGCCTGAAATCGTGCAGAGCTTAGGCGTAAAGTTGAATTGGGCAATGTGCAGCTCAATCTCAGAAAAGACGTTGGCGAGCACGATGGGTTGGAAGCGCACCGTGATATGCGCCGTGCCGTTGGCTGGAATAACGCCACTTGTGGGCTCGATACCGATCGAGCTGTGGGCTTTGAGCACCTCGATGCGAAACTCAAACTCAATCGGGACGCTGCACGTGAGCTCGAGCACGCGCTGGGCGACATGGCCAAGCGGCGTCGCGCCAAAGTGGATGCTCGAAGGGAACGCGATCTTGTTGACGACCGGGTACCCGTGGATCGGGATGATAAAGTTGCCCTCCGCGCTGTGCACGTGGATGCAGTCGTAGTAGTACTTGTGCTCCGTCGGCGTGAACGCAATGAAGATTTCTTCGCTCATGCCGGCGTAAATGTTGCCCTTGCGGTCGTACTCAACGCGAAAGGGCGCCGCCGTCGGCACGAGGAGGTGCAAGCGCGTCGTCGCTGTCGACTTGTTGAGAATGCGCACACGCTGCGTGTGCGTGACGCCCAAAGCAAAGCCGCCAAAATGCACGGCTTGGGGCACGGCCTCGAGCACGGCGTTGCGGCCCACGAGCCCAAACTGCTGCGACACGAGCGGCCGGAGCAGCTTCGGGTCCGTCGGCGTCGCCCGCGCCGCGACAAGATCCATCGCGCGTCCTTTCGATCTTGCAACACTGTGACACTGCCACGCGTGGTAAATTCGGCATCGGGAGCTTAAATTCGGCATACCCACCACTCGTCCATGCACACTCGCTGCATCGACGAGCGCGCGTGATGGATCGACGCTCAATGGATCTGCACACAAGCATGGATGATATTTGCAGCGACCTTTTCGGCTTTGAAAATGCCAATCAATCATGCGTCGGCGGTCGTGTCGCGCTGGGTTGTGGTGGGACATGCGGGCAGAGTTATTATAGCAATGTAGTCGCTACCTTGGGCCGGTAGAGGCTAGGGTGCATCGCTGCCACGCCTCGAAGCGTGCGAGGACCATGCAGCGATCGATGTGCTGCTTGATGATGAATGGGCCGCTTTCTCTAATCCGCCGGCTTCTCGAAGCTGGCAGCGTGAGCCTATTAACACCTGACACACTGCAATCGGTGTTTACTCGTTAAAGCCAATCGCTGCATCTGCTGGAGGATTGCATGCCCGTGCGTCTATGGACCGTCCTAGCTATTACAAGGTCGCTTCATGACGATGCATGCCCGATGCTTGAGCGCGCATGAGCTCGAGTGCCTCCATGGGCAAACAATCCATCTCTCGCCGATAGAAGAGCATCAACGAGGCCTGCTCTATAAAAGATGATATTCGTTAAGTTCTCGTTGAAGCTCGGGCCATCTCACATTTCAATCACCCGTTGCGATCCTCGTCGCCATGACCTCGCAGAAGCAGCTCGCGATGGCCGCTGCTGCCGCCGGCGCCGCCTACCTCTTGGACCGGCAGACGCTCGTGTCCCACGACATCACGGAGCACGCATCGCTCATCGGCGTGCTGCTCAAGATGCGGTACCTCGCGTACCGCAACACGCGCATCCCGGACATTTGGGAGGACCTCGTCGACGCACATCCGTCCAAGGTGCTCATTGTCTTTGAAGGCCGCGAGTGGACTGCGATGGAGCTCGACACGCTCATGAACCGGGTGGCGCACTGGGCGATCCGATCGGGCCTCACGCCCGGGTCCGTCGTCGGCCTACTCATGGAGAACCGACCAGAGTTTGTCGCAATCTGGATGGGCCTCGCCAAAGTCGGCGTCGTTGCTGCGCTCATCAACACGCACGTGGCGTACGACGGTCTCCTCCACTGCATCAAGATCTCGAAAGCATCGATCGTCATCTTTGGCGCCGAGTGCTCGGCCAAGATGGACTCGGTCGCCGACCAGCTCGCCGATCGCAGCCTTGTCTGCTACCGTCCCGGTACGCCTTGGACACATATACAGCAGCAACAGCGACTCACCACGGCCTAGATGCAACACACGCCTCGCTTCCGAGCTACGCGACGTCGCTCAACGTGGCGCTGCAAGAGGTCTCGTGTCGTCGCCCGCCGATCGCGATGCGCGCCAACGTCTCGACCAACGACATGGTGCTCATGATTTACACCAGTGGCACGACCGGGTAAGGTCCGCGTTGTCTCGTTTTCTGTCAATCTTTCAATACCAGGTTGCCCAAGGCGGCGCGTATCGAGCACTCGTCTGTGATGCTGCGCTCGATGGCCATGGTCGTCAAGACGGGCGCGACGCTGCACGACCGACTCTACTGCCCGTTGCCGCTCTACCACACGTCGGGCGGCAACCTCGCGGTCGGCATCATGCTCTTTGCCGGCACGACGCTTGTGCTCTCGCGGCAATTCTCCACGTCGCGTTTCTGGGGCGAAGTCCGCACGAACAAGTGCACGATGATCCAGTACATTGGCGAAATGTGCCGGTACCTCCTCAACGCGCCGCCGAGTGCGCTCGACCGCCAGCACCACGTACGGCCATCGTCACATGCTCTGGAATCCAAGGCGACTCGTAGGTGCGCATGGCTATCGGCAACGGGCTCCGTCCTGACATTTGGTCGCCATTCCAAGATCGCTTCAACATCCCCGCCGTCTGCGAGGTACTCATAGTATAGTCCAACACACGAGTTGACGTCGAGGCTAGTTTTACGGCGCGACCGAAGGCGTCGCTGGCTTTATGAATGTGTGCCGCGACCGGGCCGAGCGCGGTGCGTCGTGACGCGTCGTGCGTCAGAATCGGATGTCATTTTGATGCATAGGGCACCTGGGCAAGACGGGCGCCTTCGCCAACTTGATTGCGGGCTACGCTGTCGTCGAGTACGACGTGGAGAACGACGTGCTCGTCCGGTACGACGACGGAATGATCAACCCTATCCCCAAGGACGACGATGACGTGATTCGATTAGCGGCAAGGACGGCTTTCTCAAGCAGTGCCCGTTTGACCACGTGGGCGAGCTCGTCGTGCGCGTTCGCATGCACGACCCGTCGTTCAAGTTTCAGGGCTACTACGACAACAAGGAAGCCGACGCGAAGAAGCTCGTGTCCAACGCGTTTGCCAAGGTACGTGCAAAAATGCTGCTGCTTTGGTCAATGGGACGAGCGAACTAGGGGGACCTCTATTTTCGCACGGGCGACCTCTTCCGCTACGACCACGCCCGCCGCTGGCATTTCATGGACCGCGTCGGCGACACGTTTCGCTGGAACGGCGAGAACGTCGCGACGAGCGAGGTGGCCGAGACGCTCTCGTCCTTCCCCGGGCTCTCGGGTAAATTGCGACGATGACAAGCAGAACCAATCGCATGGCGGATAGATATCTGCGTCTACGGCGTGAGTGTGCCCAACCGCGACGGTCGCGCGTGCATGGCGGCCATGGTGTTTGAGGATCTCGACCTCGACGCGTTCGCGGCCTACTGCACCCTCAAGCTCCCGTACTCGGCCATTTTGAAAGACGATGCGGTAGAATGTTGACGCGTAGATCGTACGCCGTGCCCCGGTTTCTGCGGCGGCTGCCCGCGATGGCCGTGACGGGCACCATGAAGCACGAGAAGGCCAAGCTGCGTGCCCAGGGCACCGACTTGGTCCAAGTCGACGGCGACGCGCTCTACTACCTGGACAAGGCCAACGGAACGTACGTGCCGCTGACAAGAGACAACTACCACCACGTGCTCACGTCCTCCCGCCTCTGATTGCCGGCCTCGCGTCGTCGTAATTCCAGTACACTGTGTGCATCCATGGGTAGTATTGTACTAGTAGCTCGCGAGCCAGTGCTACGTGATAACGTTCACTCGAATGGCGGCGGCTTGGCGCCGAGTCAGTGCAGAGATTGCACGCAGTCTATAGCAGCGTCAACGCACTGGATCAATCGCGAGCCGAGGACATCCAAAGCAGAAAGAAGTTCAACCCAACCAAAAAAGATCCTTGGCTACTCGTTGAGTCCCACTCGGACGGTGGCGGCACATCACGCTCGCGCAACTGCCGCGTAATTTCGTCGCAGCCGACAATCCCATCCACGTTCTAGGCGCCACGACCACCAACAGATCAAGAGATCGGCGGAGCACGGTAGGCTAAGGCAATCCGAGCTGCTCGAATGGATCGGTTGTATCGTTCGGGCAGCTTATCAAACTCCATGGAAATGGGGTCCGATTGAAGCCCATCTCGCCGCTGGAGAGGAAGGCGATGCGCACCGACGCCGACGACGGAAGAAGCCCGCATGCGGCAGAACGTAGTACTGTAGCATCGATCACTTGATGTGGGATGGCCGACTAGCGAAATCTACCATCATCACCGCTGCCCCGCCACCGGTGGTACCGTGTCTTGGCGTGCCATAGACACTGCACTTGTGCGTGCGGTTGACGCATCCGCGTTTGCACTCGTGTCTCGGGTTCCTGCACCCGCCACTGCACTGGCGCTGTAATCTCATGCAGCGGTGACGTTTAGAGCGTTGCGGGACGGACGCTCGGTGGCGCATCGAAGGCGGCTCCTCGTCAAAATGCTGCCGACTTGCTACATATCCTTGCAGGGGATCGGCCGTGCGCGTCGCTCATTGGTGCTCGCAACGACGAGTGTGTGCGATTATGCTAGGCGGAGTATGCGACAAGCCGCTGGTGGATTTGTTGGCGGGCCACATTTCGTACGGCAATCTGGGATTGTGAACGCGGCATTGGCTGTAAACGTCCGAGCGTGTACCACCCAGAGCACCCAGCAGCAGACGACCGCCATGTCGCGCCGCCCGCTTCCACACATCTTCCTCGTCGTTATCGAGGAACAGGCTCTCCGTGCATGCGCCTCCGTGAGCCTTGTGTGGTGGTCGTGGCGCGTCCCACTGCGGTTTGAGTGCAACGTCGTCGACCGAGCTGCTGCATCTTCCAGTGTCTCTCGATGGTGGACAGGACTGTCGCCGCTTTGCACGAGGCGTACTGTTGTGTGTCGGACACGCCAGTTGGCTAAACGCACCCAAATCCACCGCGACGTGTTGGTTGGTCGCCGCTCGTCGTGCTACTACGGTCCCAATGATCACGTTTGGGTGCGCATTTCCAAGCCGATACAAACACTCGTGCAATTGTCGGGCATGACCGTGTGGCTCGGCTGCCGCGTCGCCATCGGGGGCGCGTGAAAGTTGCGTGCGATTAACGACGCCGTCGACAGGATTTTTGAAAATTAGACAAATCCTGCGTGTGTGACATAAAGTACTGTGCAGAGAACGGCCTGTTTTATATCGGTCGTGGACTTCGAGCGCGACCGCGATCCATACAAATGCCAAGTGGTCCAAGAGCAATTTCGGAAAAACTTCGTCGAAGTTCAAACTCCAGCCATGTAGCGGCGCGCCAGGTGGTGCGCGGATGCGAGACTGGCGCAGCAGTGGGTCCAGTGCATTCTTCCTTTTGCTCCGTCTGCACAAAATGCACTCGTCGCCGCCGATGATCGTCTTCTTCCTGCTTGTCGCGGCCGCCCACCTCGTCTGCGCCCGGGACAACAGCAGCAGCAGCTCCTCCTTCTCCTTCAACGCCTCCAGTTTGCACTTGACCGAGTCCGCGTCGTGCTTGGCCATTGACGCGGCGATGGCACCCATGTGCGGCGACCGTGCACGCCAGTATGAGCACAAGTGCGAGAAGCAGTGCGTCCACGCGGTCGAGCAGCTTTTGCGGGCGAACGATGTTGACAACATGTGCCGAGTGGAAGGTCGTGCGCCACCTCCAAAACACGCAGTGCACCGAGGGCTTGTTCGGCCTGCGCTCGATGAGCGTCACGACGATCGCGTCCGCCTTCCTCAGCGTCTTTCTCCTCTTTTCGTGCACGAGCTAAGGACGCCGGACGGACCATATTGATAGGATAGAATCAACTTATTTTAACGCAGGAATAGATGCGCCATTGGCACCCTACGACGAGGATCTTGACACGAGCGGCTGGCTCGGGTTGTGCTCGAGGAGCCACGTTCCTAGCATCGCGACCGCGTTGAGCCCCATGGGCTTTTCCTTGCAGAGCACGATGAGGCCGCGCTGGAGCACGTCCAGAAACGTCTCGGTCCCCACTCTCGTCGTCGTCAAGTACACTTCGGCGGCCGCGCCGCTCGCAATCGGCTCGGGCTGCCGCACACCCGGCAGCGTCGAATGCAGCTGCGGCTCCTGCGTAGGGCTCACGACAAAGAGAAGCGACTCGGCGAGGCGGGCGCAGTCGAGCGGTGACTTTGTCAAGCCCGCGGCGGTGAGCTCTTGCTTTGTGAACGCGCGCGAGAAGACGACGTTCTTGGACGTCTGGGTCGCGACAACGACGACGCCTGCGGGCTCGACGTCGTGCACGGCGACGCGATAGTCGTCGCCGTTGAGGAGCAGTCCCGTGCTGTAGAGCAGGCCTGGCATCGCGTTGGGAAAACCGACTGTGAAACCGAGGATGGTGTTTGCTATTTTCGGCGCGCTTTTGTTTGCATGACGACGCCGCACGTCGACGCGGCGCCAGGCCACGGCCACGGTACAGTGGCCATGCCACGCGTCCTCTCACCACTGTCTTGTCTTGGGTGCAAGGTGGTGACGCCAAGCGGACCAAGGTCACGTTGGTTTTGGACGCGGCGATCGACGACAAGCTGCTTATGACACCCAGCTTTCGCTACAAGTTTATCGACGGCAGCAAAAAGGCGACACCGGTAGGAATGAATCCCACCCGCGCATGACTCATTGTAGGACGGGGATGCATAGCCCGTGGGTACGTGGGCGCCGGCCATCCCGCCGCACGCGGTGGCGAGCACGACAGTAGAGGCAAGCCCAAAGCTCGCAGTCGTCGACCGGCGCAGTAGCCGCGCGCTTCCCGTCGAAGGCGGGAGCGAGCCACTCCCGGAGCTAAAGCTCCTTCGCTACGAGCACCATGTACCGGACATGGAAATCACCGAGGCGATGGCCATCAAGCTCCACGAGAACCCGATTGTGACGTTCTTCTTGGTCGACCACTCACCCTCGCAGGCGACTGCCGTCAGCGGCGTTGGCCGCAACTTTCTCTCGTTTTTTGAAGTCGACTTGAGTCCACTTCTTGGCGGCGACACAACCGTCGAGTGCGCGTGGGGTGAGCTGCCCAAGGAGAGCTCCTTGTCGCCGTGCGTGCCGTTCATTCCCGCGGCCGGCCTGCGGTCGTTCATCGTCCGCATCAAGACGGACCACGGGTTCCTCCCGGCGAAGCGCGCGCAGGCGCTCAACCCGCTCACCCTCCACTTGCGCAAGGCGACGCACCTTCCTGGCATCACCGTCAGCGCCAAACCGCTGTACCAGTACATCACGCCGACGCCGTTTACAGCACTCACAAAGTGCTGCGCTCCGGCGTACGCGTCGATGCGCTTCCTCAACCACCGTCTCGTCCGGACACCCGGTTTACTCCAGGTAACGAGTGCACGCCATTATAGGTTCCCTAGCCTCCGTCAATCCTTTAGGGCAAATCGGTCGCGTGGCAGTTCAAAACGACCTTTCTCTGTGGCCACTTTGAGTGGCTAGCGCTGCAAGAGAGCTTTGCCGCGGGGCACGTGCTCGTCGAGGTGCACGACCGAGACGTGCGCCTCGAGAAGGCCTACGAGGCGCTCGTGCACAAGTGGGAGGGCCTCGTTGCCGGCAAGCAAGTCGGCGACGAGCATGCGCGTCCGCTCGACATCTTTGCTGTCGACGACATCGCCAAGGCAGACATCCAAACGCTCTTCTTCCAGCAGGCGGGCGACCGCAACGCGCATGGTGTCGCGACCTTTCGCTTCTACGAGCTGCTCAACACAGTTTGTCTCAAGAAGATGGCGAAACCCACTTGATGCAATGACATGTGCTGCGTAGACGCATTTACGACCCAACCACGAAGGACCCTTTCTGCAGCTCAAATTTGCCGCCGACATTGTGCAGCACAAGCGACGGCAGCCGCCCAAAGAAGGCACCGACGACGCCGAAGACGACTTGTCTCAGGTACACGCTGCCGAGTTGTGGGGAGCGAGCCTGCACCTTGGTGGTGGATAGGTCGAGAAACTCGTGCGCGTGCCGGGCGCATACCTGAGCCACAACTCGACGATGCACCTCGGTGCGACGTTGGGCTTCCCGCTGATCAAGCCGACGCGGCGTCCGTCCTTGCAGGCGCCGGCCGACCGCAGCCTCTTTAGCCGCCTCGTGCTCGTGGTGCCCTACGACGACACGGAGTCTGTCCAGGCCGTGTCGCGGGCGATGGAAAAGGTCAATGGCGCGGCGCTGCCCGGTGCACCCCTTCGGTCCTACCAGCTCACACCGATGCAAAAGCAGGCGGCCGACGCCGGCGACCTCAACATCCTCACGGGCTTCCAAGTGCTGGACACGGATCTGCGCATGATCGTACTCGAAGGGCTCGCGGAGGCGGGCATGGCTGTGGCCCACGCCAGCATTCCCCGCAGAGGACCCAACGTCCAAGGCGGGTACCACATGTTTGCCAACCACGACGTGCGCTTCTCCCAGCGCCTCTACTCGGCGTTCGACGTGGATCTCAAGCGCATCAAGCTGCGGGACCCGCTGCCCGACATCATCAAGCGGCCCGAGCTGTACATGCGCTCCAAAGTGTCAGAAAACTGCTTCCAAGCGCTGAACCGTCTCCAAAACGTTCGCAAGGTACTCGTGCGTGCAAGGTGGATATCGGATAAGAGTCCATACTAGGCGAGCCGCCTCGCGGAGCTGCGCGACTTGGACTTGTTTCCGCTCGTGTCGATGCTACTGGAAGTTGAAAGCAAGTACGGCGAAAGCATTACGCTCGAAGACATTCATGGTGTCGACAATGGCCACGTCGCTGTTCCCCGACGCATGACGTTGGACTGTCTTGACAAAGACGTGGTCCAAGCCGCGCTAAGTTCTTTATCGGCGACCAAGCACCACTCCCCACACAGCTCACTGCGCCTCAAGGCCGCGACAGACGCGAGCAACCCCGCGTACGACCAAGCCAAGCGCGAGTGGCAGCCGAGAGATTACGTCGATGAGCGCCGGTTGATCGCATACCGTCGTGGCTGGATGACATTAACGTGTGTAGGCGCGAAAAAGCCGTGGCGGACGAGGCGTTTGCGGCCGCAAAGGCCAACGAGCCGCCGCGCGACGATGCGCCCGTGTATATTTACAGCGGACAGAAGCTTCGGGTAGAGAGAGCCCAGCAACATGTCGTCGCTCAAGAGAGCTGGTTAGACCCAAGACTTGGAGAAGGATGCGATGCGCGCCCGGCTCGCCAAGGACCGGCACGCGACCTTTACGGACAGCGAAGAGTTCAACTCACTCACGTGGAGTCTCGTGGACGAAAACAGGCTCGCGCAAATCGCCGAAAGCACCAGCAAAGCGTTGTACACGACGCCATCCGGCTTTGTGTACCCGCCGCCGCGCCAGCCCAGCGAGTTTTACAAGCACGAGAAGGCGCCGAGCGCCGCGCGCTGCGAAGAGCTCTCGGCGCCGTGGATCGAGAATCTGTACCACCCCCAGCCCGTCGAGCGCGACACCGTCGATGTCGGCGCGAAAGCGGCCTTCGACAGTCTTCCCTCCAAAGACATGATCTTTGGCGGTACGAATGCAGACGGCACACCGAACGTCGAGTACTTCAAGTCCGTGCACCTCGTCGGCGACGGACTCGCCAAGGAGATGGAAGACGCCAAGGCCAAGGAGCACCAAGAGTGGCTCGATAAGCTCGTTGTTGACCACGACAATCTGCGGTTCATTGCGCATGGCGACATCATGGGTCAAGGGCGCACCAAGCCGTCGCCCTTGGACAAGCCGCGCGACATCCTGGATGGCCCGCCGCTTTCGAAACCCATTCGCATCGTACGCAACGCCAAGCTCCCGAGCGGCAAAGCTGTGCGCCTCACGGCCGCGCCCGTCTCAATCCTCTGCGGCGAAGCGTACTCGGGTGGCGCCAAGGCCCAGCTCTTGCGGACGTACGACCCAACCGGGTTTGTCGCGCAGGACGACGACGGGCGCCCAAAAGACTTTTTGTTCCCGTCCGTCACCGAGATCCTCGTTCCGCGCGTGAACCGCCATACGACCGTGCTCAAGCCGAGACGAGAGCTCACGTCCGCCGAGCGCACGGGTCTCATTTGGAAGAACATGGTCGGGACCAACCAAGAGTCGTCGTGATCGTCGCTTCAACGTGCGTCTCCGGCTGCCACGTTTGGCCACTGTGGGCTAAACGCACCCAACACGGAGGATTTTGTACTAGGTCGTTGTATGTACCCATCATACATCGCACGATGCCAGCCAAGAGCACATCAAGCGGGCCCAAGGTGTACGAAATGAACAGCCTATGGGATGTCGAGTGCCATCAGCGCCAAGAAGATACTCGTGCGGCCCTTCACGCGTGCGGCGCTAGCGTGGCAAAGAGTGGTGGGTTTAGACTGTAGGCGGGCGAGAAACCGGTCGTTATCCGGATGGTCGAAGCCCGATTCATTGCACTTGATGTTTGTATTTGATCCGATTCGAACTTTACAAGTCGAACAATCGTGGGGTATACAAACGGCGTGATGTAGGGTACCATCCGGATGCGCGGTTTGTCTGGATGGACACAGACGCATTTGCCGTGAGGAAGATGGAGGAACAAGGCCAGGTCGTCCAGCTCACGCAGGAAGAGCATGCTGCCCACATGGCGCAGATGGAGGCGCAGCTCAAGGTCTTCTGGGCAGGGCAGCTGGCCGAGATGGAGAAGCTCGAGGTCGGCAGCGAGCAAGGTACTCGCACTCGGTCTTCTGGACAAGGACTCACTTGCTGGACGTAGACTTTAAGAACCACAACGACCTGCCGCTGGCGCGCATCAAGCGTATCATGAAGTCGGACGAGGACGTGCGCATGATCAGCGCGGAGGCGCCCGTGCTCTTCGCCAAGGCCTGCGAGATGTTCATCCTCGAGCTTACGTTGAGATCATGGGGCTACTCGGAAAAGAACAAGCGCCGGACGCTGCAGAAGGAAGACATCCAAACTGCGATCCGCAACACGGATATTTTTGACTTCCTCGTCGACGTGATCAACTAAGCGCTCGCGTCCCTCGTGGTGCCACATCCCGACAACAAGAACACACACCTTATTAGTAGTAAACCAATGTATCTCGCCTGCTTGTCTCGCTGCATTTGCGCACCACGATACCAGCAAACGACCCCTCGAAGCGCCGCCCTTTGCTACGTCTCCGTTCGCTGGAGCGCCCGCCAGCTGTAGGCACTACTATTAGTACTGCCTCAGCTCGCGCTGTCTCTGTACAGTATGCGTTCCCTCGCCACAGCGCAATAGACAATGGGCCGTTGACTTGGCAAAGCAGTAACAAGCGGCTCTTTGTCCGTTGCGCTGTGGCGAAGACAACGTCGGGTCCG
Organism: Saprolegnia parasitica CBS 223.65; assembly: GCF_000151545.1. Classification (NCBI taxonomy): domain Eukaryota; phylum Oomycota; class Saprolegniomycetes; order Saprolegniales; family Saprolegniaceae; genus Saprolegnia; species Saprolegnia parasitica. The sequence continues at coordinate 312,224 of NW_012156400.1, read as the reverse complement.
AGCGGATGTCTCGACCTGCCCTTTTTATCGCCGCTTGCTTGTCTATAGCATGTCGTACACGTGGGACATGGTCGGCGTCGGAAATGACGTGATACCAACGCGCAGCCTTGGCGCATGCACACATTTGACGAGCCTTTAGGAAGGTAGCGGCAGCGCTGGTGATGACAACTGCAGCGGTGAGCTGTTGCGGTGGGGACGAAGGCTTGGTCGTTCTGAGCGCGTCAAGTGGTGGCTCGGATCTGGTAGCACCAGAGCCACACACTCGAAGCGCCGTTAGTTCCGGGTTGAAGACGCTTCGGCGAACGCGCGTACTCAGTAGGACCAGACCGTGCCGGGAATCCTACGCAACCAGCAGCTTTTGATTGGCGGTTGCAGAAATGATCACGAAAACATAGTACTTCAACAAGGCAAACTCATGGGGCAAACTGGTTTCATTTTTAAAGTCGCGCCATGGCGAATAGTAGCTTCACTCTCTGCACGTACAACATCCGCTTCATCCTGGACCGCTGGGACGAGCGCCGGCCGTTCCTCGAGGACGCGCTGACGCGCACGGGCGCCGACGTCTTTGCGCTCCAAGAAGTCAACATTGGCCACTATTGGGGCCAGCACCACGAGCTTCGCGCGCTCCTCTCGACGCAAGACGCGGCGCTTTCTGCGTTTCCGTCGCCGGGTGCGCGCGTCTACATCCAGGCGATTCCGCTTCTTGGCTATCTCTTTCGGTGCGGCAACCCGCTCGCTGCGGTCTTCTACGATGGCTGCGCGTGGTTCAACAAGCGCTGCCTCGGCGCCATCTTGGGCCGCTTCACGCAAGCGATTTACCATCGCCCAATCCTTCGGGCGCTAACCTTTGTGGGCCTCGGCTCGGCTTGGGTCTTTGGCACGGCGCTGCTTGCCAAGGACGAGCTCGCGCCCGCCGCTCATGACACGCTCATCCTGAGCGATTGGAAGGTCGCCCAGTGCGTCCAGCTTACGGTTGGCGGCAGCGTCGTGCTGGTTGCCAACGTACACTTGTCGTCGGGCGGCGACGAAGAAGGCCTCCGCACCGACCAGATTACCAAGACGATCGAGTGGCTTCTCGCGATGCAGACAGAGACGATCGCAGGCATCGTCATTGTCGGTGATTTCAACTGCGTGCCCAACGGCGACTGCTACCGCGCGATTCAAGCGCTTGGCTTCCGCAGCGCGCACCAACTCATCCACGGAAAAGAGCCAGAAAAGACATTCCACCAGGGGCTCGAAGCCCCGACCAAGGACGTGGATGACGAGAAAACGCTCGACTATGTCTTTGTCTACGGCCAGGTTCGTCCATGTCCAAGCTGTGGATGGTCATGTTGCTTTTGTAGGTGACGCCGCAGACCATCAATGTGATTGGCACCGAGTGCTGCAACGACGACACAACGCTGTACCCCAGTGACCACTTCGGCCTCGTCGCCAAGCTCCTCGTTAGCGAATCGCCACGTCCTGCCGAGGCGGCAACCGCCGACGCTTAGTTGCATCGCTTGATGTTTTCACTATACAAGTCGTTCACCTCCCTTGTCTTCGAGCTCTTACAACAAGTAGTTGTTGGTGCAGGGCAGGGACCCAACTAAGTAGACGGGTATGTTGGCTGGACTACAATGATCCAGAAGGCTTGTCCATCGGTCCCACTGGCAACGTGTGCACAACGGAGAATCCAGTATTGACACCGAAAACGTGCGGCCATGGAGCCCACTTGAAGTGCACTGTATCGCTATTGCAGTGGAACGCTCAACGCTGCATCTTGTGACGGCTCGCTCGATGCAGCATTCACGAGGACGTGCAAGACAGCGTCCGCGTTCCGAAAGCACTTTGGTTTTGTCCACTGCGACTCGCCCGTCTTGGTGTTGAAGTAGTAGTACGCGTGGATGGCTTCGTCGTAGACCTTTTCGTAATTGGACTGGGCGAGGGCGATGGCGTCGCGGCGCGCGCGGCGAAGGCGGAAGACACCTTGGATGCGGACGGCCGCCGTGTCTTGGCTCACGTGCTTGGTCGTTCGTTTCTGGAGCGTCTCGAGCATGCGTGGCGCCGTCCACTGCGACACGCTCGTCTCCTTGTCATAGTAAAAGTACCTAGTCCCGTCGACAGTCGTCCATGACAGACACACGACGTACCGCTTGGTGTTGGGGTCGTACACCCGCTGGAACCGCTGGAGAAGCTGGGCTTTGCACTGGTCGCGAGCGTTCCGACGCCGAAAATGCGTCTGTAACAGCACGGCCGCCTCGTTGGCGTCCGTGATGCAGTACGCTCGCCGCCGATGTGGGCGACTCGTGGGTGTCACCGTTTCATTCGTAGCCAGCGTCGCGGCGTGCTCTGACGCCGATGCTGTGGGTACTGCTGCCACAGTACTCTCCAGCAGTGTCGTCGTCGTAGTTGTCGTAGTAGTAGTTGTCGTCGTCGTCGTCGTCGGGACCTACGCGCCAAAGTGATATGTGCAACGTCAGCGTGACATACCTTGTCGACCCAGAACGGCGGCTTGGTCCACGACACGGCGTGCGTTTGCTTGTTGTGGTAAAAGAAGGCCTTTGACGATGGATCCCAGATTTGCTCAATCTGTGCCGTGTGTTGATCACGCCATCACCGCAACACATCGTGCGTACCACGCGGTTGGCTTGTATGGCCGCGACGCGCCGGGCTTGGCGGGCGCGATATACCGTTTGGACCAAGATCGCGGCCGAGTCGGGCGTCAGAACCTTCTTCTTCCGCCGCTTTCGCCGCACTTTTGGCAGCACGAGCGTGCCGATGCCGTGGACGGCCTTTGGGACGCTCGCCACTGCGTTCTTGGTCTCCGCATCGACAAAGTAGTAGCGTTGCGCTGTCGGGTCCCACACTTTTGAAAGCGCTCTTGCAGCAGCTGGGCAAGGAGGCGGCGTGCGAGGCGGCCGCGGTACGTGCGCTGCAACGTCGACGCTGCCTCGTCTTCCGTTAACGGCGCCCGTCGACGCCGTCGCTTTTGCTGGCCAGCATCTCGGAGCCACCTACGATCGATGCCATCCGTTTTGAAGATGCAGCTCACACTACCATCGCACCTCGGTTTCGTCCACGTCACTTGCTTGGTGCGGGTGTTGTAGTAGTACGTGTTGCCTGTCGATGGGTCTAGCAGCGCGCGGTAGAGACGCCGCACGAGCTGCGCGACGGCCATGCGACCGAGCACACCTCGCGCCCAGCGCTGGAGCAGCACGATTGCGTCGTCTTGGGTTGACGGCCGCTTTGCCTTGATAGCGATCGCAGCACCAGGCTTTTCTCGAGTGCGTTTTCGCTGCAATGGCAGGTCCCAGCGCGTTGCGTTCGTGCAGCGGTCTCGATAAAAGGTCCGGCCCTGACGATCAGTGCACTTCTCGAACCGCGCGCGCAGGACGGTCGCCAGCTTCTTGCGCGATTTCCACCCACGGTAAAGGCCAGCAATGACGCTTGCAGCGTCATCGCGTGTGAGCGGTGGTTTCACATAGGCGTCATCGGGGTCTCGTATCGGGCAGTCCATGCTGATGGGCAGCAACGTTGGTCGTACCCACGTCTTGGCACGGCTGCACGTGTTGTAGTAGAAGAAGGCGTTGTGGCGGATCGAGAAGACGCGCTGGATGCGCTCGAGGAAGAGAGCATGGAGGAACCGAGTGCCCTGGCGCTGCCGCCACTTGCTCTGGACCTTGCGCACGGCTTCGTACTGCGTCATGGGACCCTCGCGACGCCCTAGACCAATGAGCTTCGCTCCTTTGCGCCCGAGAGATACCGTGAAACTCGCGGTTGTGTTTGCAGATCCGGCAGAGCTTGAGCTTTGTCAGCGTGATTTGGAACCCCGTGCAAAACCAGCACAGACGGCACCTGCCACCGCCCATGCGATCGATGCGTCGTTCAATCATGGGCGTACCGCGGGTGTAGCCATGCGTCGAGATCGACAGCTTCGATGCGATCGTCTTCTTCCTGGGCGGCTTGAGTTTTCTCGTACCGCTCGGCTTCGGGTTGCAGTCTACTCTCCACGTCAAAACGCCCGCCGACAACAAGCCGTCGCCGCACGTACCGCGGTACGACCTTGTCGGCAGACGTGAGTCGCATCTCCGTCGGTATACTACTCAAGTCGAGCGTGGGCACTTGGAGGCGCTTGGTCTGCCACAGCAAGTGGCGCGTCGGAGCTTCGTACAGCACCTCGTCGACGGGTAGCGTGCAAAAGATCGTGAACGATGCGCCGCAAGCCACTAGAAATCAGTCACATGGGAGGGTTCTGCGACGAATATCGACGCACGCGACGTTATCCGGCCTGGGGAGCGGTGCTTCGCAGAGAGAAGGTGTGGGAGGGGGCTAAAGGCGTCCTTGCTGCCCCACGTGTACAGGTGGCCTTGCACCGTCAGTGCGGCCATGTGCTGTAAGCCACATGCAATCATTCGCACGCTCTCGAGCGGATCGCTTGGCGCCTTCATTGGCGGCAGCGGCACCATTTGTGGGCTCTGCGCGACTTGGTTGCTGCCGAGCCCCAGCTAGACATGCTCATGAGACACCACGAGCTTGCAATACGTCGCCGTACTTGGCCGTACACGCCCGTGCCCCATGTAAACACCTATGTGACCGACGTGAGAGATCTTATCATCAAGAAGCCAGGTCGTACCGTCCCAACGCTTGCGCCTGGGCTCTCGGCCAAAATGGCAGCCGAGTGCCACGCACTGCACGCCACCGCGATCGCACAGCGGAACGGCGGCGACAGGCCTTCGATGCGCCTCGGTTCGGAGACGCGGGTGTCGCTTGTGCCAAGCCCAAGGCGGCCTACTCGCGTGGTTTGCTGGTTATCCAAGATGGAAGAGGCCGAGACCTCCGTCGTTGCAGCCCCACGCATACATATCGCCCGTGTCGGTCGCTACGAGCGAGTGCATGGCGCCGCAAGCGACCTTGCGCACATTCTTGCCGTCAAGCGCCACGACCCGCTGCGGCGTCGACACCGTCGCGTTGGCTACCGGCATTATTCAAAAGACACAGAAAAAGAGAATTAGCAAGTGTACCTCCCAGCCCCAGCCCCAGCTGCCCGTGGGCATTGCCGCCCCACGCATAGACGACGCCGTTCTGCTCCTTGACGTTGTCGCACGCGGCGAGCGAGTGCTGCGTGCCGACGCCAATCGAGATGGTCGTGAACGTCTCGGTGACGCCGACGAGGAACGGTGGCTGGCGCGCACGCACGGCGTGGTCGAGGCCGAGTTGGCCGTACGGATTGTTGCCCCATGTGTACATCTCGCCCGTGGACGCGAGCGCCGCCGCATGCGTGTGGCCGACGCAGAGCGATTGGATGTGGCCCATGCGAAGCGTCTGCATCGGGACAGGCGTCACGAGCCACTGCGCTGCGTACGGGTCGGTGAAGACGTCGTCGTCGCGCAGGGTGCTGCAGAGTCCGACTTGGGCCGCCAAGCCCGACGTTTTGCAGAGCCAGACGAGGCCCTTGGTCGTGTCCAGGGCGTACACGGCCTCCGACTCGAAGTTCTAGACGGTCATTGTGAGAGGAGACGCGCGAGGCTCTAGAAGTCTTCCGCACCGCAGCTACAGCCGATATGGTGCGACCACTGAGCGGTCGTAGAATGGTAGGTCGGCTTTCGGGTGTCGCGGCCAGCACGTACACGCCGCCTTGGGCTAGGAGCATGCTGTATGTATCGGTAGAAAGAATAGACTTGGTACCCTGCAGCCTCTTGTCGTTGGCGCGCGTCGCAGCTTCAATCGCCACGTCGCGTACGTGCAGGCGCAGGTCGATCCAGTGTTGGATCGACTGGATGATCTGGCCCTTCTTGCCCGTGAGCCCCGGGATCTCGAGCCGGAGCGCCAGATCCTCGAGCTCGGCGCGCTTGAGTGCGTGCAAGTCGACCTGCTGCCAGTGCGTCCGGTCGAAGAGCACGTGGAGGGCCTTGACGCGCGTCATGGCCATGCGCACGCGATACCGGTTCTCAATGTGGCGACACCGGGCCGCGTAGCTGCGGAAGAGCCGCTGGATCATACGTGCAGCGACGTCTTGCTTCTTGGCGCGCATGCGCAGCCCCCAAGTGAAGCGGCCTTTCTGCAGCGGGTGCTTTGTCTTCTTCATCTTCTTCTTCGTCTTGATGACCGTTGTCGCTGCCGTCGACGACGTGGAAAGGCCCTTGGATGGCGGTGGCGACGGTGGCGGCAACGGCACCGCGCTGCGAGGCTTGGGCAGCGGCCCCATGCTCCGTCTTTGAACGTTTCGTTGGCGCCGGTCCACCGTTTTGCAGAGTCATTGTTCGAAAGCTCGTGCAGAGTGCGTGCAAGTCGAGTCGTTCGTCGCGCAGGACCACAGTTGCATCTCGAGGTCCTACGCTATGGACACTTGCTTGAAGGCCTCCGTTGCCGCGAGTTTCCCGTTTGATAGTTCCCTCCAGAAAATAAGAATATCTTATATCCCTAGCCCTAGCCCCCCGCACACGACCAACTACAGGTGATGTGCGGCGATGACGACGAGCGAATGTGTAGCGATGCCGCCAAGGAGGACGAGACCTCAAAGATAGAAAGCGTCTATAGTGGTTTTGTTGCGGATCGTACTATCTAAAAGACGCCGACGAACCAGCGCTGGTACTTGTCGTACCAGCGCGTGCGCCAGTTGTCGAGCGACGTGTCGATGAGCTGGTGCACAAAGTCTTCGCACTCGCTGACGCTGAGCTCGGGCCGGAAGCGCTCGGCGAGCGCGTCAATCGTGCCCCGCGGGTCGCCGGCAAAGCACGGGAGGTCCTCGTTGCCCGCAATCATCATCTCGGCAAGGAGCGTGATGCGGTACCGGTACTTGCGCGCGACCAAGAACGACCGCACGCAGAGCGACCGGAACCGGCGGAACGCTGCCGAGCGCGGGCCGCCCATGAGTTCGACGAAATCCCCCGTGAGCTTGAAGGGCGCCGACTCAAAGTGGACTTGTCCCGGGTTGTTGCCGAGCATAAAGCCAAAGTCGATGTGGATGAGGTGGCCCTCGGCGTCCAGGAGGATGTTGCCGTTGTGCCGGTCCTTGATCTGCAGCAAATAGCACACAATCGAGTAGGCCGCGACCGACTCGACAAACGCCTTTTGCGCGGCCTGGCCCGACGACGTCGTCACGTCGCCAAACCGCGTCTCGAAGAAATCTGAGAGCGACACAAAGTTCGGGTGGTTGCGCTTGAGCGAGTCGAGCGAAATCGTGTCAGCGATCGCCTCGACGAGCCCCGAGGTGGAGGACGTCGCGAGCACATCGTACGGCCGCAAAAAGACGGGCAACTTGGCTTCCTGGAACACTTGGTGGAACTGCCGAATGAGCTGCGACGCGAATTGCTCTTGGCGTAAATCGTCGTTGGCCTTGACGATCACGGGCAGGAGCCGCCACGACGGGAGGTGCCCCCACGGCGAGAGCGCGCGAAGCCGGGCCTCCTTCTCTTCCCAGCGCTCCTTGAAGATGACGCACGGCAGCTCGCCATTCGAGTGCGGCGGTAGCGAGTACGTCGCTGGCTTGTCCGCCAGCAGCAGCTGGTCGTCTTCAAAGCGCGAGGTCGCCAAGTACCGGTCGGTGCTGTCGACGCGCCGCAGCCGCGTGTTGGCATGCTCGGGCGACAGACAATCCTTGGTCGGCGACGTCACGTCTGCGTCCATGACAACGATCGGCACTTGGATCGGCGCCGGGCGCGACGTGGCCCGCGGCGAAAACTGCGGCGGGTACGGGTAGTCGTAGCTCGACGTGCGCTGCGGTGACACTGGGTGCAACGGCTCTAAGTGCGCGCTCACCGAGCGCGACGACGCCGGGCGCGTCTTGGGCAGCGGCGTCGGCGGCTTGGGCTTGAGCGTATCGAGGAGTCCGTCCAAGAGCGTTGTCTCGGGCACGGCCGCCTCGCTCCAAAAGCCGAGCTTGCCCGGGTCCTGCGACTTGTTGTTCATGTCGCACGGCGTCGGTGGCTTGCTCGCGGCGCCGCCGATCGAGAGGCGGAAGCGGTGTTTGAACTGCGCAAAGCGGTCGACGGGCTTGGTCGCATACGAAAAGTAGTCGACGACTTCGAGGCAGAGCAGGTACGGCACGCGTTCCTACATATCATCTTTGAGACACTTTTGACGAGCGCGAGCACCCACCCGCGTGCTAAAGGTAAAGCTCTCCGAGATATGAATGCGCTTGATGCGGTGGAAAGGGTTGCCCACGGGCACAAAGAGCGAGAGGCTCGGAAGGTAGAGCGACTGCAGCTCCGAGAGCCACTCGCGGAGCTGCTCGTTGCGGAAGACGCGAGGAATCGCTCGGAGGCTCGACGAGAGCCCGGCAAGGCGGTTGATGAACATCGCGTTGAGCTCGAACGGGTTGGTCTGCGTCGCCGCATAGTCGCCGGCCTCCATCGAGGATAAATAGGCCCGCGGCGAGAGTGACGGGAACGTCTGGTAGTGCGTCTCGTCTGCCGAGTGCACGAGAAGCGCTTCGTCCTCGGTCGTCTCGCCCCGCTCGAGCGTCGGCGAGATGGCTCGGGCGCTTCGCCAAAGCCCTGGCGGACAAGAAGCCGCTCCGAGGGCTCGAGGCCACGCACCGAGATCTCGTCGATGAGCATCTGCACGCGCAGGCGCTTCTCGGGCGTCGCGTACGCGGGGCTGCCAACGCAGAAGGACTCGAGGTACCAGCGCATCTTTTGTGCAAACACGTGCGACCTAAACGAGCATGAGCAACATCGTAGTTGGCAGGTCGCGATCCTACTTGTTGCACTTGTCGAGGAGGATGAGGCTAATGTCGCCGTCGGTCGCTTGCTGGAAGGCGCCGAGGAGGAGGAAGCTGCACAGCTGCGGAATGTAAAACTCAAAGTCTTTTGGATCTTCGTCGGCAACGGCTTCGAGGCGAGCGGCTGCGTCGTCCTTGTGTGCGTACACACGCAGGATTGCGTCAAAGGTCGGGTCCGTCCGGAAACGAAACTTGGCCATGAGCGACGTCCACTTGGCCTGCCAGTTGTCGAGCTCAATCTTCTTGCGCAGCGTGAGGATGCCCTTCTCGAGCATCGAGTGCGAGTGGGAGAGCTTTGGCAAGCCGGCCTTCTCGCGCAGGAGCGCCTCGATCTTCTCCTCCTCGGCGTTGCCGCGCCGCTCGCGGTCGCGGTTGCGGCCAATGACGCACAGCACTTCAAAGCTCGTAGCGACGAGCGAGAGCACGACGACCGTCCACCAGTACGTCGAGTGCCACGCGTCTTGATGGTACACGCGAAAGCTCATGCTGTCGTTGACAAAGATCTCGACGAGGACGCTGAGGAGCGCGAGGACGCAGAGCTGGGCGCAGACGACGAGGAAGACAAAGAGGCGCGTCGAGCGGTACAGCGACTTGCGCGTGACGTAGACAACGTAGACGAAGAGGATCGTGCGCAAGACGGCGAGGACGACGACGCTGGCGAGGCTCTGCTTGAAGTCGAGCGCGTTGGCCCAGTCGTGGGCCAGCACCTCGCTGCGCCCTGTGAGCGTCGGCGCGGCCACGTAGAGGCCGGCGAGGGCGAGCTCGAGGAAGAGGCCGCAGGCAGTCGACGCGAGCATGTGAATGGGCGGTCGATGCGCCAACCAGCAACCGAACGAGCGAATCCAAGATTCCGGCGCTCCCGCACCGAGAAAGTGGCAAAAATTGCACTCGGTGTTTGTATGCGAAATGTATTTTATTTTTATGCGCCGCGGCTACCCTATACACGGTCCGAGTCGAGGGCCGAGTGATATCCCAATCCTCTAGCAATGCATACCTCTACTATTGCATGTATTCATAATACGATACAGCCCTTAAACGGTTAGTCTAAAACCTTTCCGAATCGATATGAAGACAAAAGCGATACTTGAAGCCATGCCCGGGTTGTGCTGGCGGCTTCAACGGCCGCTGAGAAACGCAAGGAGCGTTGGGATTGTGGCTTGGGTGCGCTTCATGGGCCATCGTCGTCGCCCAACGAGTAGCATCCGCTCTGCGTAGATAGTATCCCGCGGTGGTTCCTTGCGGCAGAGACTTTAGATTGCTGCAATCCGCGAGACCTCGGTGCATAAATACACAGCAAATATCTAAGTGATAACCCCAGCCCTGGCCATCGCACACCTGCGATCCGATCGATCACGATGGCGCGTTGTGGAGCGTTAAACACAAGGTCGCTGGGGCAAGTGCTGGTTTGCTCCAGCAGCGACGACCTCTGTGTCCTCGACCGAGGCTGCAAGCAAGCGCTCACGAGTACACTATCGAACAGAGTTGCCGGCGGAAGACCCGTTGGTTCGACGCAGCTGCGCACCGGGCACGCGACAGCCCATGAATAGATGGGGCACACATCTCCCAGCCATAGGAACATGCTCAACGTACGGTATCCCACGTCATCGCTGTACAGCCTTCCAAGCTCATGCAGTCTTTTACTCCATTGTACTCGAGATTTTTAGGAAGACGCTTTCTTTCTCAACGGAAACTTTTGCAATTCATACAAATGGATGGCGCAACGCAAGTCGATCTGTGGACGACTAGACGAGGCGCGTGGGCATGCGCCCAGAAGCGACCTTGCTGCGCTGCTTGTCGAGCGTCGCCTGCAAGTTGCTCGTCGCCTTGGCGTTCGACTTGCGCTCGCCCTTCTTGCCTTGCTGCATGTGCACGGCGGCAAAGAAGCACGACGTCGCGTACGAGACGGTCGCAGCGACCTCCATGTAGTACGACGCACCGAGGCGCAAGCGCTGGCCCGACGGCGCTTGGCCGCTCCAAACGATGAACGCGATCGCGGACCAGATCGTTGCAAGGCCTGTCATCATGGCGGCAAAGCCCACAATGCACGACCCGTTGCGCGCGCAGCAGACGCCGGCGAGAAGGAGGCAGAAGGCAAAGGCCCCAAAGATGGGGCTCAGCATTGCGAACGCGAGCGACGCCTTGCCCTTGGCGCTGCATGTGTTGGTCAAGAAGGCGTCGAACGTTGCTTCGTCAATGTCGAGCACGGTAGAGAGAAGGCGCTTCTTGGAGCCGCCGTCTTGGGCGAACGTCGCGCACGCGCCGTGGTTGGGCAGTACGATGGTCGAGTTGGCGTCCGTCGCGTTTAAGTCCACACGGACATTGCGGCTGCTGCTGTAGTAGAGGTAGCACTGCCCCGTCGTCTGCACGCTTTCGTCGAGCCCATGCGAGCCGGACTGGAGGAACGAGACGTCGGTGCAGTAGCCCCACACGCCAGCTGTGAACGTCGCCGATGTCATTTGGCCGTTGTTCGAGTACGCGAGGAGAGACCAGAGCGGGAGGCCCGCAGCGAAGGCCGAGAGAACCACGGCGGCGGCGCTGGCCGCGACGCTAAGCATTCCGACGCAGGAGCATGGCATGGTCGGGCGTTGCTGGCCGGAGGCAATTTCACAACTGCTGTGCAACCGCTACTATTTGTCCGGATAAAATGACGTGTAACTGCTGCGGCCCTCAGCGCCTCTATTTTGCCTAATTTCTATTCCGCATACAAACCGTATGATAAAGGTGCAACAAACGATATTAAAATACGAATGTTGAAATGAACATACAGTGAGCAAGTGATCGCGAGGCGATAGATTTTATTGCACAAAACCGTTGTTCGCTGCGGTGATGTCGGACGACGTCTCCATCCTCGTCCTCCTCGACGAGTGCGAAGATGCGATCGCGCATGTGACCGCGACCTGGGGCATGGACATGGATGAGGAAGCGCCATGGCATGCTGCCGAAGCCATCGCTGCCGAGTGCTGGGCGACAGTCCATGCGCTCTGCAGCGCCGACGACACGGCGTGGCGCATGGACGACAAGCCATGGTACACCGCAATGCGTGTGGACGAACGTGTCATTTATGTTGCAAGTAGCAGCGAAGCTGTTCCCGTGATGGAGGCCATCCTCGTAGCTACCGACGACGACGGTAGCGAGACGCCCACGAAAAACGCGACGCTCGAAGATGAGCTGCTCGACTTGGAGAAGGAGCTATCGCTCGCCATGGCCCAGATCCAAACGGTGGACATCGAGGCAAAACCAATAGCACCATGCATCGAGCCATCGCCACAACGAGCGTCGCCGATTGCCAAGAAGAAGAAGAAGCGACGCCGCCAGCACATCAACAATACACCTCGAAGCATTTGGCATGGGTACCAAAAGCTCACACTCCAGTCGCACGTCGAGCGACAAGCCAAAGCCAGGGCCCAGCGCGAGGTGAGTTCGCTCCACGCGCCACTCCAATACGTAAGCTAAAGGCGATAGGCGCTCGAGCTTGAAGTGGCATCCGCGGTGCAGACACGACTCGAAACCACTCGCGTGGTATATGCATCGTCCCATATTTGGTACTAGTATTGACCAAGCGAATCTAGCGCGTGTCTCCTCCGCGGGTCGAGCTCCCGGCAGCGCGCCCACCGAAGAGCTACTTGACCGCATACTACAACGAGGGACCCCGCTGTCCATTGTCGTCTCCAGCGGTGACACCGATCGCCGACTTGCGACCGCGCGACGTCCTCGTATCCGTTTACCGCAATGACGAGCGACGCACTATGACGCGCGTTATGGCTTCATCCTGGGCCGATTTGGTCGCCAAAATTGCCTACAAACTCAGCGTAGCCCACAACTCGTTGTAGCATCCACACACTGACGCCACCTTACTAGATGCCGTCGGTGTGCAGTCTCTTGCGGGAGACGGCGCGCATGAGCTCCAACGGCGACTACACCAAGCTCTCGCCTGTCTCGCGATTTGAGCATCTCCGACGCGGCGACATTCTTTGTGCCATTCACAAACAGTCGTCCGAGTCGCTACTGCACACGGCCCCGCAGCCTCGTGTGTCCACGCCAAAGGCACCGTCCCGCGCCATACGTGGACGCCCGCTCTGGGACAAGCACGGGCGTCGTTTGGACGTCGCCATGTCGTTACATACGTTAAGTTAGAGATGGCCATAGCATGGTATCGACGATAGCAGGTCGATATCGCCCGAGGTACTAAACGCAAAGGCTGCCAGTGCGTTCTTCTCGGCAGCTTTCTCGACTTTTCGGAGGTGCACGGTGCAGAGTCCGTGGTTTTTCGATAGTTTCTTGCAGTCTTTGGCTGTGCACAGTTTGTCCTGTCGATGCACCTCGCAGTAGCCGCCGCCGCGGTCGGTGCGCACGCAGTCGGGCTCTTGGCAGCTCCGAAAGCCGCCGTGGGTCGCGCAAAAGTTGCCTCGCTGGGCGCCCTTGGTGCAGTTCTCGGCCTGGCAGCGCTTCCCGCCGCCGTGCGCGCGGCAGAAGCCGCCACCTTGGCTGCTTTTCATACAATCGAAGTGCTTGCATCGAGCGCCGCCGCCGTGGGCCTTGCAGAGCCCGTGCGACTGCGCGGCTTTCGCACATCCGGGCTCCTTGCACTGCTTCCCACCGCCGTGGCCGATGCAAAACTCGCCGTTCTGAGACGACTTGCCACAGCCCGGCACCGAGCACTTGCGGCCACCACCATGGGCTTTGCAAAAGCCTCGGGAGCGCACGCGACGACCGCAATTCTGCACTTGGCAGAGTGCGTGGGGCTTGGTTGAGGACGACGACGAGGTCGACGCAGACGAAACACAGCGCTGCAGATACGTTGGCGCCGGCACTTTGGTGTGCGGCGAGAGGACGCTTGGGTCCAGCACTTCTTCTTTGATGGACCGAGGCGTCAAAAGCGGCGTGTTCAAGTCATCGAACGCCGACTGCAGAAACGAGCCGTCGAGGGGATGAAAGTACGGCACGAGGCAGTCGTTCGGTGTGAACGCCAATGGCTCGAGAAACGCTGGGTCGATCTTGATGGGCGGTGAAGATGAAGACCGCGGCGGGGTTGCCGAGTCGTCGAGCAGCAGTAGCTGGAGGTCCTCGGGCCCGAAGCGCGCCCGGAGACAGCGTCCCGTACATCGTTGGATAAAATTGCACACTGGCGCCATATCGTATCTTGAGCGACGCGGTAAAACGGCCGAAACCACCGCGCGCGTTGCATCTTATCACTGGCTGAAGGGGTTGCGGGAGAGGTCTGTCGCCCTGTGGTAACAGAGCCTTCCACGGGATAGACTGCCATTTTCTCAAGTTGGAGTCGCAAGGACTGGTGCATGTGGGGTCCGTTGACGACCTCGGATTTTTGCTACCCGAATTCTGGAGCGCTAGGGACTGGTGAAGTCGAGAAGGTTGGCTATTACTCTTGCCACGATGTACATGCAAGCGGGGTGCTGTGAGGAGGTGAGTGTTATGCTACACCAGTACTGTCTACGTCCATGGTTTCTGTCATTTTCCGTGCTATGAGGTATTGAAAGGAGCCAAAAATTTCATTTGAGCGTGAAAAAGATGGCAAGATTTGTCCTATAAACGCACGACAGCACCAGAGTTCGCGAACACGGCTCAGGGACCATCATTCTTCCTGGGGAAATTTCTCTGCCACTGTGCATTTTCAAAATGGACGTCGGCGAGCACTGTAGCAACCCCGGGTGTAACCAGAAGGACTTCCTTCCGTTCGCTTGCGACTGCTGCAACGGGATCTTCTGCCTCGAGCACCGCACGTACGACGCGCATGCGTGCGCCCACGCAGGCGCCAAAGACGCTCGGGCGATCACGTGCCCGCTGTGCCGGGCGACGATCCCGCTGACCGGCGCCATGGACGTCGACGAGGTTTGGACCGCGCACGCGCGCACGAACTGCAGGCCGGAAAAAGTACGAGGAGAAGAAGAAGCCCAAGGAGCGCTGCGCCGCCGACAGCTGCCGCGAAGTGCTCACTGCGTCCAACACGGTACAGTGCAACTCGTGCCGAAAGAAGGTGTGTCTCCGCCATCGATTTGAAACCGACCACCAATGCCCACGCCGCGCCACGCCGCCTGCGCGACCAGCGTCCATGCAGCAGCGCATGGGCTCGTCCGTCTCGCGACTCGTGCAGTCGGCCAAGGTACATTGGTATTGGCGCGAGCTATCGGTTGGTCTAAGAACTGGGTGTAGACGGCCGCGGCGGCGCCCAGTAAAACCAACGTCACGGCGGCCTCCGAGAGCTGTCCGATGTGCAAAGAGACGTTTCGATACACATCGCAGCTAATCGCACACGTGAACAAGGCGCATCCCGACAGCGGCCGCGCGCGTCCGTCGGCGGTATGCATAGGCTGCGACCGTATCTTGCGTGACCAACGATGCTATTAGGCGCCTGCGGCAAGAGCGAGCGCGGTGCCTGTGGCCTCGAGCGGTCAGGAGACATGCCCTGTGTGCAGGACAACGTTCGCTGGCGTAACGCAGCTTATTGCACATGCCGAGTCGGCGCACCAAGGCCAGACGCAACAAGGCAAGGGCGACTGTAGCATGATGTAGATTGAGACAACGCCACTAACAAGACGACACATCGTTTTGTCCTCGACGTGTACAGAGGGTCGTCGTGCGGCAAATGCCGTGTGAGGAGATTTATTCTTGCTTACACCGACGGAGAATCTTTCTGTGGTGCGAGATCGTCCAAGCAGCAAAAGTTCCACTGGACAAAAGTGATCGGGAAGTGAGGTGCTGTTGCAGTGCAGAAAGCTGATGACCTTCAGACGCCTACTTGCCTGTGAGCACTGAGACCTACGGTATCGCTGGTCATGAAGGCGAACGACTACAAGTGTGCAAAGAAGTGCAGTCCACGCGCCATTGGACTTCAACTGCACTTCAAACGCTCAGCGTTTTGTTGAACAAGCTGCTGGCTCTTGGAGGCGAAAAGAAGTTGCACCGGCGAAGAAGCATCTCACTGTGGTAGCACGGGCATGCATGGACGCTAGCATCTCTCAAGTCTGAGAGGCGCTTCTCGCCAAGTAGCCGTCGGAATCTCGCATCTCCAGTGCCTCGAGGACGGTTGTCATGTCGTTGAGCCGGTATCAGGCCAAGATATCCGTTTGGGGCAAAATGAAGTGACAAAAGTCACTTCACTTGTCGCGTGTCGTGGCGGCCGCCGGTGGCATCCGGATGTCTCGGGCGGAGGTTTTCTATCCGGATGTGAGGCGCTGGAGGGCAAATTGAATTTCCACAAAGATGCTGACGTGGGGCCTTGTCGGGGGCATCCTCTGCCTCTGGTTCTCGTTCGAGCCCGCGGTGTCGATCGCGATGCTGCTCAGCATGTTCGTGCTTGTCTCGTATGCGGCCAACAACCTCATCCTGCGCTGCTCGCCCGTGCACATGTGCCACTTGGACGCTGCCGACGAGCGCGCGGCCGTCGCCAAGGACAAGTCGCCGCCAGCGCTTGCGCTGGAGAAGCAGCCGTGGCACGTGCCGTCGCTCGAAATCAGCGAGATGCTGCTCAACAACAGCAACAATAAGATGCAGGGCGACGTCGTGCAAGGCCAGGCCATCTGGCCCAACTCGGACGAGCCGATCGCGTTTGAGAACGACCTCTTCCGCGGCAAGGTGCTCTTCTTGCTGCGCACCGAGCCTGAGAGCCCGAAATGGCACCACCTCTTTGCCGGCCGCCGTCGGCTCTTCTGGGTCCAGCTCCAGGGTCAATTCAAGGTGCAGCCCGTCGGCACGGTCTACATTGGCGGCGAGGTGCCGCGCAAGATGAAGCTGGGCTTTGTCACCAACACACTCGTGCGCATCCTTCTCTCGGTGCTCAACTGCCTCGTTGTCGGACTGCACTACGGCCTCGGCCACGCATACCCAAAGGACGTGGTTGCGCCCGAGGACGAAGAGCTCCCGCACCTCTCGTTCCCGCTCCAATCGTCCGTCGACGAGTTCATTTGCACGCGCGCCGGTGATCTACCGCCTGCGCTGGGCACCGACGGGCTCGGCGAGTCCACAGACGCGCGCGGTCGGCGCAAGGCGGGCACGCAGCGCTACGAGTTCAACACGTCGGACACGTACTCGTTCTCGTTCTTCAGCTTCTTCATCGACTTTGAGCGCTGGAAGGTCGTCAACGTGCCAGGCATGCCGGACACGAGCCTCTCGACGTTCTGGGACACCATGCCGCTGCGCATCGTCGCGTACAGCCTCAAGGCGCCGACGGGCCACCGCCATGACCGCCATGTCGCTGGCCAGAAGCAGTACTACCTCTGCTTGCAGTTGTCGCCGACACCGACGGCTGTTCGACCTCGCACGGCCCAATCGGTATTTGGCCTCGACATGGAGAATGAAGCCAGCGAGTTTCTCAAGGACGAAGAAGCCCACCATAGCCAACTGCTCGCGGAGTTGGACGTGTTTGAGTTCTCCGTGCCCGTGTGGGTCGAGTACTTTAGCACGACCGAGGGTGTCAAGGGCGCGGGCGAGCGCCGCGTCGGGTACCTCTTTGACATTCTCGAGTACACAGACGCGAGCAGGACGATGCTCAAGAAGCACCGGTTCGCACTGCACACCGCCGTCCAGACGAACCTCGCCATCTCGCTGGCGTCCGACGATTTCGATGCGGACGATCCCACGATTGAGTTTACAATCCAAACGAAAACGAGCTCGAGCCGCGCGATCGACACGGAGCGCAGTCTCATTGACGCGGCGCTGCACGATCTCGCGGCCGACGCGTCGTCGTCATCGTCGTCTCTCTCGCGCAAGATTGCGGCCAAGACAGCGCTCAAGCGGCTCTTGACGCAGCCGAGCTCGGTCGTTCCGCACGCTCCATTTTTTGCAACGCGGCCGGGGATCTCAACGGGCAGCCAGGGCCAGGTCGTGCGCATGCTCTGGGACTCGCACTGGCGCAACGAGTGGCTCGTCCTCGACACGAAGAAGCACGAAGTGCGCTTCTTCCGCACGCAGTCGTCGACGCCGTGCCTCGTCATTCGAATCGCCGACATCTTTGACGTGACACCGGCCAGCGACTACCTCAACTTGCCGCCGCCCGCCAACTCGGACGGCATGTACTGGTTTGAGATTGAGACCTTGACGCGCGTGCACTGCATCGCGGTTGCGTCCCTCGGCGAGTGCGAGTTTTGGCACCGCGCGATCGTCGCGGAGATGGACAATCTCTCGGGCGTTGTCATGGCGCACGACCTCGTGAGCAAGCCGTATTACCTCGTAGCCTCAACCCTTGGCCGCGACCGATACCAGTCCGCGCTGCACTGCGGCACGCGGGACGACGACGCCGTCGCCAAGGACGAGCAGCGGCGCGTGCTCAACGACCGGCGGATCGGCGTTCGCTTTGGCGCGTCGGCCGATTTAGACGTCTGCGACGTTGTCGAGCAAGCGCTGCGGATGGCGATTCTGCTGCGCCAGCACCCGCAGCTGTGTCTGACGCATGAAGTGCTCATGTTTCTGGACGTCGTCGCGAGCATCAAGCAAGTCAATTCGACCTTGACGCTCTTTGCGATGAACAGCCCGGACCGCACCGCGTTCTTCCTCAACTTGTACCATCTCCAAGTGCTCCACGGACACTTCTTGGACCTCCTCCCGCACTCGAAAGCGACGTGGGCAACGTTCTTCAACACCGTTGCGTACGACGTTGCGGGCCTGCTGTTTACACCGGCTGAGATCGAGCACTGCATCCTCCGAGCGTCGCTGCCGCCGTTCAAGGCGCCCTTCCCGCGCCCAAACTGGTCGACGAGCGACCCGCGATCAGCGCTCGAGGTCCGCGGCGCCGACTACCGCATGGTGTTCGCACTCAACCCGACGACGCGCGCGAGTGTGAGTGTCGTGACCGTCTACAGAGGCTTTGCGCTTGAGCACCAGCTCAACTTTACGGCGCGGCTCGTGCTCTCGACGCTCGTCTCGGCCGACATGCGCAAGCACATCATCTACCTCCCGCGCGTCTGCGAGTGGTACGCGGCGGACTTTCCGGGCCACCACAACGTGAGCAACGTGGTTCGGACGCTCGTGAGCTACCTCGACGGCGACTTGAAGGCCAACGTCGATGCGCTCCTGAGCCAGCCGAGCAAACTCGCCATCAAGTATTTAAACTACGACTATAGCTTCCACGCGACAGTCCAACTCAGCAACTGGAAGGCGCAGCCGTCGACCGCGACCGCCAGCTAACAAAACAAACACACGCGATTGCCCTTTTCTCGTATTGGGAGCGTCATGAACCTACTGATTAACATCTTAGTTTAGTCAGAGAGCGTGGTTGTTGTCAAGACGATCGTTCGCATTGTCTCGGCGCGTTAGAGAGACGCGCTCGACGGCGTACCGGTAGTCGGACGATACTCAACGCCAGCTCAAGATCGACTAAAACGCATGTACTTGTGGGGGTTGAAGTACTGAATAGGACAATTCGAAATCTACCGGATCGCATGCAACGTAGCACCAAGCCAGCCTCGTCCAAGGTCGACAAGCGAGAGCTCAAGCGCCAATACGACAAGAAGTACCGCGCTGGGAAGCGCGAGCACCGCGCCGCCATGGACCGCGCCCGCCGCCTCCGGCTCAAGCGCGAGAAGCTCCAGGCGCAAGGCCTCGATCCACCGACCGATGTTCTGCGCCCGACGCCATCGACGACCAAGAAGCCGCGCTGCAAGACGAAGATGAAGGCGCAGCCGATGCTTCCGACGCTCTTTGCGCTCCGCGAGCAAAAGACGCGGGGCAACCGTCGCATCTTTTTCGAGCTCCTCGACCAAGAGTACGCGATGCTCAAGCTCAACCCCAAGTGCAAGCAGTGCCAAGGCCACGACAGCGTCGTCAAGGCCAAGACCTTTCCGGCGTCGCCCCATGCGACGCTCGGCCCGACGCTCTGCGAGCTCTGCTTCCAGGTCATGTTCCTCGAGCACTGCCACGCCCGGGAGCGCGCGACTGCAACGTAGCTCGTCCATCGACATGCACTAGCATCTCTAACGGCGTCGGTTAGTCGACTGCAATCTCCTCTTCATAACGATGCACTTTATATTGCTTGTTACCTGCTGCTATGACCCGAGCGGCGTCGTCGGGCTTAGCGGTGGGCTTTGACTTCAAGGCGGCGAATGCATCGACTAAACGACTAAACGACTACAAAGAGGGGGGAACCGGAGACTCAGCTGTTCGGAAACGTGTGTCGAGAAAGATCGCTTTTTATTGTTTTATGGTTGTGCATACAAAGGGCGAGTGAGAATAAAATAGGGATTTGAACGATGCTTGCGCGCAGTTGGCAATTTGCGCGCGAAGCCCGAGATCCCACGAGACCGATGGCCCGCGAGAGACCGGCGACGACCGAGGACGAGCGACGCAAGACTGCCTACAAAGCTTACTACCAGAAGAACAAGGAGGCGTATTTGGCTCGGGCGAAGGATTGGCGCGCAAAGAACAAGGAGAAGGAGGCGGCTCTGAAGAAGGCTCACTACGAGAAGAACAAGGAGGCGTATTTGGCTCGGAAAAAGGCTCATTACGAAGCCAACCGCGAGTACAATCAAGTCTACGACCGAACGGCGTACAGCACCACGACCTCCCCTCGCTCTCCTCATGACGATCCATGTTCCGTGTAGTCGGTTGAGGAAGAAGGCGATCGCGGCCGGCGAGGTCCCACCGCCGCTGCCCACGCTCAAGGCATGGCGAGCCGCTGCCGCGGGTGCGACGAGCGCGTCGACAGCACCAAAGACGGCAGCCAAGCCGCTTGCAACGCCCATCGTCCGTCGCGCGACGGCGCAGAGCGTCGTGTCGCATGTGTGGCTGCCGCCGGTCGTGCCGTCGACGCACCCGCTGCCGTGCTGCGAGAAGTGTGCGACGTCCGACGCGGCCAAGACCAACGCCGCGACGCTGACGTCGGAAAACAACACGGCTTACCCGAGCGGGCCGTATTTGTGCCACTTTTGCGACACGTTTATGCTCCTGCGCCGCATCGGCGAGCTGCCACCGCGCCCGATCCCGCGCACGACGCGCAGCGTCGCCAAGGCCAAGGCCGACGCACCGTACCTCGAAGAGTGGATCCTTTAGCAGGAAATGCTGTGGCCCAAATATTGCGTTAAAGAATGCGACGTATTTTGCATTGGATTTGATGCTCGGCTGACATTGCGAGAAGGAAACTAACAACCAACTGTCGGGTTGACAGCACCATGAGAAGTGGTTCTTGCGTGCAGGCAACAAGGGACCAAAAACCAGTCGTTTAACCTAGTCGTTGTTGTCGACGCTGGGGTCGATCCAGCAATGAATATCGAGATCCCCTTCGCTGGACGTCCAGCATTATGGCCGAGGATACGATCGACTGTGTTTCGCTGCCGTTGCGTTGGCATTTCTGTGGTTTCATTCTGTGGAGATACAGCGGCGTCGCATGGCGCAACCAGCTGGTGTGTCGGTGCACGAGGTCAAACGAAACGTGCGGTTCGCGTTGGCTCACGAGATGGTATCACCCGAGTCCTGCGTCCAGCCAACGACTCGTCCGTGGCGACTGGATCAACCGCGTGAGCTCATGCAACGATCAACCTCATAGACAGATAAAGCCTTGAAGCTTGGACACTCGACGAACCATCCAACGTTAAACTTATGGTAAAACATTCACTCGCAAGCGCGATACATGTACGTTGAAGCTCAAAGAGAGAACAGACCTAGGAAAAAGGTGGGAAAAAGGTGCACTTGACGAAGCCAATGGTTGCCTTCAACGCCTTGCTCCTCGAATCCTGCGGCTGCAGGACTTACTATATGGTGCGCGGAACAGTCTATAACCATCAGAGCCTTCAAGGTATTGTATTCGCTACGCTGACGATCTCGTCTTCACGTGCAACTTGAAGACAGCGGAGGACGTCCTCGCGCCGGATCCTTCCACCGAAGTCGTCGGCGGCGGCAAATCCCCAAATTTCTTGAATTTCACCTCTCGATGCGGATTGGCTAAATTATGCGCCATGTGGAAATGCGACGATTTCATTGGTGCGCGCATGCTAAAAATAGAGGGCGAAGGCGAGAGAAGCCGAGGATCTGGCACCCGAAAGGCCGCAAAGTGCAATTTGGCGGAGAATGGAGAAGCAAGCTTGGCACGCGCCGTCGCTCAACATCTTCGACATGGTGCTGCCGACTGGCGACAAGGTCGAGCTCCAGCGCGGCCAAGCCATCGTTCCCAACGCTGACACGCCGCTTGAGTTTGAGAACGAGTTCTTCAAGGGCAAGGTGCTCTTCCTCCTTCAGACGCAGCCCGCGCCGCCCAAGTGGCAGCAGCTCTTTCTCGGTCGCCGCCGCCTCTTTTGGATCCAGCTCCAAGGCCAGTTCAAGCAAGAGCCGCGCGGTCTCGTGTACATTGGCGGCGAAGTGTCCAACAAGCTACGCCTCGGTCTCCTCGCGACCACCATGTGCCGCGTCATCCTATCGGTCCTCAACTTGCTCGTCGCCGGTCTCCACTACGGCTTTGGCCGCATGTACCCCACGGACGTCCGTCAGCGCGGTGAAGAGGAGCTCGCCCACATCAGTTTTCCGCTGCACTCGTCCGTCGATGAGTTCGTGCGCACACCGGCAGGCCAGACACCGCCACCGCTGGGACAGGACGGCTTCGGCGAGACACAAGCCGATCGATCGGCGCGGAAAGCAGCAAAAGGGCGGTACCAGTTCAACACGCGCGACACGTACACGTTCTCGTTCTTCAGCTTTTACATCGATTTTGAGCACTGGCAACTTGTCAACGTCCCCGGCGTCCCGGTCGTACCGCTCGAGAAGTTTTGGCAAACGATGCCGATGCGGATCGTAGCGTACAGCATTGCGTCCGCGACCGACATGTCGACGAAAAAGCCGCACACGCACAACGAAAAGCAGTACTACATGAACATGGAGCTCTCGCCTACGCGGTTCCGCGACATTTAACGCGCCCCTCACAGCGCATGTACGAACTACTATTAACGCTAAACGCAAATTATTTCTTCATTCCTGCTCGCAGCGCTCAAGTAGACACACAGACTCGTCTACTGCGATTTTTTGTCTGGGTCGGGGGGCTTGGCAGGTAAAACCCAATCCGACCGGCAGGTTTTCTCCTCTCGCCCGATTCCGTGCAAGCTTCGATTTTCGATGGATATTCTTTTTCGAACTCACGCTCATTGGTGCAAATCTCTGCAAGATCCGCGCTTTTCGCGATCTCATTGGCTCTTCGATTTTTGCGATCCATGGAAGAGTGAAGGCGAGCGACGTCCAAACGGCTACTTTTGAGCAGGCGACTTTGCAATGTTGGCGGGCGTCCTCGAGAAGCAGCCGTGGCACGCACCGTCGCTCAACATCTACGACATGGTGCTGCAGAAGGGCAGTGCGCTTGAGCCGACGCGCGGCCAATCGATCCTCCCGAACGCGATGACGCCGTTTGAGTTTGAGAACGATTTCTTCAAGGGCAAAATCCTCATCCTCCTCAAGACGCAGCCCGAGCCACCCACGTGGCAGCAGCTCTTCACGGGGCATCGCCGCCTCTTTTGGATCCAGCTCCAAGGTCGGTTCAAGCACGAGCCGCAGGGTCTCGTGTACATTGGTGGCGAAGTCCCCAACAAGATGCGACTCGGCTACGTCACGTCGACGCTCTGTCGCGTGCTCTTGCCCATCTTGCACTTGCGCGTCTCTGGCTTGCACTACTGTTTCGGACGCCTTCAAGCGCCCGACACGGCCAAAGAGCTGCCGCACATTAGCTTTCCGTTGCACCTTTCGGTAGACGAGTTTCACCGGACGCCCGAGGGGCACACGCCGCCGCGCTTGGGCCAGGATGTCTTTGGCGAGACCGACGACGAGCGCGCGGCCCGGTATGCCGCCAAGGGCGAGTACGCGTTCAACACACGCGACACCTACACGTTCTCGTTCCACAGCGAGTACGTCGACTTCGAGCGCTGGCAACTCGTGAACGTGCCCGGCCTCCCGAGCGTGCCGCTCGAAACCTTCTGGGAGACGATGCCGATGCGGATCGTGGCGTACTCCATCGCGTCCGCGACTGACATGACGTCGCCGTTACCCCACACGCAGCTCGAGAAGCAGTATTACATGAACGTCGAGCTATCAGCTGCAAAGTTTGCCGTGTGAACCCTTGACGTCAAGTGTTGGTATTGTCAAGTTGTTCCCTTGGATAAATAATTGCGAGAGAATTGGAGCTGTCGTTTGCAGTAGCCGTCCGATTGAATGGACGAGCTACCAGCGTCTTGCTACTCCTTGGACAATCCCACGTATGTGCCCAGAGACGACGACCAAAGAAACAGTAAATGTCGAAGCCGGCGTGGACGAGCCGTTCACCTTGTCGATGATGCAGTGTCTGTGGATGCAAGTTTACGTTGTGCATGGGTACATGCTTGGATTTCAGACGAAAGTCAAGAAACTCCTTTCCCGCTGAGACTAAATGAATGACAGAGCATCGATTCTGGTGATTCAACCACAGTAGGCTCACAAGACACTAAACGTATCAAGGTCCATCGGATGATGCTGGTTGGATGCATATGGCTCGGCTTTCTGCACAAAGGTGTCGTTGCGTGGCGCATCATTGTAGCGCATGTCATGAAGCCGCAACGCTCGGTGGAGGCCGTTGAGGACGGTGCCTGTATCAGCGTTCTCCATCATGAGTGCTTGGAGCAGCGCGTGTTTTGCGTCGTCTTTGGAGAACTTGGGTGTTTCTCGCGTCGGCGGCTTCCTGTTGACGTGGTTGGTCATAGCGACGACGGCCGCGGCCACGACCGCGAGCATGGGCGGCGTCGCCATGGGCGGGATCTTGGTTTCTTCCAGCGCTGTCATGAGCGCGTCTTCTTCGTCTGGCGTTAGCATCGTACAGCAGTCGTACATCGCACACGGCTCCGCGTTGCTGCTTCCCGGTGGGGTCCGGTCCTCTACATCACTGTTGGTGAGACGTCGGACGTTGGCTCGGACGCGTACCGTGGGCGCCACCGAGATGCATCGTCACGTGATAGCCGTTCTCAATGTGTGCGATGTCGTACACGAGCTTGAGGTACCGGTCACGCACGGTTCGTGGCGTCTTGTTTGGAAGCTGCGCCGCGACCGCTTCCCAGTTGTAGCACGTTGCGCTCGAGTGGGCGGCGAGGAGCTCTTCGAAGCGCGCGTCGTCTTCGCGGCTCCACTTTGCATCGACGGCCTGCATCGCTTGCATCTCCTTGCGCTTCTGCGTGTTGAGCATTTGGAGCTGCAGAAAGTACCGGTTCGCGTGGAGCTGGACGTCCTTGTCGGTGCGGCTGCCGACGTGGTCGGCGATGAGGCCCCAGACCGCGGGCGTTGGCGCGCACTGGCCGACCTTCTCGAGCGCCTCGAGGAACCGCGCGTGCTCGTCCGCGCTCCAAAAATGCGGCGAAATCGGGTTGAAGACCTTCTTGCCCATGCGAATGCCAATTGAAGAGTCTCGATCTTGGAAAGAGGCGCGCTTTTTATTCCCTTTTTTGTTTGCTACAAACAGCAAGTATTTGAATAATATATGCGAAATTCGGTTCAAGTAGGACTTTTGAAACCGATTTCGGCCAATTCGGACATGGATCGCGTCCTGGCGGCGACCGCCCGCGGGGCGGCGATGAGCAGCCTCCTCGAGACGGCCCCCAAGGTCTTCGTCGACGAGGTCTTCCGCCCCATGATCGCCTACGTCTACCAAGACCCCATGGAGACGACGTTGCCGGACGAGCTAAAGGAGGTTCGCCAACATGGCGCCAGCGTCCGAGAACCAACGTCTGCCCATGGATAGGTCGTCTGCGCTACGGATGCGAATCGTCGACGAAGCTTGGGTCGGATCGCCATGGAAGAGCTCCTGCATGCAGCCAGCTTTCTTGCGAGAGATGAAGAGCGTAAGGGCCGTGTTGCAGTTGCGTAGGTTCACAACGTGCAGGTCTTGTCGATGCGATTGCGGCGTACTGGGACATCTGCAGCGTTGCGACGGACGACATGTCATGGTTCATTGACCACGTGCTCGACATGAAGCTCGCGAAGAAGTCCAAGCGCCAGCTTCTACAGTGTACGGAGCCTCTCCTACCACTGCTCGCCATCTCCATTCCTAGGTATCGCCGAGTCGGACGCCTCCGACGACGCCAGACGCGACTTCTTCGTCATCATGATGCAATCCGACTCGCTCAGGTAGACATGCTGCCAAGGCAAGCACCAGAATTACTGACACGAGGTCGTAGTGATACCCGCGAGCAAGCGCTAAAGCACTTGGCCACGATGGATCTTGTCCACGCATCAGCCATCCATGCGCTGGCCCACCAGCTCCGGGACAAGTCGAAGCGCGTACGTGTCCATTGTATTCTCCGAGCACACGGTGGTGATGTGCACTAGGTTCAACGGCTCGCCTTCATCACGCTCCTCTCTGTACGAACGAAATACTGTGAAACCATTTGCCTCATACCTGCAGTAGATCGCCCCCGAAGTAGAGCCGATAAAAGCGTTGACTGCATGCACGTTGACGTTTGCACGCAGATGGTCGTGGGTCACCTCGAGTCGATGCTCATGACGCAAACCATGGGCCTTCTCTGTGTGCTGGGTCAAGACTTGGCATCCAAGGGCGACCACGAACTCCTCGCTCGCTTGCGTACGTCGATTTACATCGATGGCGATGGTGGTTCACTGGATATGTGTAGTGGTCGTCTACTGCACGTGGCCCCAACACACCATGCAAGCAACGTGTTCCAAGCTTCTGGCACTCGACGCGTACCCGAGTCTGTTATTGCAATCTCTCGTCCGGGACCACATTCAGCGTCTCGTCAAACCAAACGACTGAAAAAGAAAGCAGAAGGTTTTGCCTCAGACGAGCGCAATGCCTTGGCGCTTAAAGAAGCGGACGCCGAGGAGGATCAAGACCATCGAGATCGAGACGGACGAGCCAAGGACGCCCCAAAAGAGATGCGGCGTTGTCTCGTAGCCAGAGACAAGGTTCATACCAAACGAGCTGGCGACGAACATGGCAAAGTTGAGGCAGAGCATGATGAGACCGAACATCGTGTCGATCGAAAGAAGCGAGTTCCGGACCGCGTCCATCTTGAGCATGACGACATTCTCCGTGTTGGCCATGCGCTGCTGGATCAAACGGACTTTGGCGCGCATCGAATGAATGTCCTATGACATCTTCTTAGCTCTCACCTCGTACATATTTCTGCACCTGTAGGTACGCTTCGAGGAGGGCTTCGGCTTCTTCCGAGTCGAAGGCAAACATGTCCCGGGTCATGTACGGATTCTCATACATCTATAGACGACGGTATGCCAACGCTGTCGAGAGCGCAAACGTACCTTGGTCAAGTACAGCAACTTGAGGTCCTGTTCGTTTTCCAGCAGCTCCATGAGCACGCGTCGAAGGCCCGTGACTTGCGACTCGAACTCGTTCACTTTGTTTTTAAGAATGTGGAGCACTTCAATTTCGCCCGACGAGAGCTGCGCGCCCGCCAAGCGGCTCAGTGCCTCGGAGACGACAGAGATTAGCCGCTCGCAGTCCGAGCTCAGCATCCTAGAGCACCCCAGGCTGGCAACTCGAATGAGAAATGCAGATTGCCGACGTACTTGCAGATTGAGTAGAAGATAGCTTCGAGCGCACTAGTCATGAATGCATGCAACGCGCCATCCCATCGATGACGATGTATACCGGAATTCAAAGTGAATGTGGCCTTCCTCCGACTTGGAAAGCGCCATCTTGTTGCGAAGCAGCTGGATGAGCGTGTCGGCGCCGTTGGGTACGAAGAGCAAGCAGCAGTCGCGCATGATGACGCCGCGCAGAGGATCTACGCCATGGTGCCACGCGCCCCGAAGCCATCGAGACGCCACCTGCGTTGACCAAGATGACTTGCTTCCGCACCGCGATCGAAGGCTCGTTCGTCGCACTAAACGTATGGTCGAGCTTGCGCAAGTCGCGCATGTGCAGTGCCTATTGCTCCAGCGTCGAAACAACTGGTAGTCTATGCAGACAAACCTGCACTTCGCAGACTGCCGATGGGGCCATGTTGACGCTTGCCCGCTTGCGCACGGGGCGAGAGTGCTTGGTGTAGCTATCGTGTCGCATTTCGCTGGTATCGTCCTAGGAACAAGAGTACATTGACATGGTGCGTTGTGATGACGCACTGTACCTTGCTAATGAGCTTGGGACTCGAGTGCTCCTGGACGATCTGCATGACGTCGGCGCGTGACAGCTCGGTAAACGACATGACGCCATGCTCGTCAAACTTGACAACCTATCGCAGAGCTTGCTTTGTCGTCCAGCTCAAGTAGAAGAGGCGAACGAGCTTCTTCGAGTGGGGCGTCTCTTCTTCGTATGCAATGCACTGCTCGTGGCTCGAGCAAAAGTCTTGCTCGATCAGCGTCTTGGTCGGTGTGTTGATCTGCTCTGCCAGCCACGACGTCTACCCACGCGTGTGGTGATGGAGCCATGCGGCGTCATAATGCTTACCTTGGTCGCGAACGAGCCGTAGCTCATGGCCGTCGAGCCCTTGAGCGCTGCGTGGTGCTCGGCCATTAGGCGACCGCAGACGAAAACGATATCTTTGCAGAAAGGCCGGTTGCCAGTCGCAGCTTCGAATCTTGGGAAATAATACTGGTCCACAGTATGAGAAATGCGACACAAAAGCCGTTGGAAACACCGGTCAGAGAGCGTCGGTGGTCGGTGACAGTCCTCTCTAGCTGTTGCAATGGCACAGGCCAAGCCCTTGTAGCAACAAGCGCACATGTAGATAGCAGTCATGCATCTTGCAAGACGTTGTTGGCGGCTCGCGTCCGACGGGTAGAAACCGAGCCATGTCGTGGCACATCGTGGCCGGTGCGAAGTTCGAAGGCAAGAAAGATACGCCGACAACGGAACATTCGCCGTTCTTCGACCTGGCAAGTGGGTCGAGATGGCTTGGCTCTCGTCTGGCGCGACCAACGACGAGCTGGCGCTGGCGCTGCAAGGTACTGCGGTGCGCCACACGTGCATCCATCTCAAGCACGCTGCTAGACCATGATGTGATCAAATCCGGCGTTGTCCTGGCGGCGTTCCAAGCGGTGGACCGCGGCCTCTTTGTACCCCGGACCATGGTCGAGCGCGCATACAACGACTACCCGATCCGCGTCGGCCCCATGCACCTGAGGTAGTCGCCGACTCGATATTGGGTTCTGCTCACGGCGACGCAGCGCGCCGCACATTTATGCGCAGGTGCTGGAAGCACTCGATCTCTTCCACGGACTTTCGTTCCTCAACATTGGCTCGGGCAGCGGGTACTTTTCGTGCTTGGTCGGCTCGATCATTGGCAAGGTATGCATGCATTGTTGTTGTTGCATGGTCTTATGGCCGCCAGGATGCTATCAACCACGGGCTTGAAATTGATTCAACTGTCGTCGCAGCCTGCCAGCAGTCGTGCGCAACCTACGTAGCACAACGCACGCTGCCATTGACGGCTTCGCACGATGCAGTCATGCAAACCGCCGATGATGACGACGACGACAACGACAACAACAACAATAATCGCGACGAGACGGACATGCTGGAAGAGTCGAGCGACGACTTTAGCGTGCCCCACGTCGTGCAAGGTAGCGTCTACACCATGGAGTGCGGCAACAACGTCAAGTACGACCGGTACGTTTTTGCCCACAGGACACGTATGAACCTCTCGCACAGCATCTACGTTGGCGCGGGCGCTTCCGAGAGCCTCATCACGACGATCCACGCCCTCCTCAAGCCGATGGGCATTGCAATCGTACGTGCATTGGGGCCTTGATGCAGTCTAAGAGCTCGAGGCGTAGGGTCCGTTTGGCGACAAGCTGCTCAAGATCCGGTCGCGCGAAGACGGCTCGTGCACCAAGATGGTCTTGACTGGCGTGCACTTTGCGCCGCTGCGGGACGACAACAACACGTCTGCCAAAGTTTGCTACTTTCCACCGCAAGGTACGTGCGGAGGTATCGCACTCGACGCTTGACAGCTGTCGACACCAGTGTGGACACTGCAGCAGCACGCCAAGTACCCCGGGGCCTTTCGCCAGGCGGTTGCGGCGCTGTATCCGGCGCAAGATCGACTCCCCGCGATGGTGTGGCTGCGGCTCTTCGAGTACGGTCGTGGGCGCGCGGGAAACGCTCACGCGAGTCGTAGGATGCTGCCGCAGACGTGGTTTGCCCCGGAGCGTAGCACGACAGAGAAGCTGCGATTCCTCCTCGAGCGTACGTCGTGGCGAAGAAAAAGCTCACCAACAAGGGGTCATAGTGGAGACTTCAGCACGGGAAGAGGCCGAAACACGCGCTGCGAAGGCGGAGGCCGAGCGCGACCAGTACCGACTGGTCATGTGGCGCCAGCAAAACCAGATCCAAGCCCTTTTGGCGCAGTACGACGTCTGGGTTGCCGGTTGTTGGTAGGCTCACATGGCGGTGTACGATAGAGTGCAAGCGCAGGCGTCACCGCCGAGCACGGACGATGAGGACGATGCAATGGTGTCGGATGACGAGTCGACGGACGCGGAGGAGTGAACCGTCCAACTCCGTAGTGTGGTCTTGAATAGTGTCTTGCCTGTATGGAGTCGATTGGTGAATGAATACGGAATTGGTTTTAGATGATGACTCCTCGGCTCTTGAAGAACGCGATGCCGGCGAAGATCGTCGCGGCCGAGAAGCCGATCGTGGAGACGAGGACGGTGAGAAACGCGCCGGGCGTCGCTTCGAGGCCGGACGTGAGGTTCATGCCAAAGGCGGCGGTGACAAACATGCCAAAGGTCATGCAGACCATGATGAGCGTGAAGATCATGTCGGCGGTGAGGAGGTAGTTGCGCACCGCGTCCATCTTGAGCATGACGACGCTCTCTGTGTTTTGGATCCGATGCAGGATGAGCGCGACCTTGGTCTTGGTTGAGTGAATGTCCTGCCGTCTGCGCTCAGCATAATGTCATTGAGAAATGAGCGTACTTGGAGGTACACTTCGAGGAGCGACTCGGCTTCTTCCGCGTCAAACGTCCAGAGCTCGTTGAGCATCCGTGGGTTTTGGTACAACTACGGTTGCGCGCTGACGATGAGAGTCGAGAGGAATGGACGTACTTGGGTCAAGTACATCAAGTGCAAGTCGACTTCATTGTCCAGCACCTCCATGAGCACGCGGCGAAGCCCGTTGACCTTTGCACACCCCGTCGTTCAGATCCCACGTGCAATCCTTAGCCGTGGCACCTGGGACTCGAATTCGTTCATCGCGTTCTTGAGCGTTCGCAGCGTCTCGAGCTCGCCGGACGACATTTGGGCGCTCGCGAGTCGCTCGAGCGAGCTGTTGACGATCGGCGCCATCTTGGTAAAGTCGTCGGCGAGGAACCTACGCTCTCGTGTCGACACCAAGAAATCACGGCGGCAACCGTACTTGCAGACGGTCGCGAGGATGGCTTCCAGGGCGCTATGTACATACACTCGGTGAGTCAAGAGGCACAGTGTGCAGTGTACCGAAACTCAAATGGCATCTCCGAGTCCTCGTCGTGGATCGGCTCTTGGAAGCGCTCGGTCAAAAGGTGCACGAGCGCGTGGTGCGGGTCGGGGACGAAGAGCAAGCAGCACTCGCGCATGATCACGGACCGAATCGGATCTACTGTCCTGTATGACTACACAATGGTGCATCCAGGCGACGTGCCCGCGTTGATCAAGATGGCTTGTTTGCGCACGACAATGGACGGCTCGTACGACTCGACGAACGCATAGTCGAGCTTGCGCAAGTCGCGCATGTGCACGGGCTACGCACCGCATCGAGCTTCAATGATATATATACGAGGCGAACCTGCGCGTCCGAGTGGGGCAGGCCCATGCCAGCGTTCAAGCGTGGCGACGAGAGGTGCTCGTCCTTGGCCGACCGCGGCGATGGCACCTCCATGGCCGCTTGCTGCGTCATCTTGAGGACGTCGGACCGGCGCAGCTGCACGAGGCTCGCCTTGCCGCTCACGTCAAAGCGCAGTACCTAGGAGCGCAGTGGTTGACGCCGTGAGCCAGAGACGACGGGCGTACGTCCTGCAGCCCGGTCTTGAGGAAGGACTCGTCTGCGAGCCGCGACGTCGTCCGCGTCGGGAGCTGGTCGACGGTGACGATCTCCTTGAGCGAGCGCGCGTGGACTTGAACCCACGAGCCGGCGTCGACGGGCGGCTTGACGAGCGCCTCGAGCGTGCTGGCCATGGCGGTATTCGATATTCGGCTGGAAGATTTTGCGATCTTCCGGATACGCATATATCATCCGGATCAACGGGCCAATGCTCGTTTGGCGCCATTTTCACAACGGCAAAACGAGGTCTTCAGGAACCGTAAAAAAGGACGAGCGGAGACTCGTTGCGACGACGGTGGTCTCGTCAAAGAAATGGAGAACGTGCATTAGTACAGCGCCGTTGGCATTTGCAAAGGAGCGTCATGCTGGTATGTACTAATAGTCCCCAGATCACATCGTCCTCACCTCCTTGATCGCCTTGATCGCAGCAGCGAGAACTTTGCTTCGGTATTATTATAGGGATAGGTTTCGTAAAGAAAGCCTTTCTTTGCTTTGCATGAAACCTCCATGGCGGGTGCAGGTTACTCTTTCATTTCGGCCCGCGTGTGGCATGGACGCGACGCCGTTCGCGCAGGCGGTGACGCCGAGCTTCCGCCGGACCGCAGCCAAATCGGCAGACGCCAACGATTTCATCCTCGTGCCCGATATGCTCGCGAGTCGCCATCGCGATATCGCCCACAACACCGAGCCCCTTCCGCGCAACGGCAAGCGTTTGGTATGCATTTTGCTGGTTTGAAGCGTCTGGACTCAAGCTCAACATGCGCAGGCGCTTCGGTTCGCGGACGACGGGAGCATGAGCTACGAAGAGATTTCGCGCGCCGACGTTCTCAAGATGGTCCAAGCGAACGCGAATGACATGTCGTTCCAACGCCACCAAGTCCAAGTACATCACCAACGCAGGTGTCTCTCAATAACGTGGGTGTTCTAGTTGCCAATCCCAGGCAACGACCCTCGCCGTCGAAGCAAGTCCTTGGGTCTGCCTGTCTTTGGCACCAGTGACGTGGCGGTACTGCCGCTGTGCGATTTCCGGCACCTGATCGCGTCGAAATGAGTAGAGCATTCACGTCCGAGACATGCGCAAGCTCGATAGCACCTTCTCGATCTCGAACGAGCCGTCTTTCGTTGTTCGCAAGCAGGCCATCTTGATCAACACGGGTACGCCAGCCTCGCACATGACAGTGGCGTGACACGCTTGCAAAGACCCGCTGCGAAGCGTCGTGCTCCGCAACTGCTGCTACGTATTTCTGCCTGACGGGGCGGACGGGCTCATCTCGACGCTCAAGCAACACTTTAAGGAGCCCATCTTTGGTGACGACCCCAAGTCGATGCCGTTTGAGTTTCGGTACAACGAGATGATTTGACATTGAGGTTGCATGAAAGCCGCGGTGTCTAGCGCTCTAGAAGCCATTTTGGCCACGATGGTTCGGTACGCCTTTGAGTTTGTCTGGATTCAAATCGAAGACGCTTTGTGACAGGATGCTTGCCGTGGACTGCGACCGCGTCATTCCGATCGCGCAAACGGCCATGGACAAAATCTCCCAGTCGCAAGTGCGAACCAAGGAGCTCGAGCGCCTCCGGACGCTCAAAAACGTTCTCAACGAGCTGAAATCTCAGGTATCGGCTCGCTACACATGAGCTGCGATAGAGTTGGAGCGCAGGTCAATGGGTTGCATCGGATTTGATCGAGACGCTTGAAGACGAGTACACGCTGCATTACCTCTACTTGACCAAAGTATGTTTTCCTTTCCATCACAAGCAAGCTGATATGCGCCTAGATGATGGACACGCCGTGCTACCTGCCAGATGGCAGTTGGAGCTACGACTCGGAGTGCGCAGAGGCCCTCTTGGAGACCTACTTGCAGGTAGCCCATGACGCGACTGAAGAAGCATTCAAACGTATTGTGGCGATTAGGAGATGTACAACCAGCGAGCGCGCATCGAGCTCACGATGAACAACATCGAGAACACCGAGAGCATCGTCATGATGCAGCTTGACGCAACGCGAAACTCGCTCCTCTCGGTCGACTTGTCGTTGACGTCGTTCACGACATTTATCAACGTGTCGACCTTTGTCACGGGTGCCTTTGGCATGAACCTCAACTCGAGCCTCCAAGATGTCGACGGGCTCTTCTTCATCCTGTTGGGTGTCCTCGCCGTCTTTCCCGTCGTCGCGTACATCAGCTTCAAGCTCTACTTTGTGAAGCGCGGCATTGTCCTCTTGGGCTAACACCTGCTGTTGCGCGGGACATGACACGTCGTTGAGATTTCCCGCCCGCAAATCTCGGTATCTTTCAGAGATTTTGTGTTTTGAATTTTCAAAATTGGAACGACTGGAACGCCACCAGCTGGCTCGCAACCCTCCACACAATTACCGAAACCGTCTCAATAATGCACGTAAAATTACTCTGTGGTTGGGTGCCTCTTAACAGGGACGAATCAGTGCACTGACGGGGCGATCCAGACCATACAGCAGACCTACGGACCTAATTTGCTCACAGTGTGGTGCGTTGCGATATGGCGCCGTTGACCGTCATCGACAATGTATGGGGCCGATGCCAATAGAGACAGTAACGAGAAAACAAACTTCGTGTAGCACAGACGTTTGGCGCTCGGTTGGGACACCCATCCGCTATATATATGGCATGTTGTATACCATACAAACATGGAGTGAGTATCTACTGCGTTGCGGGATCATTCCGGGATTGCGCACCGCTTGGGAAGGCCGTTGCGACGACGACGGGCTGCAGCATGACGAGCGAAGACGACCCGACGAGCATCCCGAAGTCATCGTACGTACTTGGACGCCTGTCAGGAAGAGCCGACGTCGATGGTCGCATGCGTGTAGGTCGCGGTGCGTCTCCGGCCCATCTCCGAGAAGGAGCTCCAAGAAGGCCAGCGGAGCTGCTGCCACGTTGCCAACGACCAGGTGCGACCATCGACGCTGGTTAATGCGCTCATGGCACATGTATAGACCGTCGTCATCGAGAAGGAGGCTGCGCGAGTCGGTTAT
The DNA here is from genome assembly GCF_000151545.1 of Saprolegnia parasitica CBS 223.65. NCBI lineage: Eukaryota > Oomycota > Saprolegniomycetes > Saprolegniales > Saprolegniaceae > Saprolegnia > Saprolegnia parasitica. The sequence goes on along the minus strand of NW_012156400.1, from coordinate 277,573 downwards.
CTCAAGAGCCAGAAAGGGTCGTCCAACGAATATGCATACGACATTGCGTTCTCGGAAGAGGTATGGCTCGCGTACCGCCGCCAAGCCATGGCACTCAACATGCGTGGCACTCGTAGGCTACGCAGGACGAAGTGTACGAGCGGACAGTCAAGAACATCATCCCGACAATCCTGGACGGCTACAACGCGACCATCTTTGCGTACAGCGTGGTCTGCGTAAGGAGCAAGCTTGATTCAGTGGTCTGTAGGTATGGAGCGACAGGCGCTGGAAAGACGCACACGATGATGGGCTCTGAGCGCGATGGACACTCGTTGGACGAGCTCACGGAGAACGACTTCGACGACGATGGGCAGCCGGAATCACTGCCTGTCGATGGCATCATTCCGCAGTCGCTTTCTGATATATTTCGACTGATTCGTCTCCGCGAGAAAGAAGAGAAGATTGTCCAGGAGACGGAGGGTCGCGCGTCCGAGTGGATGGTCACCGTGTCGTATTTGGAGGTCTACAACGAGACCATCTGCGACCTTATTGACCCAAAGGGTGTCAACCTGCAGCTGCGAGAGCACACGAGTACAACGGCGTGACTGTATTATTACGTGCAACCAGCTAACACAGCCATAGGCGCTGTTCATGTGAGCGGCCTCGCGCACCGCCAAGTCCGAAGCGCTGTCGAGGTGCTCAACATTCTTCGCCAGTACGACCCCTTGCAACCCAACGACGATCATTCTCAGGGTGTTTGTAGGGGCAACAAGAACCGACGCACCGAGTCGACCGTTGCGAATGCAGTGTCGTCGCGGTCGCACGCGGTGCTGCAAGTCACTGTCAAGCACAAGACCGTCGACCTCATGCGGAAGAGCAGTCCCAACACCGAAATGACATGCGCCAAGTTATCGCTCATCGATCTCGCGGGCTCCGAGCGAGCGTGCAAGACCGAAAACTCGGGTGCGCGCTTGACGGAAGGTGCCAACATCAACAAGGTATCTTGATCGACCGTGTGGCTCCGATATCGAGCTCCCATAGTCACTCTTGGCCCTCGCCAATGCTATCAACGCGCTCTCTTCGACGCCTGCGATGCGTCGGCGGTCCGAGCCGTCGGCACGACTGAAGGAAGTGCGCCCCATCAGTCGCGCAAAGTACCGCGACAGCAAGCTCACCCACTTGCTCAAAGTGCAACCATCGACGACTATGTGTAGACAAACTGAGATGCAAATGGGTAGAGCTCGCTCGAAGGCGACTGCCGCTTGATTATGATCGCAAATATCAACCCGTCGCACAAATCGTTCGACGAGAGCCACAACACGCTCAAGTACGCCTTCGTTGAACTGTCGAGACTCAAAACCAACGGCGTCTGTCGTAGGTATGCAAACCGCGCCAAAAACATCAAAATCCGCCCAAAAATGCACGTTGTGACGGCGGCCATGACGCACATTCAGCGCGCGGAGAAGCTCGAGGAAGAGAACGCGTCCTTGCGCCGTGAGCTCGCCGAGGTGCGTACGAAGCGCAAGAGTATCGACGCGGCGATGTTCTCAAGCCAGCACTTGGCTGACGCCAAGCGTGCGAAGCTCAGCCTCAAGGCGGCCGACGCACCGCAGCTTCACTCACTTCACGTACGAAGCACGCATCGACAGCTCCCTCATCTCCTTTGTAGCGAACGATCGAGAAGCTCGAGAACGAAAAGAAGGCATTGCAAGACAAAGTTCAGGACATGGAGAGGGAGCTAAGTCGCATGCGCACGCTCCGTATCCAGCCGACGACCCCGCGCCAGGCAACGACGCCTCGAGCGACCTCGACCCCGCGCCAAGCCATGACCCCGCGCTCCATCACCAAAGCTCCTCCATCCATCACCAAAGCTCCTCCATCCGCCACCAAGGCCCCACCTTCGGTTACCAAGTCGGTGGCCACGCCTGCCAAGTCTCCGTCACGCAACCAAGCGCGCGAGGCAGCGCCCGCCAAGACCGCGCGTGGAGGGTCACTCTTGCCCCAACGCCGCCTGTCGTCTCATCCGGTCGTGTTCCGCGCTGCGACACCAACGCCAGCGACGCCGGCGCGCAACGTCGGCCGCACGCGTCGCGAGAGCTTGATTCCGCGCATGTCGACCTCGTCCAAAGTGTTGTAGTACGGCAAAAGCGTCTATTTAAAAAAATCCATGCGAGGCTTACCCAAGCAGCATGCCCTTGATGTCGCCGAGCGCTTGCAGGACGTCGTGCGCCGACGCTTGGAGTTGCGACCGGTACTTGATCGCGCACACGGCCGCGACGGCAACTGCGCCGATCATGACTTGCGTCGATGTGTCGGTCAGCACCGAGTGCGGAGCGGCGGGTGTCCGCACGGGCAACGGGCGGGGCGAGCGGTTTGCCTTCGAGGGTGCTGTTGAGGGCGCTTGTGGCGCTACCGTCGGTGCCTCGATCGATTCCAGGAGCTCACCAAGAGACGCCTTGGCACTGCCGCGCAGCACTTTGTCCGCGTCGATCCGCCGCAGGATCGCTCGCACATCGCAAGTCGTGTCGGCCAGGAAGACCTTGGAGACAAGGATCTCATACGCAGTCTCATACAGAGCAGTGAGGTCCTCGGCCCGAAAGGGGTCCGCCAGGATGCCCGCCCGCAGCGTCTCGAGGGTCCGTGTCAAGAACTTGTCGGCTTCGGTGGTCTCGGACATTGCCGCGAGAAACGAGGCCCAGATGAGCCCAAGCTCGCATGGAATGGGCGACGTGATGCGCAGAACATCAGCGATCAAGAGAAGTTCGTTGACTGCATTGACTTCGAAAATGGACTGCATGAAGATGGCGATGGTGGCCTCGAGGTCCTGGTCCATCGGCGGCGCGTCGAGGCCGACGCTGATGTCGGCGCAGAGAAGGCCGAGGGACGATGAGGCCGCAATGAGGTCAGGGTTGAGGTGCAGCGACGCGGTGAGCCACGTGCGGCTGCCGTCCAGCGCAGTCTGGAGGTCGCCCGCGACGAACGCGTCTTGGAGCTCCGGCACGCTTGCCATCGTAAAAGATGTTGTTGCATCATCGTTGTATGCGGAAGGTCATTGGCTGAAACGATGAGCTGATTCAACCCATTTTATCCAATCACAGACAGAAGCAATTCGACTGCAAGCCCAGAAGCACCCAGCTCGAGGCCGCTGTCGACATGCCATTGCCATTGAGACGCTACCTGGTACGTACCCTGTACCTCACACTGTGGTTTTCTTAAGCTAGCATTAGCTGCGTCTTCGACAGAGCAACGCGTGTATTGCGCAGGTCGAGTTGCATCCGTCTGCAACGAGGTTTGCTAGCGAGATTCTCAAGCGCGCAGCTATTTCTCGAGCAAGACGTGTGTGATATTGGAAGTCTTAAGCGAACTCCTCCCGGCACAAGTATGTTGCGACCTGTCGACGTCGCTCTTGACGGCAGCTTCAACTCGCACACTCGTTCTTTGCACGTCATACTAGCTAGCAGAATGAGCTAGCTGCATATGCATGGACGATCACTGATGGACGATGGCATCCGCCATGACGATTCTCACACAAGGCTTGTTTCTTCATGGCCATCTTGGCGCGAAGCATCCGGATACTGTCCGGAGCGTGACGCAAGCACGGACGAACACGAGCAGTCAGCCAAAACCACTAAATTCCTTCGCAAGATCAAGAGATGATGATGCTTCGTACGGTGGCCCGCGCCCGTAAGCCCGTGGCGGCCTTCCGCGCCTTCTCGGCCGCGCCCGGCGACGAGAAGCCCGACGACAGCGCCTTGATGAAGGAGATCCAGGAGACGCAGTGCGCGCGCCGCTACGATGTGCTCCCGCCGCACGCGTCGGCGTGGGAGAACCCGATCGTCGGCGAGGTCTCGCTGCCGCACCCGAAGGAATGCTCGGTCGTCAACTTTGTCGGCGAGTGGACCAAGGGCCGCAAGGCGATCATCTACATGCCGTGCCGCAACCAGATGCAGAGCGGCGACTACAACACGCACCACTGGGAGATCCGCTTTGGCACGCGCCAGACGTGGCAGAACCCGCTCATGGGCTGGACGAGCGGTGCTGACCCGATGGACGCCATGGTTATGAAGTTCAACACGAAGGAAGAGGCCGTGGCCTTTGCGACGCGCCAGGGCTGGTCGACCGAAGTCATGCCCGTCGCCGAGAAGGAGGACTTTGAGGGCAAGATCGCGTACTCGCACAACTTTTTGCCCGTCGACGTTGAGAACAAGCTCAAGAAGTACGGCAAGAAGGCGTCGGTGCACTTTAAGCACGCGGCTGGCGGTCACAGCCACTGGGTCAAGACGCTCAAGTACAACGGCAACGGCGAAGTCGTGCAGCACGGCGGCGACAAGGAGTATTAGATTGATGGTGTGTTGCTGGCGCGGGTAATAACAAAACGAAATACTCATGCATCATACGAGCTGCGCAACGGCAACACACAACGTCTTTGCCAACGATGCGACTGGCAAAGGTCCTGCCGATCGGATTGGTCTAATATATCACCATGACCAGGGCCAACACCAAGACCGAGAACGTGTGGTTTCCATCCCGATGACAGGCCAGATCGTATAGATCTCAAGCTTAGTTGTACGCAATTGAAGATTTGGCAAGCTTTATTGTACGAAATCAAACATTTGGAGTGCTTTCACGACGACTATAGACTCCAGAGGGACTCGACAGTTTAAATTGGAGGTGTAAATGACTGGCAGAGCCATTTGGAGGAGATCGATATTTGGCGCTTGCTGACTCGAGGGACTTTATATCGCAAGCTTTAGACGCTCTTGCTTCACCAAGGTGCTTGTCTCTTGTGAAGCACAACTCTTCGTACATTGCGCCTTGCGGATTCCGGTGCGTTTGATCAACCACAGATTGCACTGCGCGACAAGCTTCTCCATGTCACGTCCATGCGAGTGGATCTCGGGGATCCAGGCCACGACACCTGTACACCGTGAAGAAGTGCAATCTCGATTTGATCGCACGCGAGGTCCTGCGTGATTCGTGTTCGCCAAAGCAGAGGCCGCAACGGATGCTCGAGGGACGCGACGAGTGACCGCTCGCAGATCCCATCCACACTCGCGATCCAAAAATACTCGCAACAACCTGCAGCGATGGGAGCGCTCCAGTCGTCCGACGACGACGGCCATGAGTGCCACATCATGGCGCACCATGAAATCGCCGCCTTCTACGACGCGCTCAAGGTCGCGATGGCCAAAAGGCCAGTGCTGCCCAAAACGACGCCGACGGCCGCCGAGATCCGAGCGCGCCTCCACGAGCACGACAAGAGGAAGCACGCACTGCTCCTGCCGCTGCCAGCCCACATGCCGACGGCACCCGTCAAGATCACCAAGACTATCAAGCCCGTCGACACGGCGCGAGCAGTCTCCGAGTCGGAGCTGCGCATGCGCGAGCTCAGTGCGCGTCAAGACCACGACACAAATGCGCTCTTTGAGGCCATTTTGGCCTTCAAGGCGTCATGTAGCACGCAAGAGGCTTTCCTGGACGGTCTCGCGGGCTGCCAGCGGGCCCAGCGGCTCTGGCGCCAGCATCAGTACGATTCGTCGCACGACCTCGAGCTGCTTTGCAAGGTGCAGCAAAAGGCACGCGATGCATCTGGCGCAGGTGCCCTCACCGCAAAGCTCGCGTATCGCGAGCCAACGATCGATGGTCGCCTCAAGAAGCTCGCGCTGGCCGCGTCGCTCGTCTCGTCGAACGTGCCGCCAACATCGGGGCAGATCTTCTACAACCAGTCGGTCACGGACCACAAACTCTTGCTCGAGAAGCAGTTGTGCTGGGAGCAAGACCTGCTGCACATCTCGGTCGACGTCAAAAGCGAGCTGCACGACAGCGTCTTCTTGGACCGCTCCGTCGTGGATACGATCTACAACCTCGTGGCACTCGCACCGTTCTTCCAAACCAACTTGATGGTGGAGGCGGTCGCGCTCGCCGAGACGTTCTGGGTCCATCCCAAACAGTTTTGGTGGACCGCCGTACACGCTTGCGTCGACATGGACCAGTGCGAACTGCTGCTGTGGATGCTGCCGCAAAAGCCCATGATCACGCTGCGCCATGTCGTCAAGACGTGCTTGGAAGCTAAGAAGATTGCCGCCGCCGAAGCCCTCGCCAAGCAAGAGCCCAACGCAACGGAGCGCAGCGAGTTGCTGCAGATGGTGCATCGGGCACAAGGCCCCAGCGCCGCGTCACCGACGACAGCTGCTGCGAAACCTCCGCCGCCTGCACCAAAGGTACCCTTGCCTGCACCGTCGATGCAGAGCATTTAGTCGTAACGTGAGTGCGGGTCTTATAAGAGACCATGCTCCATTTTTCGCAGGCAAAGTGTCGACGTTGCACAGTACGTCTTTGGTTTGATGGCCACGTTGTTGTGGCGAGAGCACGATCTAAGAAGTCGAGATCGCGGATGGAACCCACCTTGTTTTGTGTGTGTTTATCGTCAGGGCACTCTACACAGGACGCAGCGGCTCGAGCTCGGGGGTCGATTTCTTTTTGTGCGCAAGACTCGGGATGCTACTGGGCGCCTCGTCGGGGCTCGCAAGCGATAGAAAGTTGAAAATGTCCGCGGCCGACGGGCGGTGCTTTGCCGTCGGCTGCAAAAGCATGCGGAGGCACGTGCGGAGACTTGTGCCGTAGCGCAGAGGAATCTCGTTCATGAGGATCGACAGCGGCTTGAGTTTGCACATGTGATTGGATCCTATATACTCCAATCTTCATCTCAATCTCAACCGCGTGCGTACCAGTCATGAGGTAGTAGAGGAGGCAGCCGAGGGCCCACATGTCTGTCTTTTCAGAGACAGCGTCGTCGTTCGGAGGCACAATGGCCGGTGCGAGCAAATGCGCCATTCGATGCATACCTGCGGCGACGTCCGACTCGCTGTACGGTGTCTTGAAGAGGAGGAGGCCACCCACTTTGAGCTGATCATCCCGCGTGCGGTACAAGTTGGACGGCGTTAAATTTAAGTGCAAGATGCCTTGGCTGTGCAGCGACGTCAGGGCTGCCGCCACCTAGCGGCACACTAAAATGGAGTCGAGACGACGTCGTACCGTAGTCATGATGGAGAGCACGTCGGCTTGCGGCAGCGGCGACGGCGCAGACGTCAAGTACTCACCAAGGATGCAGTCTTGGAGCGCGACGAACGTGACCGGCCAGCACTCGTTGAGGTTGCCGTTCATCGCTGCAAACTGCTGGTACACGCACGAGAAGGCGTGGTGGACAGCAACGAGGTTGGTTTCGCTCAGTCGCGCCTGCATGCACTGCGCTGTCTCGACGAGAAAGGCCGCTTCCCGCGACGTCGTGCACGATGCAATGTAGAGAACGCAGTACGTGCTGGTCGCACTATCAAACATGCGCAGCACGAGCTGTCCCGTCGTAGGGCGCGCGGCCAAGAGCCGGTCGTAGTGCAGTCGCTGGAGGAAGATCGACGGAAGCGTACACGCGTGGGAAAGCCGCAGAAACTCCTTGTGTCCGCTCTCTTGGATATGGGCCAATGGTGCCTCGATCGAGACCTTGATGTTCTCCATCAACTAGCAAACAGGCTTTGAGGCGAGACAACATGATGGTAAGGGTCGTTGTACGTCGTGCGCTGCTTCGTCTTCTTCAAAGAGCCAGCTGCGTTCGTATTCTTGGAGCTCTACCTCTTCGCGTGCTCGCGTGAGCTTGTGCAGGAGCCACTTGGAGTCCCGAATAAAGATGTGGTCATGCCGACTTGGACAACTGGGCGCGTTGATATCGCGGTGCAGAAGCTCGACAGCTGCGACGAGGTCTTCTACGACGCTCGCTGCGACGGCCGCGCCTTGTTGTTGCGCGAATCGCAGCCTGTGCGGATCGCCTCGGTGCCGCACGGTGGCGACGGCTCGTGGTGCTTGGTCCATCGCGACCTTGAGATCCTGTTCAATGTCGGCCATGCGGTCTGCGAGGAGCCGCCCCCATGAGCGCCTTCCATGGTGTGTTGTTATGCATACTAGCAAACAAGAGTATCGAGGCCATACCGGTAGGCCTCTTCGTCTTGGTATTGGCGGAGTTTCCCGAGTCGAAATCGGTTGCGGCGACACATGCAGCAGTAGAACGGAAGGCTCGACGATAGCTGAATGTAAACGTGCTTGTGGTTGTACTCCCAAAGAGGCGCGTTGGGTGGTAGTTCTTGACTGAGCAAGAGCAGAGGCTGCAGCTGTCCTAGAAGTGCCTCCTACGCGTCGCTCGTGAGATCATCGAATCAACGCCGCCCGCCGTGTACCATGGCGTGGCTGAACGAGCGCACGAGGTGGTTGAGCAGCACGAGCTTTCTGTTTGGGTACTCGATCGTCTCGGGCGTCTTGACGTTCGAGAGGCTGCTCTCCCACGTTGCGAGTTCGGGCGCGACGATGCCGAGGCCCGCGACCTCAATCGCCGCTTTCAGGTGCTGAATGTGCTCGGAGATTTCTTCCGCGACATCGACAAAGTACACAAACATGTCGACGTCGACGACACCGAGATTGAGGAGGAGCGCCTGCATGTCGCTCGACGACACGAGCAAATGCAGGCCTCGTCTCTGCGCCACAGCGGCCTCGAGGCACCTACGAGGCAGCCTTCAATCGGTTTGCAGAGCAGACGAAAAGATCCTACGGCTCGGTTGCGAGGCAGTACAGAATGTGCAACGCACTGAGTTTGCCGTTCTGGTGCGGGTCCATATGGACAAACACCCGCTCCAGCGCCCGTGTCGCTCCAGTACGCAGCGCGACCCGCTCTTCGCTCTCGTACAGAGTCTTGGGCGCGTCCACCTCGGGCACTTGGAGGTGGATCTTGCCGTGGACGTCGAGGCCGTTGGTCGCACGGTGCATGAGGCGGCGTGTCATGTGCTGGCGCAAATCATCTGGAACTGCCGAACGCGCGTGCGCTCGGTTGCGATTGCTTTCTGGACGAGGCGGGCGCGCCGCGTTACGAACCGCGCTTGGATCTTGGCGACTTCAACCTCGATTTCGTCCGATTGCGGCGCGTGCTGCTGCTGGTTCGGCGACGGCGTGGACAGCGTGCGCACTTTCGGTGGCGACGCGCGCCGCTGCTTGCTACGTTGAAGCGCCTTGGAGTTGCGCTGCTTGCGCCGCAGCCACGGCCCCAAGTGCGTCTCGACGCCTTGAAGCAGCGCCACCAGGCACGCGTGCACGTCGGGATCGACGCCGCTCGCGAGCTCGGGCAGCGCAGTGTCGCTAGGGCTGGTGTCACCACCGGCAACTGCAGTTGTCTCTTCGTCCGCATTAGTATCGGACGGAAGATGCCGGACGCGAGCGCCGGTCGCGGTATGCACAAAGAAGAATTGCCCGTCGTCATCAACGCCGCCAAACTGCCACGTCGACGTCGCAGCGTCGTGTCCACAAGCGTCGCCCGGCGGCTCCGGCGCCGACACCTCGTCGCCCGGTGGGATGTCCCACACGCTTTCGCCCGTGCGTGTGTGCACGTAGTATGTGCATCCGCTGGCGGCGTCGAAAGCCGGCGCCCACATGCCCGTTTCTTAGTCCGTTGTCGCGGGACCGAAGAGGCAGATTACATACAGTATTTATTAATGATAACAATTCTTCTCTAAGAGCTTAGAAGCGCTCGTTCATGCGGTTGGCGACGTTCTTCATTTTGTTGTAGACCTTGCCCGGCGGCGCGCCCATGATGAGCGAGCAGATCGCATCGCGGGCGAGCTTGATGTTGGAGAACGAGCCAAGGATGTGGATCTTCTGGTCCGCAAGCACGATACGCGTCCGCGTCGCGTTCTCGATGGCGTACTTGGTCTTGCCGTCCTGGCCCGCAAGACGACCCACGGCGCGGCTCAAATGATCGCCCTTGAGCATCTTGACGTCCGTGACCTCGAACGTGTCGATGAAGAGGTCTTCGAGACGAAGAAGAGCGACCGCGTCCTGGACCTCAAAGCCCATCATGTAGGCCTGCACGAAATCGGCACCCTTCTGAAGCGCACCGGCGTCCTCCGTCAGCGGGCTGTTCTTGAGCTCAATGCAGCGCGTCTTGGTGTTCATACGGATCTGGAGCTTGAGGTGCTCGACGATCGGCTTCATGATGTTGGGCCAGTCGTTCTTGAGCGGCGTGTAGCGATGCGCCGGTACGCGCACACGGCGAAAGTCGTTCTTGCCACCGCCGGCTTCCTGCGCGCTCAGCGCCGGGAACGAGGGCGCGTCCGAGACGTCCATGTCCATGTCGTCGTCCATGTGCTGGGCCGCGACAGCGTGCTGCAGCTGCGTCGTCGACACGACAACGTCGTCGGTGTGCATATCCGTGTCCATGATCCGATTAGCTGCGGGCGCCGAGGGAAGAAATCTATTGATCTCCAGCCAATTGTTTCAACAAGAAAGGTCATCCTCATCACATGGAAAATGGCTGGCTCCGAGGACGGGATATCCGGTTATTCGAGCTTTATCCGGCAATGTACCCTCAAGGATGTCGAGAATGGCGACCGGAACGAGGTTGGCAGTTCCCAATACCGGTACGCGGGAGCCTAAGACGTAGAGGGACAGCAGCATAGCTGTGCGCAACCGCAGCGACGAGTGCGGTGGAACGGAGGTAGCGATTTGAACGACGCATCTTGCATCTCGTCTACGCTCGTAGTATTGGTTTAAAATATTTTATTTTTAGCGAATCAGAATTGATAATTGGGTGGAATTTGACACGATATTTGGCCAATGACAGGTCGTTGCGCATGATTCTGAAGATACTGAGCAACGACCAAACAATTGACTGCGATGGCCCGGCGCTGCGTACACATCGCGCTGCTGTGCATGCTCGCCTGCGTGGCGCGCGCCGCCGAGGAGGAGACGTGGAAGGAAAAGCTCTCTTCCTTCCAGGCGACGGTCGAGAGCTCGCTGGCCGAAGGCGTCGAGTGGCTAAGCTTCCACTCGGGTCTGGGCCCGCAGTGCGACTTTGTCGAGCATCCGTCCGTCGCCGTGCGTAGCCACCTGCAAAAGTACCTCACGGGCCAAGATCGGGCACTGGACTCTGTCGTTGGCGCGATCGAGTCGTGGGAATTCTCGTACGAATGACGCACGACCGCGCAAGCTCATTCCTGTCGATAACGTGCGTAGGCGAACTTCCAGCAAGGACCATGGCCCACTCGTCATGGCAATCACGGGGCCTACCGGCACGGGCAAGACAGAGACGTCGACGCTGATCGCAGAGGGCCTCTTTCGCCGCCGGCGAAAGCTCGAGCACAGCGAGAAGCTCGTACCCACGGGTCTTCTCGTCTTTCGGTGCAGAAATCGTTGTCACCTCGACACTCAAGAACTCTGCGTGGCTAGTGGCGAGGACTTTAGCGACAACTACACAAACCCCGTGACGCAGTACCAAGAACAGATCAAGTCTCGGTACTCCTCGCTTTGGGCTTCGTGGCGTCATCGACACTGCGTAGCCTCGTCGAGCACCTCACCAAGTGCTCTGGCAAAGCCGTCGTCGTCTTTGACGAAGTTCAAAAGGTGATTCCGCAAACGCTGGACGGTAGATCGATTCGAGTGTCGATGTCCACTGAACGATCCCCGTAGTGCTGACAAGCGCCATGAGCAGCAACGCCCAGCTCACGTACTACAAGAACGGGGTCGCGCGCAAGGTCGACTGCAGCAATGTAATCCTGGAACGGTGTCATTTCAGGCGTTGATCTATCATGTACAGGTCATCTTCATTCTTATTTCCGACATTGGCGTCGGCAACATGGAAAACATCATGATCCAGTATAAGTCGCGGGACGAATTGCCGTTCGCAGAGCTCGAGAACGCGGTCAAGAAGGCGCTCGATGCCCAATGGGACCGCCTCCAGTTCGGCAAAATGATCAAGCAGGTACAAATCGCTTCAAGACGTCACTCGTTGCTCACGAGCGATCCGCAGGTCATTCCGTTTCTGCCGTTTGAACAGCGCCATATCATCGACGTCATCAACCTCAAGCTGCGGCACCTGGGCGCCAACTACGAAGGCAAGTACTGGTACAAGCTGGACATTGAGGTACGCGGATTTGACACGTCGCACGACCAAGAAGATGCTAACCGTGTCTCTTTTATACAGCCGGGCATTGCACAGCACCTCTCGACGCTCGAGTCGATCCCATACCAAGCCCGACGCGCCTCCGTCAAAGGGAAGGAACTGCAAAAGGTGTTTGCCAAGTATGGCGCACGGAGCGTCGAGTCGGGCCCCATCCAGCAGCTCAAGTCGAAGCTCCTGCGCTACCTTCGGCCGTGGAACACAAGTACTCATTGGTGCTGTGATGTGCAGGATCGTGACGATGTGCGATTGTAGAGGCCACGATCACCGTGTCGTTTGTTCCGTCGACGGAGGAGGTGGTGATCACGTCGTGCAGCAGCGAAGCCGAAGACGTCGACGACGGGTTTGCGTCCGTTGGTTGCCGCATCAAGTGGCAAGGCAAGTTCAAATAAGGTGTAAATAGGACTACATACTACACTGGTATCCACACCGTCGCAGTTGCAGTACCGGTACTAATAGCATGAAGAGTGTCGCTCGGACGACTTGCATGCCAATGCTCTACCTACCTTGGTATTAGTAGAAGGCGGCCTGCGTAAGTATCGCGGGTTACTTATGCGCGATAGTGGTGTTCTCGCGGGTACATGCAAGTAGCCACGTCTCTAGCGTGTGTCTATGGTCGTCGCTGCCTCCCGACCAAGCGTGTGCAGGCTGCTCGAGGTGGCCATATCTCGGCGGCTACCCCATCAGGCAAGGCCGCGAAGCATCATGGGGCCGCGCTGAATCTCCGGTATGTCGCCACCGCTGCCCGCGTGTCCCGCTGGGATCTTCAAACATCATAGAATACAATCCCCCACACCGAAATACAATACAACCGAGAAGTGCGATAGACAAAGCAAGTTAGATTAAATTGAATGAATAAAAATGTCCCGAGAGTGGTATTATATTTTCCCGGAGCAAACCCGGTGGCACGGGATACGTAGCTTTGGTTTCAGCCGACTGCTCAGAGTTTCTTTCGACAGACCACCAAGAGAGAAAATGGGCTGCGTCAAGTCGACCCCGATCCCGAACGCCCCTGCTGATGCTGCGGCCAAGGCCCCCGAAGCCTCGCCGGCCCATGCTGGCGAAGGCGAGACCAAGCACTTTGACGAAGTCTACACGCTTGGGAAGAAGCTTGGCGAGGGCACCTTCTCGGTTGTCAAGGAGGGCACGCACAAGGCGAGTGGCAAGAAGTATGCCATCAAGTGCATCAAGAAGCAGGGCTTGACCCAGGAGGACCTCGACGCTCTCCACGAGGAGATCAGCATCTTGAAGAAGGTAGATGTCGGAGACGCTGCAAGGATCGTGAATCTGATCCAACCGGTGGCTGTGCTAGATGGACCACCCCAACATCATGACGCTGTACGAAGTCTTCTCGGAGCCCGCGTACTACTACCTCGTGACCGAAATTATGGAGGGCGGTGAGCTCTTTGACCGCATCGTCGAAAAGGTATGGTGGAGGCTCCAAGGCCACCAAAGGCTCAAAACGGCATTAGACGTACTACACGGAGAAGGAGGCCCGCGACCTGGTGCTCATTTTGCTCAACGCGATCAAGTACTGCCACGATCGCGGTGTGGTCCACCGTGACTTGAAGGTAGTGCATCATGATGTGTGGCCTGCGTCTCACGGTTCCCATCGCAGCCAGAGAACTTGCTCTTGACGAGCAAGAGCGACGACGCCTTCATCAAGATTGCCGACTTTGGCTTTGCCAAGCAAGACTTTAACGCGTCTCTGACGACGGCCTGCGGCACGCCGGGGTACGCCTACTTGTGCTGCATACATGTGCGTGCTCACGGCAGCGCTAGCTACGTCGCGCCCGAGATCTTGAAGGGTGATTCGTACGGCAAGACGGTCGACATTTGGAGCATTGGCGTCATCACGTTCATCTTGCTCTGCGGGTACCCGCCGTTCCACGACGAGAACCAGAAGCGCCTCTTCAACGCGATCAAGATCGGGTCGTTCAAGTTTGAGTCGCCGTACTGGGACGCGGTCTCGGCCGAAGCCAAGGACTTTATCTCGACCATGCTCGTCGTGGACCCGACCAAGCGGTACAACCAAGATGCATGCCATCGTCGAAACTCACCTGGTTGCGTACTAGGTCGGACGCGGACCAGCTGCTCCAGCACGCGTGGGTCACGGGCACGGAAGTCTCGACCGTGCCGCTGACGCAGGCCATGGAACAGCTCAAGAAGTACAACGCGCGACGAAAGTTCAAGGCCGCCGTGCGCACCGTGCAGGTGACGGCGGCGCTCCAGAAGGCGATGGGCGGCTCGTCGTCGGTCGTCGACGATGGCACGCCCGTCGAAGGCGAGGCCGTCGAGGACATTGCGCTCGAGGTCGACGTGACGCCCGCCGCGGCGCCTGCGACCGGAGAGACCAAGGCGTAAAGGCACGAGATGTCTTCCTAATCGGTTTTATCTTTGCGATCGTGGATGTTGAAGGCATCGCAAAGGTTGTGCAGGACGCCGCCGTCGTACGGGTTGCGCTCAATGTCGTCGGCGGTGAGGACCAACGACGTCTCGGCGTCCACGAGCCCAACGCCGCCCCACGACAGGTCAAAGGCAACCGGCCGCGTCGGCGCAGGCACGTCGTCCGCGTGCTCCTTGTGGAGGCGCTGGCGCTTGAAGTGCTCGTTCGCGGTGCAGTTGCGGTACACGCGGCCCATTTGGCACCCGAGGAGGAGGCTCACGAGGAACCAAACCGCAAGCGCGAGGGATGCGACGAACGCGACGCGACCGTTCTCTGGCGACTACCAGAAGCATGGTACGAGCGTCGTCAGGTTGGTCGTACCAAGATGATGTCGGTCAGCACTTGGGTCAGGAGCGCGACCGACGCGTTGCGCGCATCAGCAAGCGAGTGCGTCATCTACCCAGCCCATGAGACGACGAAAGGAATGATCGGGTTGGAGAACCACCTTGTCGATGAAGACGCTGCAGAGGAGGTACACGAGGTGGCTGCTTCCGCAGACATTGACCTAGGAATACATTGAAGAGCACGTCTTGGCGGTGCGACGGCGGCGTCGTACGACGAGGAAGAAGAAGAACGCGTTGTAGTTGTGCTTGGCGATGCACGTGTTGACCCAGACTAGCAACACCCGGCTGGCGTAAATCACATCGGAAGGTTCGGCGTGTACTGCAGCTAACGAGCCTGGTCGTGAGGAGGAAGACAAAAAGCAGGCACGTACTGGTGATCGAAGCGGGCGACGCAGTGGTTGCACACGCGGCAGTGCTTGGAGCGCGGGATCCTACGGCGTTTCGATGCACACCTTTTAACGTCGCGGCCACGACGTACTTGAGGGTCTTGCAGGTTCGGCAGACGCGGCCACGGGGGTAGAGCGCATCGTGGTCTGGGTAGTGCTGCTGCGTCGCGAGGTTTCGATGGGTGATGACACCAGGGTCCACGAACGAGACGCGGACAAAGAGGCCCAAGCAAGCGAACGCAAAGAAGATCGCAATCGACCTAATAGAGCTTCGTGCGACTGGATACAACGACGACGCACCGGTCCAATAGGTCGAGCGTGTGCCAAGCTTCCGAGACGAGCACGCCGTAGCAGAGCGAGAGGAGCGAGAGGTAGAAGAGCTACGTCCATTGAGTGGCGTCGAGCCCAGCGGCCACGTTACCTGGAAGATGCAGTTGCGCTCCTCGAAGAACCAGGCCCAGACCCGCTTGGCGGCGCGGACGACGACCATCATGTTGCAATTTCACACTGCGACACGCGCCTTTCTGCCACGAAATCGTGTGACACACTATTTCTAGGAAATGAAATAGTGAGAGAATCAAGATGATCTTGCGCACCAAACGAGGAGGCAGCGACTGGCGGCGCGGCCACGTTAGCTCCTGCCTGTGCAGCTACAACGCTTAACCTCTAGGGTGACCAGGCTCGCGCGCACGGCCTTGGGTTGCTGTAACGCAGCGTTTGACTACATTCACTATTTGCGTAGATCGCGGCAGATCATTTCCCTCGTTAGAGAAACACTACGATAGAAGAACTTTGCCACGTGAGGGGTTCATAAAAGCCGACCTGCGAGACTCGATGTATCCAAGCTATTGAATCGCAAAGGGTATCTTAGCCCAAAGCTGGATTTGAGACTTCAGGTACGAGCATGGAGGAGCTGCGGGCAGCGGGACGCTCATCCGGCGGGCGGCGTAGGAACCAAGATGGCCGACTCCGCCTACTCGTTCAGTTTGACGACCTTCAACCCGTCGGGGAAGCTGCTGCAGATTGAGTATGCGCTCAACGCCGTCAACAACAACGGCCGCACGTCGCTCGGCATCCGCAGCAAGAACGGCGTCGTCATTGCGACCGAGAAGAAGCTGCCGACGGTGCTCGTCGATGAAGAAGCCTACAAGAAAATTGAGAAGCTCTCGTCGAGCGCTGGCGTCGTCTACAGCGGCCTCGGCCCCGACTACCGCGTGCTCGTGCGCAAGGCCCGTAAGAAGGCGCAAGCGTACTACATGAAATACAAGGTTCGCTGCAAGAAGTCGATTGTGGCCTCACGCGCATGCGTAGGAAAACGCCCCCGCGTCCATCTTGGTGCGCGAGATCGCGGCTGTGATGCAGGAGTTCACGCAGTCGGGCGGTGTCCGCCCGTTCGGCGTCTCGCTCTTGTACGCCGGCTACGACGACGATGGGCCGCAGCTGTATCAGATTGACCCGTCGGGCTCGTACTTTGGCTGGAAAGCCACGGCCATTGGCAAGGACTCGGTCAGCGCCAAGAGCTTCCTCGAAAAGGTACAAGACGACGACCATCATCGTGTGGCCTCTTACGACCAAACGGTAGCGGTACAACGATGATATGGAGTTGGAAGACGCGATCAACACGGCGCTCAAGACGATGCGTGAGGGCTTTGAAGGCGAGGTACATCTCGATATCATGTGCAGGATGACCAAGTACGATCCTCATCGAATCCGCGTGTAGATGAACGAGACGAACATCGAGGTTGGCATCATCGGCGAAGACAAGATCTTCCGTGTCTTGAGCCCGAACGAAGTCAAGGACTACCTTGCCGAAGCCGAGTAAATACGCGAGCGCAGGACGCCTCTGTTCTGCATGCATGTGAGCGACGAGCGAAGAAATGGACTCTCCTTAATACGAGCGTTGGATTAACTCGCGCCTTGGCGTTGCTTCTTGTCCGAGAAGAGCGTTGCAGTCACCATTTTGGCCGCCCGCGTGCGGTCGTCACTGGATGCCAGGTGCTGCGACTTGAGGCGCTGCGGCAGGATCGCGTCGAGGTCGAAGGCGTCGGTGCTGTCACGGCGCGCGCCGCTCTTGCGACGAAGCAGGTCGGGGGGCTTGACAGGCACGATGACGTCGTCGGCGCTAATGCGGTCGTCGCTGGACGCGACCGGTGACCTCTGCGTCTTTAGCTTGTTGACCCACTTGCGGATGTGGCACTGCACGTAGACGGTGCTGAACTGCTTCTGTGCTTGCACTGCGGTCTGGAGGCTTGCGACCGACGACCGGAACGTATCCCACGCCGCCTTGGCGCTGAGACCCTCGGCGCCAGACGTCAAGAGCGCGACCGAGTCCTCAACTGCGAGCTTCTGCCGCCGCAGAATCTCTTTGGTGCGGCCGTTCTGATGCACGCTCTCGAGCTGCTTGTCGATGGCGGGCGAATGTGCGTCCAGCACGCAACGAGCTGCTTGAGCTCGTCTTCAAACGAGAGGACGCTTGACGTCCCGAGGGTACTGCGCAGAGCTGCACGCGCGCAATGTGTGAAGAAAGAGATGAAGTCAGTGCGTTACCCGTGCGCTCTGCGTCGGTGAGGGGTATCGACGCGTGGTTGATCGAGAGGCGGAGGTCGTACTGCTGAGTGAGCCGAAGCAGAGTCTTGAGGTCGATCATGTCTTCGCCCATGTCGTAAAATATGAGGCGGCAGTCGCGCGGTGCGACGCTGCCGTGCGTCACGTGCAGGACGATCTTGACAAACTCCTCGATGCCGATAAAGTCACTGGCGCCGCGGAACTTGTTGAAGGCCGCGATGTACTGCTCGTCGATCTGCGCTTCGAGCGTTTGCCACTCGGCGACGAAGAGTGTCATCGCTTCGTCGAGGTCCACGTAGCCACCCTTGCGTCTATGGGCACGATGATGCGCGGTTACGTGAGGGGATCCTAAAACACGCAACTTGAAGTTACCCGCCTGGATCTTGCACGGGCACCCGGCGAAGTTGCTGCACGCGGTCGTTGAAAGCGCCAATGTCCTGTGCTGCAAAGCAATTGGCAAAAACGTTGGCTGCGGCCGAGAGCACGACGTCTGTGCTGACGATACACGCGCCGTCGACCGTCTGGTGCAGCTTTTGGTCGTATCGAAAGATCTAGAGCCGCAAATGAGACCACATCGCAAGTCATACGATCTCTCGTTGTACCTTCATGACTCCAAAGACAATGTGACCAAGCGACTTGAGGTAGCTCTTGAGCATACCTCGACCCAGTGGACGCTGAATTCCACACGCCGCTGCGAAGAAGGCGACGCGTCGGTCACTGTGAAACATCTCGCAGCCGCGAAAGATCTGCTGCAGCTGCGACCCGACGAGGCTAAAAGCTTTTGGGCACAATGGAAGTGTTCAATAGAGCAAGGTACCTGCGATTTTGGACCTTGGCCATGAGGTAGTCACACACGTAGGCTGCGAGATCGCTCGAGGCATCCTCGCCGTCGAGCTCGAGTTCGTCAACCTTGAGCTTCTCGATAAAGATGTCCAGCACGCTCTTCTTCATTTCCCGCAGCGAGAGCTCGGGCCCGCGCGGCTTCATCATGCTATCAAACTCACCGACGACAAAAGTCTTCCAAAGCCACGGCATATGGTACACGCTCGCTTTGGTTGCAACCTTGGACGACAACGTGCGAGGGACCATCTTCTGTGCGACGGCTTGCTGCCACCGACTTCGCCCAAGACGAAACAGGTTGAGCGCACGTGCGACGTGGACCGTGGCTCCGATGTTGAATGGCGTCGATGGTTTCGGCTCGGGCGCGGATGCGAGCGTCGGCGGGCCGGTGGGCGGAGCGGGTATGCCGCGTGGAAGATCGTTGTCGTCGAGTGGGACCCAGCGCCCGTCGCTGCCTGTGAGAACCTTGTTGAAGGCCTCCAGAAAGCGAGCGCCTGCGGGTAAATGCTGCGTCTATAGGAGCTTGTTTAGCTGCGCGTCATGTGTTGAGGTCTCACCTTACGCACGATGGCATCGCGGAGCAAAAACTCGTTGTCTGTGACGGCTTGGACGAAAAACGGTGCCCACGTCATGACGTCGGACGTCACAAGCGTCATGAGCGCTGGCTTGCTCAGCATCGCAAGTGCTGTTGTCAGCTCCGTCGACTCGGTCACGATAGTCCTGAGGTGCTCATCGCTCAGAAGAATTGCGTAGAGGCACTGCGTGACGCCAGCCACGTCACGCTTTAACGCGGCGTCGAGGCCTCGGATCTGGGCGCCGTCGCGGAGCAGCCGAAAGGTGGGAAGATCGTGCAAATCCAAGAGGAGGTTCTTGAGCCGGTGTTGCTGGAGCGTATTGGGGCGCGCTTTCGCCGTCTCGTTTTCCATTTCAACAAAGAGCTGTCGCGTGAGGTCGCCATTGAGGAGCATGACTTTGGCGGCGTCGGCCACGTGGTGGTTGAGCCAGTGGTACGCGGCCTCGAGCGGAGACAAGGTGACGTCGTCGACGTTGGAAGTATTTTCGGTCGACCAAAGTAAGGTGAGGCCTACACGACGTCTGGAACAACAGAATCATTCACGTGAACGCACCGGTAGCGTTGGCTTTGACGATGGTGTGCCACGCGTCGAGCAAGTCGGGACTCGTCTCGAGGCGCAAAAAGTGCTGCACGACACGAGGGCAGTGCACCATGCAGTACTTGAGGATGCCTTGCTGGAGCGTTAGCGTGTCAATAAGCAGGTCCGGGATCTGCTTGAGGACGCTACCAAGCGCGCTGGGCGTCGCCTTGAGCAGCTGCACAACTGTTGGTACGGTATTGGCGGTCGCAGACTCCTTGGCCTTTTCGTCAACGTCGCCAATTTCTTTTTCAAAGTGGCGCTCCAAGACGCCACCGAGGTCCTGGATCGCAGCTTGCTGGCTGCGAAACTCACCCGACTTAAGCTGCGTGAAGATGTCCATGAGGTCGTCACCGACGTAGTCGACAAACTCCTTGAGAGCGCTCGACTCTGGCACGTCGCTGCACCGGTTCTGGTTGCCAGTTATACTGCGGCTGCTGCCGCTAGCTCCGTCCTTTGGGTTCTTGATCGTGGGAAGCATCTCGAGAAGCGCCCTGGGCTCAAAACGCTCGGTGCATGAGGAAGAATCGACTTGCGTCGCACCGAAAGCCGCGTTGCTGCCTTGCTGGGCGCTGCAAGAATCGACGGTCGTCGGGGGCTAAGCGCGCGAGACGCATTGATTTCCGCGGACCGCACCAGCGAGTTTTGTCGAGCAAGGGTCGGAGGGAGCTTTGTCACTGGAGCTGGGACCTCGATCCGTGACGCGTCGGTGACGCGCAGGTCGAGTGCGCTCGCGAGGCCAGTGAGGAGCGGGCGCTTCTCGTCGTCGTCTAAGCGGTGAAAGCACTTGGTGTACGTAGCCGCGTGGACAGCCGCGGTCGTCGGAAGACGGAGCGTCGTCGCGACGGGCGCTTCAAGATACAAGTCCCACAAGTCGACGATCACGTCCGGGGTCAGTACGGGCTTGACGAGGTCGCGCACAACGTCCCTTTGGTAGTTGGCTTCGAGCTGGCTAAAGTGCTACGAGACGCGCGCCTGAGCAGCCAACGCAAACGTGTTTTGCACCTGGTAGATCACTTTGACGTGGTGTTCGTTCTGGCTCGTGCGCTCTTCGTGGGACGTGCGCACTAACGTTTGAGCTGCAAGATGCGTTGCTTGAAGTAGTGGGTGGGAGTACCGCAGGTGCCAGAGTATGGCGTGTTGTCGTAGAACGGCTTGGTGGCGTCGTACATGCGGTAGACTGAGTTGAGGAGACCGCCGAGCACGAGATCGCAGATTGTCGACGCCGGCGCAAAGTAGACGCGCAACATCTAGTAGCGCAGGTGCGTACTGCAACGAGCTCTACGGAGCAGCGATACCTCTTGAAGCAGCTCAAAGTAAATGGCCGTGCACACGGCGTTGGGAGCTTCGCGGTACGGCATGGCGCCATTGGGCTGCGACTGCTGCAGCAGCGCCTGCCACAACTTGGCTGTCGTCGTCGGTCTACAAGCGGCTCACGAAGCGAACTATGGCGCATCTCGTACCGATCGAGAACCTCCATGCGCCCCGCCCAGCGCTCGAGGATGGTCGCGGCAAGCGCGTCGAGCGCTGGCGGTTTGCGTGGTGTTCGAGGCGGCTCGATAAAGTTGTAGCTGGGCGCCCGCCACTGCATCATGCAAAACAAACAGAAAAAGGGCAGTCCAAAATCCGTTTCATTGGTTGTTACGCAGACGAGACGTTCACATGGTCGTGTTGTAGTACCGGTCGCCGTAGTCGCCGAGGCCCGGCACAATGTACTTGGACTCGTTGAGCTCCGGGTCGATGGCCGACGTGACGACGTGGATCTGCGGGTACGCCTCAAAGATCGCGTCGAGGCCTTCGGGGCACGCGAGAACGTTGGCGAACACAATGTCTCGCTCCTGCACGCCCGAGTCAATGAGCAGCTACGCGCGATTGCATGAGCCACACCTCTCACTCTCTCTCTCGTACCTGGATCGCCTTCTTGGCGCTGCCGCCCGTCGCAAGCATGGGGTCGAGGAGGAGCACGCGGTCGAATGCATTCATGCGCGGCGGCAGCTTGGCGTAGTAGACGACCGGGTGCTTCTCGGCCGAGGACTCGTCGCGCTGGATAAGGATCTTGCCTACGCCGTGTATGTGAGGAACGATGCAGATGCGAAGAGTCGTACCGACTGAGACGCTCGGCTCGCAGGCAAGGACCTGCTCGAGGAGCGCGTCACCGGCGCGGACGATCGAAACAGCGCAGATGTTGCTGTTGGGCCGCATGCCCGAGAACTCGGCGCCCGTCGGCGTCCAGACGATCGCAAACTCGAGCGTGCACGCCGCGAGCGCTTCTTCGGCCAGAATCCTACCCACGGCCGAGGATGAGATACAGCATCGGAGGATGCTGATGAGGGTACCGCATAAGGCGGTCAGCAAACTTCTTGAATTGGAGGTGCGACGACCGCTTGTCGCGGAGCATGACATGGAGCGACTGAACGGCGTTGGTCTGGAGGATGATCAGATTGCGATACTTGGTCTCCATCGACGACGTGGCTGTGCACGGCTTCTTGGCTGGGTGCTTGCCGGCGACGGCGTGGGCCTTTGTGCTCTTCGGCGTGGACTTCTCGTCCTTGACGCTCGTGGGGCGGACTTCTTCCGGCGCTTGCTGGCAGCGCTTCAGGTGGCTCTCGAGTGAAATGGCACGGCCCGAGACTTCCATTTCGCAAAACTTGCACTTGAGGAGGGCTGTCGATGCGTTCTTTTGGCGACCCGTGTTCTCAAAGTGGACGCGGATCGGGGCGGGTGGGCGGCCTGTCTTGGAGCGCTCGGGACCGACGTCGAGGAGGGGTTTCGTTGGCTCTGGCACGTAGCCGGCTTCGTCCAAGTTGGCAGCTGGGCGTTTGGTAGTCATGGCTTGCTTTTAGCGACTAAAAACGCTGCCCAAACGGTGGGTGGGCCTTTAACGGCTTTCTCTCGACCAATCACGTCGCTGGGTACTCGAATTACTCAAAAGACGACGTTTTGAGCCACCTTTTACGTAAAAAACGCCGTTGAGTGCGCTTTTGGGTTGAGATTAACACACGGTTTTCGTGCGTATCTTTTTAACGCTTGGATGGGGCGCCATAGAGCAGACCCAAGTACGACGCCAGCGTCGACGCAAAGGCGTCACTTCTCGCCTTGCGCGCCGACAAGCCCAGGGAGGCCACTCCTTGCGGCCGCGCGTCCTCCGCCGCGGGCCCAGCGGCGACGGCTCGTGTCTCAGTGGGCTTGGGAGGAATGGAACGCCGGCTGGCGCCATGCCGGGTGTCCCCGGTGCGAGCCCTGCGTGGTGGGTGCGACCAATTTCTGCGCTTGGCGCCGAAAGGCTTGTGGCGCTCGGTCCCGACGCAACCGCAGCGAGGTGCGTCGATGCGCCGCTGCCAATCGTCGTGGCGCGCCGCCGTGGCGCTTGCTCATCGGCCGGGTACAGTACGCGAGATATGTCGCTGCGTGCCGGTGCTGAGAAGGTGAACGGTGCCACGGTACCAGTACTACCATCAGCAACCCCGTGGCTCAAGTCGGTGGACTGGAATCGCCGGCGGATGCGACTCTTGGGTGCGTTCCCGGGGGTGCCACGGTCGTGGAACTGCTGCTTGAAGACGCTGGGCAGAACGGATGAGCCCTCGGGCGGTGCTAACGGTAGTGACGATGCGTCGTTGGGTGATGCGGGCTCCAAGGGGCTTGGGTCGCTTGCGGTGGCCGGCGCTCGAGCAATGGCACCAATGTCGTCGACTTGTGCTTTGAGCTCGCTGGGCGTGTAGCCAGTGGCTTGGGCGTCGTGGGTTGGCGTCGACGCTAATCGAATGGAGTGAATCGATCGTTGAATGAGCAGGACACGGACGTGGTAGGAAGCACCTTCGCTCTGTCCGCGGTTTGAATCGTCGTCTTGGGGATGCGGACGTGCCACCGACCGAGTTGGTCCACTTTGGCAACACGACACTCACGGACGGGGATGCGGCGGAAAACACAAGCCGGCGTACTTCGGTCACCGGTCGAATGCTCGGCATTGCGCCCTTCCGTAGCGTGTTTGTGTCATCGGTTGCGGTGGCTTGATGGTCTCGGATACCATCGTCGACGTCTTCGGCCCGCCCTTCCTCGCCGCCGTCGACGTCTTTCAGCGGCAAAACCTTCGCGCTGAGGTGACTTGCATTTGGATTTTCATCGCTAGCAGGCTTCACAAAGGATGCTTGCGTGCATCGTTCTTTCTCAATCTCGGAGCTTTGGAGAGACATGGCTGCAAATTCCAGCTCGCTCAGGCTAGCATCGTTCGTGGCTTGGTTCGAGACACAACCGCGTTGGGCCTGCCAAGTCGCATGTCGATCGCCGACCCCATTACGTTCGAGCTTCAAAGTAGGCACAGCTAGAAGCGGCTCAAGCGACTCCTTTGCGAGGTCTGAAGCGTTGGAAGCTACAGCACTGGGAACATCGTCTCGTTGTAGCTCTTGATCTTCATCATCATCAACGCTTTGCAGCAGTTCGTACATCGGCTTCAGTGGATCTTCGTTGATCGTCGCCATGACGGGATCACCAAACGGGGACCACTTTGTCGCGACTGGTGGCGCAGATGTTGCAGTAGGGAGACGCAAGCTAGTGCCACCAGCCGTGTACAATGGCCGGAACGACGGCACACGCGGTCGTCCTGCAGTTGTTCCTTGTCGGCGGACGTCTCCCTTGGGAAACGTTTTAGTGGGCGGTGTCTCTTCGCTCGCAGATTGCGTCCGTGGTGCAGTTGTTTCTTGCGTCGCTCTTGGTGTCTCTCTTGGTGCCCCTCTTTGTGCCTCTCTTGGTGTCTCTTTTGTTGGTGTCTCTCTTCGAGTTGGTCCTTGGTTTGCTGATGGTGGTGGCCGGCTCGGTGTTGACTGGCTCGGTAGCGTCCTCGCCGTCGCGTTCCCAGCGTTGGGACGTCTCTGGTCGCCAACTGGTCGCGTCTCAACCCGCCTCGGCATCGCCACCGGTACTTTGGTGGTCTCGGACGACCACGCCGTGATGCCTTCGTCTTCCTCGAAATCGAGCGCCGGCTGTGCCTCCGTGTCTTCCTCGTCGCCTTCCAGTGGTCCTTGTTTGATGGTACGGGGTTTTCGACCTAATTGTGGACCTTGTCCTTGTTTCAATGCTGCCTGCACGAGGCGAGCAGTGACCGACATCCTTGGCGCCGGCTTTGGTCGCGCATCTACGACCCTCTCCTCGTTACTGCTTTCATCTTCAACCGGTTCTTCGCGCACGACACCCATGCCGCGATGCAGCTCGGTCGGTGCGTTGAGGAGCGAGCCTTGTAGCCGCGTAGGCGCTCGCTGGGACGGCGTCGGCGCAATTGACGAGCGACGCGTGTGCCCTTTTTCGTTGGCTCCAACGGCCATTGCCCGCCGAGCCGGCTCGATGTTTGGCGCTTGCATTTTGTCGACAATCGAGCGCAGCCGCGTCTTGCGCTTTTTCGGTCCTGTGCCTCTGCCCCGTGAGAGTGCACTCGTGCCGCTGCTGGTCTCGGACGCGGTTTCGGTGACGAGCAATGTCTGCGATACCACAGGTTGCTCAATGAGACTAGCACTGCAGCTGGTTGAATGTTCATCGCGCGATTTGGGTGGCGGCGTCGGCTTGGACGGCAGCGAGGATGGGCATGGCCGCTTCTCGAGAGCTTGGGCAACTTGCAGCTGCCGAATGAGGCGCATCATTCGGCTTTGTCCGAGTTTGTACGAGCGCCACTTGTTCTGGATGCGGATCGCGCAGCGTGCTTCCAAGAGACGGCGCTTGCGCGTCGCAATTTCAACGTTTCGAATCGCCTCGTCGACCTTGAACGTAGCAACGTGGCGACACAGTCGCTGGAGTCCTTCCAGCCGCATGCCTTGGTGGTGCTACAACATGGCTTATTTCTTCTTGGGCCCCAAGAAGACAGCTGGATGCACCTGCGACGCGTGGGGCCGCGACCGGCCGCGCATCTGGAGAAGGCTCCGGCGGTTGTCAATGTGCTTGTAGAAGCTGTTGCCAAAGTGTCGAAACTCTTCCATGCGGTTCACGACGTGGTGCTTGGTCGTGAGCCAGTGGAGAATGTTGCGTCGAATGATACGCGCGGCTGCTCGGCGCCGCACGACGCGTCGCTAGGAGGCCACTGTATCAACACCACGTCGTTTCAGGCAGCTACCTTGCGGTGCGCCTCTGCAGCCGCGTCGAGCTCGATCGCATCGCAACAAAGGGTCGCGTAAGACACCTTCGCTTCGTCGTCGTCGCTGTCGTCGCTAAAGGCGTCGTTCTCGAACATGCCGAGACTGTCCCAGTCGTCGATGATGGCCTTGGCGTCGTGGCCGATCGCAGCAAAGCACGCGTACGACTGGTGGAGCCAGTAGAGCTTGTCCACCATGCGTCCCAGCGGATCGTTGCGCGGGTCGGCTTGCGGACGAAAGTAGTGCAAGATGAACTCCACGTCCTCGACCCACTGCACGACGTATCTACGCAACTCACGATCGCAAGACGGTCGATGCGGTGAGCGCACTCTTTGTCTTCCTTGCCAAAGTGGAATGGGAGCGTGTCCGAGTTGAGCTTGGCCTGGACGCGGTCGAGGATGTCTTGGATCCGGTCGCGCTGCGAGAGCACGCACGCGTGGTGCTTGCGCTGCATCGATGGTTTCTCGGTGCGGCGGAAGTTGCGCACCATGAGCTTGGCCTCGATGCGCATCGGATGCGTCTCCTTGGCGCGCATAAACTCTTGCCGAATCATCGCGGCCTACACACCTCGTGTCACCGGTCGCCAATTGCATTTTGTACCCGCGCGTGGCCCGAGAGCCCCGTGAGGTCCACCGACATGCTGAGCGCGTGTGAGAAAGCGTCAAGGGTGCTGGGAGTACCGCATCGACTTGGCCATGCGCAGGCGCTGCGGGCGCGCCATGTCGTCGCCCATGGGCGTCGCTAAAAAGGCAACGCGAGGGAGTTACAACACGACGAGGCGTTATTCTTCGAGCCTAAATTGGATCCACCGTCCCAGCATGGAGCGGTGGCGCGTCGAGCCGCCCAAACCGGCGGCGCCGTGGAAGCGGAAGGACCGAGTAGCGCCGGTCGCCGACGCCGACGCGACGCTGCACGATGTCCTGGCGCACTACGCAGCGCGCTTACCGCACGACGCGAGGTACCTCGTCGTCTCTACGACTCGATCTCAGCGTCGTAGGTCCACCGAAAGCCGCGTCGATTCGCTCTGCGCGCAGTTTGTACAGCCACTGAACGGTGGACTCCCAGCGCAGCTCAGCACGGCGCTCGCATTGGAGTTGGCCACGACGGTCCGCTCACGAGGTAGCGACCTGGTGACTCATGCGCGTGCGTAGATGCTGCGAAGAGCGCTGCCCGCGTCCTCGCCACTCGCCGACGTCGTGACGCAGACGCTGCTCCACGCCGTGTACAGAGACTACGACCCGCAAAAAGACCTGCTCGACAACTGTCGGTTCGCCGACTCCTCCGCGATAGATGCGGCGCCCGAGGTCGACGACGACCCGCCTACCAAGCAAGTCGACTACGAGGCGCTCGCCAAGCTCTGGAATAACCTCGTGGCCGACGATCGCGGTGGCGACGCTGGTGTCGCGTGCCTCGTGGGATGCATTCAAACGCTACCCGACACCCACCAGCGCAATATCGTCGACCGCGTCGTCGCCGAGCTGCGCCCTGTCGCTCCCGACCCGTGTCTCGAGCGTAACGAGACGACGAGGAGGATACGAGTCGACCAAGAAAACGGCCAAGTCGTCGACGACATTGACGGCAATGACGACGATGACGACAACGACGACGATGACGACGAAGCGTTCTTTGAGCAGTTGGTGGACGACCTGCGCGAGATCTACAACCTCCTGGACGCCTACGACCCCCGTGCCCAGCGCAGCGCGCGCTACAAGCTCCACGTACTTTTGTCTGGCACGCTTGGCGCGCCGCCCGACGAGCCCGGAATACGAGACGCGCGGGAGCGAATGGCGCAGCTCGTCGGCGATCTCGACGCGGAGACGCGTGTGCGTTTGCTCTTATTGTAATAGCTCCTATTTATTATGACGACGCCAATGGTGCCATCTTCTTGCGAGGTTTGTCAGTGGCGTCCTGGAGCTTCCGCTTGCCTTTGCCCGCGGCGAGCTCGGTCGTGCAACGGACACACGCGCACGTAAAGTTGTAGCGGGAGCGGAGGTCGGCTTGGCGCGCACTCACTGGTGCGTGGCGCTCGATGTACGAGATGGTGAGCTCGTCGCCAGGCGCAACGTCCTGCGTCGTGAAGACCGTGATGTCCGTCTCGTTGACGTACGTAAAGCCGCAGTTGGGTGCGCACGAGTGGTTGAGCATCGAGAAGCGGGGGAAGAGGGCGGTCCCATCCATGGACGGGAACGCCGACGAGTTGAACTCAATGTCGCAGCCAGCGCTGCCGTCGTCCGCCGTGGACCAAACAAAGTGAATGTCCTCGTCTTCGTCATCAGAGCCATTGTCGGCGTCTGGATTTGCTCGCTTCCGGTCGTCCGTGACGTCTGTCGCGTCCGTGGCGTCGGTCGCGTCATCCGATGCGTCATCTGACTCGTCGTTCGATTCGTCGTCGTCCGATGGCTCGACTTCCGAGTCGCCGTCGTCGTCGTCACCCATGTGGCAGAGCTTTTGGAGCACGCGCTCAAGCAGCGGTGCGGCTTGAGCAACTAGATCAGCTTTTGTAGCTGGATCGCCTTCGCACGAGAGAAAGTACGGGACAATGGGCGACGGGACATCGACACCGACGGCGTTGACCTTGGCCCGCCCGAGGAGCCCCACGAAAAAGGCCAAGTCGACGTGTGCTTGGAACGCAGCTGAGACTTTGGACTTGGAAGAGAACGCACGCAGCATGTACGCGTGCGCGGCCGATGCGGCGTCATTGTCGATCGTCTGGGCGAGCAACGGACAAGCTTCGAGGTGCAGAATGTCGTGGACGGCGGCTTCCCAGTCGAGAGCGCCCGACAACCGCGCTTGTACGCAGAGTCGGTAGTAAATACGCGCGAGTATGGCTGTGACAAGAGAGAGATGCTTGAGCACCGCGTTGTGCGCTTGGAAAGGCTCGCTCCGCTGGAAGATCGAAGAAAAGACGTTCGTCGGCTGCGCGTGCAGAACGTCGCCACAGATCTTCGAGCAGACAACGCTAGGCAGCTTATCACCCTTGAACTTGGTCAAGTAGACTGGTGTCGACGCGGGTGGCATGTTGGGCAGCGTCGGCTGCGCGGTCATGGCCTGGACCGACGCTGGCAACGGTTGCACACAGCGCTCGTCACTGCACATGCCCGAGAGAAGCTGAAAGCTACCGGCGAGGTAATGCAGTTGCAACGGCACTGAGCCCACGAAGCGCTTGCAAACGCAGCAGACAAGCGGTGGCGTGGTCTCCGTCTCGTTGTCGCTATCGTCATCGCTATCGACTTCGTGGGCTGATGCTACCGAGATGGGCGAGTCCTTGAGCACGACTTGGTTGGCTGGCAGCGCAGCCTTTGCGTAGACACCGCGGCCACGCGTCGCATCGTGGCGGACCTCGACTTCGGCGGACCCGAGCTCCATGGATGGCTGATTGGCAGAAACCGGGTGCGTACTTCGAAGGTATACGGATGCGTATGCGGATCGAATCTGAAACACGCAGCTTCGGACTTCGGGTGAGTCGCTTCATTTTGAGAAATCCACGATGGCCGCCAAGATGCCCCCGATCCGCCACCTCGCGTCCGCGAGCTTCCGCCAGTGGATTGACGGCCTCGACGCCTTCCTCTTCGACTGCGACGGCGGTACGTACTTCGCCTGTCTTGGGCAAGGAGCGAGCGGAAGCTGTAGTCCTCTGGCGCGGCAGCGCGGCCATTGAAGGCGCCAAGGAAGCCATCCAGCTGCTCCGGTCGCTCGGCAAGAAGGTCGTCTTTGTGGTACGCACAGCCTCGGCTATTGTAGCATTGCTTTACGAGTACTACGTAGACCAACAACTCGACCAAGTGCCGCGATACCTATGTTGACAAGCTAGGTGCGTTCACCCTCTGAGACTTTGAGCGTGGCTCAGAGCCACCGTAGCGGGTCAGGGCATTTCGGCCACCGTCAGCGACATTGTAACGTACGTCTCTCGGTGCGCAACAACCGTAGCTCACATACAACTAGGTCGGCGTCGGCGTGTGCGGCATACTTGCGCCAGCACGACGTGCAAGGCAAAGTCTACGTCGTCGGCGAGGTGCGTGTATCCAGCCTCGTCATGGGATTCGGTCGGAAGCGATGAATTTCCAATTGTAGGCGGGCTTGGCGGCTGAAGTCTCGGCCCAAGGCTTCGAGAACTTTGGTTTGGAGCACAATGGCAAGACGGAGGTTCCGACGCCGTTCGTCGTGGACCCTGCTGTCGGTGCTGTCGTCATTGGTCTCGACCGGTACGACTTCCGAACCCGCTGATCGACTGTATCGAGCGCACGTCTGTAGTGCCATCTCGTACTACAAGCTGTCGTACGCTGCCGTCTCGATCCTCACCAACCCTGGTTGCAAGTTCTTTGCGACCAACACGTACGCAGATCGCGTGGTCTGCGTCCGAATCTGATGTGTGGAGATAGGGACCCGACGTTCCCAGTCGACGGCGCCGTGTTGCCGGGCGGCGGCACTTGCGTCGCGGCCTTGGCCACGGCCGTTGGCCGGTATCACTCTTTCATTTCTATCCACGCGATGCAACTATCCGCCTAGTGAGCCCGACGCCGTGGTTGGGAAGCCGTCGCAAGCGCTCCTGCAGACGATCCTGTCGACGCAC
Organism: Saprolegnia parasitica CBS 223.65; assembly: GCF_000151545.1. NCBI lineage: Eukaryota > Oomycota > Saprolegniomycetes > Saprolegniales > Saprolegniaceae > Saprolegnia > Saprolegnia parasitica. The sequence goes on along the minus strand of NW_012156400.1, from coordinate 247,190 downwards.
AACCTCGATCCCGCGCGCACCTGCATGGTAGGATGCGCTCGATTGGGCGCTGGGCACGAGATTATACCATAGGTTGGCGATCGCCTCAACACGGACATTGAGTTCGGTCGGCTCGGTGGCCTTCGCACGCTCCTCGTCTTGACGGGTGTCACCGCGCCGAGTGAGATCGAGTTCATCGAAAACGAAGCGCAGCGCCCCGACTTTTACGTCGAGTCGATTGACGTGCTCAACCAGCTGGCCAAGCAGCAGTAACGCGCCGCCGATGTATAGAATGCAAAATGTCTTCAGTTTGTAGTCGGCCTTTTCAGCTGCGGAATGGCGGCACTCGCCTTGTTGATAAACGAAGCAAAGAGCGACGGCTTGGGCGGGGCGTCGACGGCGACGGGTTTGGGCGGTGCTTTGGCTGGCGCCTTCTGGGCCTTCGGAGGCTTCGGCTTCTTTGCCTTCTTCTCCACGGGAACCTTGGCGAGCTTTTGCCACACAGGCTTCTTGGCTGCGTTCGTAGCGGTCACCGTTGCTGCCACATCTTCATCCAGAGGCATCGGAAGGCGCACGGGTGCGGCATCGGTCTTGGTGCGGTTCATGAACGAGGCGAACAGTGACGTCTTGGTGGACGTAGCATCGACGCCGCGCGATGGCACCTCGTACTTGGTCGCAATCTTGGGCTTGAGGTGGCGGACGGGCGATGGAGTCACATCGTCCGCGTCGCCTGCAACTGCATCGGCTGCCTTGCGCTTCTTTGATGGCTGCTTATCTTCGGTGCCCTTGGCCTTCTTTTGGGTTTTCTTGGCCGCATCGGTCTTCGTCTTCTTGGGCTTCTTGCTTGCCTCGGCATTGTCGCCTCCCGAGATTGCGTCGGTATTAACCGCTTTACGTTTCTTCGCCTTGAGTTCGGTAGGGTGCGCTGCAGACGGGGCTGGCGAGAGCGGTCCGACCTTCTCTGCCATTTTCTTTGCCAGGCGGTCAAAGAAGCTGCTGGGCTTATCCACGGGCGAGGGGACTTCTGCCGCAGGTGCAGACTCCTTCGACTTGCGCTGCTTCGTGGGCACTGTATTGAGCGGAGAGACAACGCCAGTGTCATCTACGCTCTCGTCAAGCACTGTCGGGGGCTTCTTCCCCTTGCTAGCCTTCTTCGCAGGCACATAGCGTTTGGGCGCATTCAGAGACAAGGGTTCTTGCAGCGCCTTGGGCTTCTTCGCTTTCTTTGGTCCATCGTTCGTCGGCGCAATGCCGTCAGCCAACGGCGCCTTGGGCGTTTTGGTTGCTTTTTTCCGAGCCTTTGTCGACTTTGTCGCGGCGAGAGGCTTGTGAGCAGGACTGGGTGGCGGGCTGCCTTGATGATACGGGTCATTGTTGTCATCCCAGTCGGCGCCGCCGCCAAAGTCCACCTCAGGCTCGTCGTCGACTGGTATCGGGCCCGCGGGCTGCTGGCGCGCAACCGGCTTGGATTGTGTTGCCAGTTTTGAACTTTTTTCAGCAAGCTTGGCTGCTTCAGATCGCTGGGCCGCACGCAGTCGCTTTGCTTCTTGGTCGGCGGCGCGCTTCGCTTCCTGGTCGGCCGCACGCTTCGCTTCCTGGTCGGCGGCGCGCTTTGCTTCCTGGTCGGCGGCGCGCTTCGCTTCCTGGTCTGCAGTGGGCTTCGAGCTGACGGTGACGCTCGGTAGCTTCTTCTCTCTCTTGAAGCTCTTTCTGTACACGGGCGTCGTGCTCAGCCTTCTCGTCAAGCTTTGCAGCGAGAAAGACGGCGTTCGTTCGGACGGTATCGGCCTGCCTTGCTCGTACTGCGCGAAGACGAGCTTCCAATGCCAAACAGTGCAGATCGAAGGCCCTGCGCTCGCATCGCGCATCGAAGACGAGTCGCTACATCGTTGCATCAGCTTGGCCACGCAAGAGATGGGTCACATGTACCTCGGCCCGTCCGATCTCGACCGCCACGCTGCTCATCCTGTCTCCGCTCAACGAAGCCTCGATTAACCGGAATTGCTGGCTCTTCCAACTAGGTCCGAGAGCGAACTTAACTGAAGGAGATCGGTGGAGTTTGGATCTTGAGCCGTCGCTTGAGATGGGGGTACGGTCGAGTCCAAGGCGGCGCTTGTGCCGCCTTTGAGTCGCATCTCCGAGTGTACGAGTGTCTTT